>NW_028319080.1:344167-688334 GCF_062004578.1 Staurois parvus
TCCCTCAGGTGCCATCTGGCAAACTCCAGGCGGGCTGCTGTTTGCCTTATACTGAGGAGTGGCTTCCGCCCGGCCACTCTACCATACAGGCCTGATTGGTGGAGTGCTGCAGAGATGGTTGTTCTTCTGGAAAGTTCTCATCTCTCCACAGAGAAACGCTGGAGCTCTTTCAGGGTGACCATCGGGTGCTTGGTTACTTCCCTGGCTAAGGCCCTTCTCCCTCGATCACTCATTTTGGCAAGGCGGCCCTCTCTAGGAAGATTCCTGGTGGTTCCAAACTTCTTCCATTTACAGATGATGGAGGCCACTGTGCTCATTGGGACGTTCAATGCTGTAGAAATTTTTCTGTACCCTTCCCCAGCTCTGTGCTTTGATACAGTCCTGTCACGGAGGTCTAAGGACAATTCCTTGAACTTCATGGCTTGGTTTGTGCTCTGACATGCACTGTTAACTGTGGGACCTTATATAGACAGGTTTCTGCCTTTCCTAATCATGTCCAATCAACTGAATTTCCCACAGGTGGACTCCAATCAAGTTGTGGAAACATCTCAAGGATGATCAGTGAGACCAGGATGCACAAGAGCTCAAAGGCTGTGAATACTTACTGTATGTACATGGGGTTTTTTTTATTTTTAGGAAATTGCAAAGATTTCAAAACAAACTTCTTTCACGTTGTGATTATGGGGTATTGTTTGTAGAATGTTGAGGAAAAAAATGAATTTCATCTATTTTGATTTAAGGCTGTAACATAACAAAATGTGGCAAAAGTGAAGCTCTGTGAATACTTTCTGGATGCACTGTATTTGTGGGAAACAAATGATATAGATTTCATTTATGTACAGCGTTGCATGACCACGCAACTGTCAGTTAAAGTAACGCAGCGCTGTATCGCAAAAAATGGCCTGGTCAGGAAGGGGGGAGAAATCCTCTGGAGGACAAGTGGTTCAGAAAACAGAAAATTGTATCCCTACCTGATGGTAATTTCCCTTTTCTGACGCATAAGCATGACAGCATACAGGTCCCTCCCTAAGGGCTTCACATTGAGTATATCAGCCTTGGGGGGAGGGGACTCATTTATATAGTATAACCAGTCCTGGGATTGGGCAGGGGGCGGAGCCCACCCATACGCGTACGCTGTCATGCATCAGGAAAGGAAAATGACCGTCAGGTAAGTATACAATTTTCCGTTTTATTGATAACGGGTACAGTGTACAAGTTACAGCAACTTACGCATTTCGGTAACAAACCTCATTTATTGCCATAAAACAACTCAGAACAAATATGTGAATACCTGACACAAAGACAATCTCTGTAAAAACTCCTCCCACTGCACATGGCTCCACCCATTGAATGAATTAGTCCATGATCCATCAGGTGTCTGAGATATTACTTGCAGGTGGGAGGAAAACAGCAAAAGGCACCTAGAAGATAGCAAAAATGACAAAATATATAAAAAGTAAAAATAGAACAATATACAAACTCCAGCTATACATTCTGGCAGAGAGACCGTGAGCAGGGTGCTTGTGTAGGGTGTATAATAAAGATGATCGTTACCTTGCACCATAAATATGTGTATATAAGAGAAGGGACAAAGCTCAGATGTTAGTGGAAGAAAGAAGGAGATGGATATAAAAGAAATCCTGATAGATTATTTGTGTCAGTGATGATGTAATATTATATTGTAGCCACAGGAATAAATGTATGTGTATCTGCAGTCCTTCGTGTTCATCTAGGCATGTATGGGTGGAAATGACGCTTCTCGGCCTTTTGGCTCAGATGAAATGTAGTATCTGTCCTTATCAGTGTCCGGTAGGAATGCTGCACCTCTATTCTGGTCTATTGGCAGGAATGGCCGGCTGTATAGTGTCCCTGCTGGTATGACGGGGCTCTGAAGGGTAGTATTGGCTGGAACAGAAACCAGGACATCCATGGGATGCGGAGCATAGGAGTCATTCCCCCCCCGGGAGAACTAGAGGGGCCCATTGTTTCCTGATTGGAATGGGTCTACCTGGTTATGGGCTGGGATGGAAGAGAACCCTCGGTGTCAGTGCCCCTTGGGAGTTGATTACCCCAGGGGTGCTCTTAGTAACATATGGGCTTGGGAAACTCACTGTGTGAAAAGGCACATGGCCATGTCACCACTGGTTTTTCTGCAGAGCGCCTCTATGGTCCAGGCCTTTTGCCTTAGTCCAGGGCAATTTTTGCTACCCAGCCGCAAGGCCTAGTCATCGCACCTGAGTGACACTATTTATTTTATTTCTTTATCTCCACTGTTTTGTCACTTTGCACTTTGATTTGTGTTTCTTTGAGCCCATTATTTGTTGAATGTTGAATTTTTTTTTTAAATAGATATGTGATCTAAGCCATCATTGGCCTTCACAGTATTCACTAGACGTCATCACGTTCAGGAAGCGCTAATAACATAAGTATTTGTATCTCCAAAGAAACCTGGATATTTTATGTGACACATAGGCGATTTTAAGTGTGTGCTGGTGATCCCCTTTGTAATGTGTGTGGCATTTTATGAGGTGTGTGATAAAGTGTTTTAAAAGATGGGGCACTATGGGGTCAATTCACTAAAGGTTACTGCATGCGATAACACAGTCACGTGACCCATTTGTATAAATTATCGCATGCGATAAGAAAATGTCCAATTCACAAAAAAAATAAAGATTCTGCTGTATTTAATGCAAAACTAAAAATGTGTCGGTGAATGCCACAAAAAAATCCCATGCGGTAAGCCGTTAAGTCCAATTCACAAACACAACAGATAGTAAAAAAAAAAGCAAAATTTTTCACCAGGACTTTGCTGACCGTATCACATGCAGTATTTTTTCAGATGCAGCGAAGGGGTCCTCCCCCACCCCTAGGGGTCTGGTATGGATATTAAGGGAAACCCCATGCCAAATTATTTTTAAAAACAGCACAGGGTCCCCCCCAGTTCCATACCAGATCCAAAATTCCTTAGTATTGTGAGGAGACCCGCACACCATTTTTTTCTGCTTTATATTTTGGTGTGAGGTTCCTCCAAAATCCATACCAGACCTAAGGGCCATTTTTTATTTATTTATTTATTTTGGTGTGGGGTTTTCCTTAAAATCTATACCAGACCCAAGGGCCTGGTAAGGATGGGGGAGGGGAGCCCCTCACTGTTTTTTTCATCATTTGTAATTGCTGGCTTGTTTTGTTTTCATTCAGCTGTCAGTAGGACAACCCACTGACAGCTGATAAGCAGGGGCGGACTGACAACTCATGGGGCCCCCGAGCAATAGGGGATCATGGGGCCCCTGTGTCCTTGCCCAAACTCAAAAAAGCCTATGAAAAAGGTACCAGGGGCATCTCATGGGGCCCCCTACTGACCCCCGGCCCTCGGGCAGTGCCCGAGTTTCCAAATGGTCAGTCCGCCCCTGCTGATGAGTTATCCGTTGTTAAGATACAATAAACAATATAAGTATCCTCCTGCGCTCCACAGTCTACCTAAATATAGCTAGCTGCTATCATCTACACCCTATACCATGGGACACACAGAATAAATATCAAAATACGGATGAAGCGCTCTGCTATAATAGTGCTATATACAGAATCAAAATATTATAAACACATATAAAAGTGACTAGTGCTTAAATAATGTATGTGTAAAAATTATATATAGATTAATATAAAACCAGTCTGCCCCAAGTGGCTAAAACTGGTAATACATCTGCACACACAACTGAATAGAAAGTGACCAAGTGCTTAAATACATAAATAGTGTCTTAATAAAAATAATAAAAAAATCACAGTGAATAATATTAAAAAGTGCCAAGTGTTTAAATAACAATCAATATACATATAGTATAATCATGTGCAAAAAAACATGCTATCACTCTTCTGTGACAAAAAATATAAGTGCTTCTTCATTCAAATAGTGCTCAGACCAAGGTGTCACTCCAGTGAATCAATCCTAAATATCCGGAGTGCCTCCTCACCTCCAACATTCGACCCCTAGAGGTCACAAATCATTTATTTAAATGATGTTCCAAAAACGACACCAGGATATAAAATCTCAATACATAAGATGCCTCAGCCATATGTCCATGGACCATGGAAGATTTAAACACAAAGAGAGATCTCCATAGCGCAATATGTAGTTTTATTATGTAAAAAAACACGGATGGAACACTCACATGCTCTTAGAAGTATACAAGCGGTTCCCCCATATCCTATGGGTGTAATAGGAAATCACGTATGCCGAAAACCGGAAGTACGTCACCGGAAATACGTCACCGAGCTCCACCGGGAAATTACGTCAATGTGTTCCACGCGTTACACCACTGTCACGTGGCTTCTTCAGGATCCTGATCCTTGCTTTGCATGTAATGAGTCTATCTCATATATTAGTTTCACCTTTTAAGTTGCATTACTGAAATAAATGAACTTTTGCACAATATTCTAATTTTTCGAGTTTCACCTGTATGTTTACAAGGAACCACAGGCGTAAGGCATGAGAAGATTTGGTGTTTGAAGATTCAAGATTTGTATAGAGAATGATGATTTTTATTGCTGTGGACATTTTTATTTTGGGTTTTGGTATGAATGCTATTTACGTTGTGTTTGTGATATATAAGGTATATGACACATTCTTAAAGGGCCGGCATGTAGTAATATAGTGCTGCACTCATCTTGTTTTATAGTTGATTACACATTTATATGAGAGTGTGAAAAGGGTGTAGCAGCTTTTATTTATTTATATACAGTGGGGCAAAAAAGTATTTAGTCAGCCACCAATTGTGCAAGTTCTCCCACTTAAAAAGATGAGAGAGGCCTGTAATTGGCATCATAGGTAGACCTCAACTATGAGAGACAAAATGAGAAAACAAAATCCAGACAATCACATTGGCTGATTTGGAAAGAATTTATTTGCAAATTATGGTGGAAAATAAGTATTTGGTCAATATCAAAAGTTCATCTCAATACTTTGTTATATATCCTTTGTTGGCAATGACAGAGGTCAAACGTTTCCTGTAAGTCTTCACAAGGTTGGCACACACTGTTGCTGGTATGTTGGCCCATCCTCCATGCAGATCTCCTCTAGAGCAGTGATGTTTTGGGGCTGTCGCTGGGCAACACGGACTTTCAACTCCCTCTAAAGGTTTTCTATGGGGTTGAGATCTGGAGACTAGCTAGGCCACTCCAGGACCTTGAAATGCTTCTTACGAAGCCACTCCTTCTTTGCCCGGGCGGTATGTTTGAGATCATTGTCATGTTGGAAGACCCAGCCATGTTTCATCTTCAATGCCCTTGCTGATGGAAGGAGGTTTGCACTCAAAATCTCACGATACATGGCCCCATTCATTCTGTCCTGTACATGGATCAGTCGTCCTGGTCCCTTTGCGGAGAAACAGCCCCAAAGCATGATGTTGCCACCCCCATGCTTCACAGTAGGTATGGTGTTCTTTGGGTGCAACTCAGCATTCTCTCACCTCCAAACACAACGAGTTGTGTTTCTACCAAACAGTTCTATTTTGGTTTCATCTGACCATATGACATTCTCCCAATCCTCTTCTGGATCATCCAAATGCTCTCTAGCAAACTTCCGACGGGCCCAGACATGTACTGGCTTAAGCAGGGGGACACGTCTGGCACTGCAGGATCTGAGTCCCTGGCGGCGTAGTGTGTTACTGATGGTAGCCTTTGTTACGTTGGTCCCAGCTCTCTGCAGGTCATTCACTAGGTCCCCCCGTGTGGTCCTGGGATTTTTGCTCACCGTTCTTGTGATCATTTTGACCCCACGGGGTGAGATCTTGCGTGGAGCTCCAGATAGAGGGAGATTATCAGTGGTCTTGTATGTCTTCCATTTTCTAATTATTGCTCCCACAGTTGATTTGTTCACACCAAGCTGCTTGCCTATTGCAGATTCAGTCTTCCCAGCCTGGTGCAGGTCTACAATTTTGCTTCTGGTGTCCTTCGACAGTTCTTTGGTCTTCACCATAGTGGAGTTTGGAGTGTGACTGTTTGAGGTTGTGGACAGGTGTCTTTTATACTGATAACAAGTTCAAACAGGTGCCACTGATACAGGTAATGAGTGCAGGACAGAGAAGCCTCTTAAAGAAGAAGGTACAGGTCTGTGAGAGCCAGAAATCTTGCTTGTTTGTAGGTGACCAAATATTTATTTTCCACCATAATTTGCAAATACATTTTTTCCAAATCAGCCAATGTGATTGTCTGGATTTTTTTTTCTCATTTTGTCTCTCATAGTTGAGGTCTACCTATGATGCCAATTACAGGCTTCTCTCATCTTTTTAAGTGGGAGAACTTGCACAATTGGTGGCTGACTAAATACTTTTTTGCCCCACTGTATATAGATATAGCAGCTCACAAGTAACACGGTATTGAATCTTATGAGTAGAACATGTACCCCATTGGTTCATAAAGGCCCCTTATTCTGTCTTATCAGAGTTAAAACGCTCAAGGAAGGTCCTATGATTTCCCATTTCATTCAGTCCCCGGGGATAGTTGCCCCAAGGAGACGTATCCAGCGTAATTCCCGCTGATGCAGCGTCTCGTTCCAATCACCCCCCCCCCCAGGTACATCTTCTAGTTGTGTGTTTTGGCCACGTGTCTGCCTAGCAGGAGATATAAGTCACCAATGTGCATGCTGTGAATACCTTCTCCAAAATTCTTGTTGGGTTTTGTCCAAATAAAATGAGCTACACTGTCAGGGCAGGAGCTGAGGAACGGACAGGCAGGCCTAACAATGTAACGCACTGGCTGACGACAACCACCACCCACAGACCGAAGTCCCTCAGGGCGCGGAGTCTAAGTCCCAGGCTGCCCTTCACCAGGGCCCCTGATGGTGGGGATGGACTTGACGCAGCCAGGAACCAGGTCGCGGCCCCCGAGACACCTCAGCTGCGGTAATGGCCGCCGCCAATGGCGTGTAGCTGGTGGAAGAGACAAAAGAGTAGTCAGACAAGCCGGGGTCAACAACAACAGGACAGAACAGTACAGGACAGCAGACGAGAATCACAGGTCACGAGCCGGGTTCAGCAACAGAGGGTCAGATCAAAGGAGAATACAAAGAATAGTCAAGACAAGCCGAATCAGATACCAGGAGAGTCACGAGAGTCAGAACAGAGTAACAGCAACACAAAGACACAAGACACAAGTGCAAAGAGCATGTGCGGGCCACAGGCTTATATGTCATCAGCCACACCCCTCTGGAGGATGGACCACAGAAACCTGAAGGCATAAAAGGACTCCCATCATGCACAGCAGAATCCAAGATGGACACCAGCACATGAAGTAACATAACCACAGGGAAAAGGTAGGACCTTGACATACACTCACATTGTAAGAAATATACAACTCCTGTCATGTTGCAATGTACATGTCTAGTGCCTATCTCTGTATATCTCACCATTCCCGGTTTTATCTCTCTGCTGTAGATGGCGCTGATTCCTCTGTATATGTGCCGATTATCCTGATTGGCTACCAAACAGATCCGATCTTCTGCTGGAAACAACGCGCTCAGCCTTGTTATAACAAGGATTTCCCAATGTAAAGATTTCCACAAATTTGTACACAAAAAGTTCTCAGTGTCTATTTATTTCTTCTTGACCAAAATATTTAACTTTCTATCCATTTCCATTATTGTTTGTACAGCAAGTTCCATTATTATCGTTTGAGCCCCCTATATGCCCCATATGAGCCCCATACTGGATCACGTTGTAGATATGGGCCACTGGATTCAAAGATTACTTTTGAAAATTAAATTAATGTATTTTGTGGACAAATAAGACTTCCATTTGTAACACACTGCACGCTTACTGGTTGCATATTGTTAAATGGCCAGAAGATGGCAGTGTTCTGCAGCCTAATGGTGAAGGAAATCATAGAGCAAGGCCAGGAAAGGCAGGACTTGTATGCTACATGCAGGATTTATTCATTCAGCACAACTGACACAGAACTAGAGATCCCAGCTAATGATTAAAGGGGCGGCAGCATATAAATGTAAAAGCCTGGGGGCCCAAAGGGGGAGGGAAGAAGCAGACTGTGAGAGGGTGAGGACGTGTGTGAGAAGATTGCAGGATTCAGAGGACCCAGGCTGGATTGGGTCACACAGGAGAGCCAGAGAGAGGAACACAGATCACTGGTATTCCTGAACGACAGGAAAGTCGCCCATGGAGGTGTGGGGGGTTGGTATTGTCATTGGCATCGCTTCTACCACTTCAGGACTGAGATAACAAGGGGGCTTCTCAGCTGAGAGACTACCATTCACGCTGCTAAGACTACACATTGGATGAGAGAATTCCATATCTCTGACCATCACAAGTTACAAGTGACTCTGCTGTTACACAGTTACAAAGTCTGGCTGAAAAAAAAGACAAATCCATATAGTTCAACCAAAAAGGACAAAATTGTATACAGTCCTATATAAACAATCCTACACTCACATTTGATCTAGAGGAAGGCAAAAAACCCAGCAAAGCATGATGCAATTTGTTCCTGCAGGGGAAAAAATTCCTTCCTGATCCCCCGATTGGCAATCCGATATTCCCTGGATCAACTTTACCTAGAAATGTTGAACTAGATAGTGTGAGATTTTCAGGGTGCAAATTTACAATGATAAACAGATTTAAAAACCACAATAAATTTTATTTAATCTTACAAAAAAAGGGGAAAGAAAAACAGTAAATAATTACAATACAGTAAAAACAAAAACTGAAGCTTGGCTGTATTGTTGCAGTGATTCCCTACGTGTTTCGCCCAACAAGGTCTTCTTCAGGGGTGAGAGAGAAAAGCTTCAACCACAATACAGTCTACAATATATCAAAAAGTATATACATAAACAATGGAGTTATGACATCTATCCACACAATGAACAGAATAAGCAAAAGTATAAAAGAACACGCCAGCTTACCCTAGATATCAAAATGCACTATTAAAGAACTTAGTTGGCCTATGCGTCTGTGCAATTGTAGAGGATGTAATAGGGATCAAATATCCATCTAAACATAGGTATAAGTAAGCGCAAATTAATTATTTACAGTTTTACCAATATGGGGCAAAAAGAGAATCAGATAGAGGGAGAGAGAACACCAGGTGATGTTAAGTCATTTAAATAATTAAAAAAGAAAAATTAATTTACTTGTAAATGATCACAATTCAGGCAATAGAAGAAACAAGAAAGCAGTTTTTGCCTCAAATTGTTGATATACAATTCAGCCACTAGATGTCAGGAGAGGCCACAAGTTCATGGAATATTAGCTGTGAAGATCAAGCAGTCCTCAGAGCAATGCAGTGTACAGGGTCCCCCAGGTGACTGAGCGGCCACCATTTTCCTGAAGCCCTCCCCTCAACACAAGTCTCTCAAATTACCTCCAGGGGGTCTCAAAACGTCTCGTGAGATCCTACATGTGCACAGTTGATTAGCCAACAGGGTAACTAACGCATTTCATCCCACTCCTTTACATAAGTTTGTATCATGTATAGTTGTATTAGCTCTGAAGAAGGGAGTACGTCTCCTGAAACGCGTTAGTTACCCTGTTGCCAGACTACCGTTTGCTACGACTGTCACATTGGTTCCTAGCTTGTTTTATGAATCTTGGTTTGTGAGTATATACTTTTGTCATTTTTAAATAAATAAATTCCTTTTTATTACGGTAATGCACGAGGAAAGTGTGCCCCTTCTTTGCTTTCTTCCAGTATTATCAAGATTCCCCGATCTGTAGAGGGCTGCACCTCAGCGAGTGACTGTTACTGTGGTTCTGGGATGCTCACAGACTTGAGCGCTTGTTTTGTTTTTTTTTTCCTCTTGACTTAGTCCCTAAAAATTAGAAACAATGGCTTTGAAATGACAGAGCTCAATTCTTTAAGGCCCCGTGGGTGTATGCCACCCGGTCCAGGTGCTTTATTCACCTTTATTCTGTCTAAATATTTTGGACCATCAATTGTGATCCAATGTGGATCATCTGGAGCTCTGTCAGTACCATGCCCATTATGGACAAGAGCTCCCCCATGCTCCTTTGTATACACAGAGCTGAAGAAGGGATTTAATAAATTTGCCTTCTCTTTGTCCCCAGTCACCCACTCTAGATTATTCTGTAAAGGGCCTACATACCGGACCTTTTTACTATTAGTATATTTGAAGAATTTTTTGAGGTTTGTCCTACTACTTTTCTGTAGCTCATTTTCAGTGATTTCCTTTTTACATATTCATTTACATTCCCTGTAACAATTAAATGATTATTGTGTTTCTTAATTTTCCTATTTTTTAAAAGGCTAGTTTCTTATCATTTATTTTTAACTTTGGCCATGAGCCACATAGGTTTTAATTTTAGCCTTTATACATGAAGTGTGTTCACATACAGTCTTTATAAAGAACTACCATTACTGTTCTGTGTTCATCAATGCCAATATTCCCTCCCAGTCTAAGTCTTGGAAAGCACCTCTCAGCCTAGGAAAATTTGCTCCCTTAAAGTTGAGCATTTTTATATTTCCCGTATGTGTTTGTTGTTTACAGCTAACAATGATTGAAATCATGTTTTGGTCACTGCTACCCAGATGTTCTTTTATATGGACATTAGTAATAAACTCTGCATGGTTTGAGATTACCAGGTCCAGCAGAGCATCATTCCTAGTTGGGGCCTCTGTGAACTGTACCATAAAATTGTCCTGTAGTAGGTTTAAAAACGTTTGCCCTTTAACTGTTCCTGCAGTACCATTACTCCAGTCAATTTCTTGGTAGTTAAAATCCCCCATTATTATCACTGTACCAGCTATTGCAGCCCTTTTTGTATCTGTGAAAGCAGCTGAGTCTCCACCTCCTTGTTAACACTCGGTGGCTCATAACAACCTCCAGTGTTTACCTTTGTAGTACGTACCCCCATGTGCAGTTCCACCCATAATGGTTCAGCCTCATCACACTCTCCATCAACCAGGTTCTCCTTCACACTCGCTTAGAGGTCACATACAGTCAGGTCCATAAATATTGGGACATCGACACAATTCTAACATTTTTGGCTCTATACACCACCACAATGGATTTGAAATGAAACGAACAAGATGTGCTTTAACTGCAGACTGCTAGCTTTAATTTGAGGGTATGTACATCTAAATCAGGTGAACGGTGTAGGAATTACAACATTTTGCATATCTGCCTCCCACTTGTTAAGGGACCAAAAGTAATGGGACAGAATAATAATCATAAATCAAACTTTCACTTTTTAATACTTGGTTACAAATCCTATGCAGTCAATTACAGCCTGAAGTCTGGAACGCATAGACATCACCAGATGCTGGGTTTCATCCCTGGTGATGCTCTGCCAGGGCTCTACTGCAACTGTCTTCAGTTCCTGATTGTTCTTGGGGTATTTTCCCTTCAGTTTTGGCTTCAGCAAGTGAAATGCATGCTCAATCGGATTCAGGTCAGGTGATTGACTTGGCCATTGCATAACATTCCACTTCTTTCCCTTAAAAAAACTCTTTGGTTGCTTTTGCAGTATGCTTTGGGTCATTGTCCATCTGCACTGTGAAGCGGCGTCCAATGAGTTCTGAAGCATTTGGCTGAATATGAGCAGATAATATTGCCTGAAACACTTCAGAATTCATCCTGTTGCTTTTGTCAGCAGTCACATCATCAATAAATACAAGAGAACCAGTTCCGTTGGCAGCCATACATGCCCACGCCATGACACTACCACCACCATGCTTCACTGATGAGGTGGTATGCTTAGGATCATGAGCAGTTCCTTTCCTTCTCCATACTCTTCTCTTCCCATCACTCTGGTACAAGTTGATCTCGGTCTCATCTGTCCATAGGATGTTGTTCCAGAACTGTGTAGGCTTTTTTAGATGTCGTTTGGCAAACTCTAATCTGGCCTGTTTTTGAGGCTCACCAATGGTTTACATCTTGTGGTGAACCCTCTGTATTCACTCTGGTGAAGTCTTCTCTTGATTGTTGACTTTGACACACATACACCTACCTCCTGGAGAAAGTTCTTGATCTGCCCAACTGTTGTGAAGGGTGTTTTCTTCACCAGGGAAAAAATTCTTTGGTCATCCACCACAGTTGTTTTCCGTGGTCTTCCGGGTCTTTTGGTGTTGCTGAGCTCACCGGTGCGTTCCTTCTTTTTAAGAATGTTCCAAACAGTTGTTTTGGCCACGCCTAATGTTTTTGCTATCTCTCTGATGGGTTTGTTTTGTTTTTTCAGCCTAATGATGGCTTGCTTCACTGATAGTGACAGCTCTTTGGATCTCATCTTGAGAGTTGACAGCAACAGATTCCAAATGCAAATAGCACACTTGAAATGAACTCTGGACCTTTTATCTGCTCATTGTAATTGGAATAATGAGGGAATAACACACACCTGGCCATGGAACAGCTGAGAAGCCAATTGTCCCATTACTTTTGGTCCCTTAACAAGTGGGAGGCACATATGCAAACTGTTGTAATTCCTACATCGTTCACCTGATTTGGATGTAAATACCCTCAAATTAAAGCTGACAGTGTGCAGTTAAAGCGCATCTTGTTAGTTTCATTTCAAATCCATTGTGGTGGTGTATAGAGCGAAAAATGTTAGAATTGTGTCGATGTCCCAATATTTATGGACCTGACTGTAGAGACAGACACCGCTAACTTTACATTTTACCCTGTCTCTCTGAAAGAAAGCATAGCCAGGAATATTAATAGCCGAATCATGTGAGGAATGAAGCCAAGATTCAGCAATACCAATTAAATCATAGTTCTCTTCATGCACCAAAGCTTCCAACTCGTCTATTTGTGCTTCAATTGTTCCAGCTTAGTACACCTTGCATCAGAGTTTACCAAATTCTTACTGTGGCCTACTGCTTTAGTGTCTCCCTATTGTTCTGAAATCGCAGGACCCTTGCTACAGCACGTGTTTCCCTGCAGACAGGAATACTGTTAGTATCTCATCTCAAGCCTTTTCCAGCTGTAAAGGAACTTGCTTCATCAGACTAGTGGACCACCACTGGGGTTCAATTCTGCTGAAGTCTATTTCTGCCGCTTTCTCAAATTTAGCAGTTCCTGCATTCATCTTCTGTGTTAAAGAGAACTAACCGAGTTTCTCACCAACAGTCCAGGGGGAACCTTTCCTATTGCTGCACTACCTTCAGGAAATCTTGTTTCTACCCAAAAGGACCAAAACTCTGATGTGCACCAACCAGGGCCCCATCAAGCGCACAGAAGAATCTGTTTCTATCTTTTGGGAGTGATACTAAAGGGGATGTTATTACTTGCAAATTCATCTTGAGGGTTAATCCCTGTTCTTAGCCATTGAGAACCAAGAAGTGAGTTAGCACAATTTCTATTGATAGTTTATCTTAGCTCACTTTGGGGGAAAAAATCTCAGTGCTGGAACTGATGTTTAAACTCTGGTCCTGCAAAGTGGTACTGTATATTTCCATTTTGGCTAAGTTTTCCACAGTGCTTATCTCTTGTACACACCTACTATTGTTTCTTTTGTGCTTGTAGTACCTTTACCCTGACTTTAGTACAATCAGAGTATTTGTTCACTTAAAATTCTGCAAACTGTGTGATTATTTCATGTCTCAGAGCCAGGGAGGTTATCCTGGTCAAGGTTTTACGGTGGTGCCAGTAGGAGCTGAGCTCTCAAATCTGGCTCAGAGCGAAGAAAGAGGGAACCCAAAATACTCAGCAGCTCCTAAGGGGATAGCACTACACATTAGTGGCACATTGAATACCTTTTATATTTAATATAACAAATTAAAAGTTTATTCTACAATTAGTTTTGTTTATAATGAAACTCAAAGTATGTTTCTGATACAAAAGTATTTAAAAATGATCTAAAAGGTGTTTTACATTTTTATTTCTTTTAAGCAACACTAATAAAACCAATCAGGAGAGAAAGGCAAGAAGGCATTATTGGGTATATTTGGTGTATCTAAGGGTTAATATGATTTACAAAATGAACACTATTATTTAAAAAAACACTTTTGGTTTGTTGGATTTGACATTCTATGCCAGCAATCCATGAACAACCCATAATTTGCATCTACATTACAGGAGATTGTTTTTGTTCTTGATCTTACATGAAAAAGGATTTTTAGTATGGATATGTTGTTACAGAACTGCAGTACATGAGAGCAGTAGGTGGCGGTACATGAGAGCAGTAGGTGGCGGTACATGAGAGCAGTAGATGTCAGTACACGAGAGCAGTAGGTGGTGATACATGAAAGCAGTAGGTGGTGATACATGAGAGCAGTAGGTGGCGATACATGAGAGCAGTAGGTGGCGGTACATGAAAGCAGTAGATGGCGGTACATGAGAGCAGTAGGTGGTGGTACATGAGAGCAGAAGGTGGCGGTACATGAGAGCAGTAGGTGGCGGTACATCAGAGCAGTAGGCGGCGGTACATGAGAGCAGTAGGCGGCGGTACATGAGAGCAGTAGGCGGCGGCACATGAGAGCAGTAGGCGGCGGCACATGAGAGCAGTAGGCGGCGGCACATGAGAGCAGTAGGCGGCGGCACATGAGAGCAGTAGGCGGCGGCACATGAGAGCAGTAGGCGGCGGCACATGAGAGCAGTAGGCGGCGGTACATGGGAGCAGTAGGCGGCGGTACATGAGAGCAGTAGGCGGCGGCACATCAGAGCAGTAGGCGGCGGCACATCAGAGCAGTAGGCGGCGGCACATCAGAGCAGTAGGCGGCGGCACATGAGAGCAGTAGGCGGCGGCACATCAGAGCAGTAGGCGGCGGTACATGAGAGCAGTAGGTGGCGGTACATGAGAGCAGTAGGTGGCGGTACATGAGATCAGTAGGTGGCAGTACATGAGAGCAGTAGGCGGCGGTACATGAGAGCAGTAGGCGGCGGTACATGAGAGCAGTAGGCGGCGGCACATGAGAGCAGTAGGCGGCGGTACATGAGAGCAGTAGGCGGCGGTACATGGGAGCAGTAGGTGGCAGTATGTATTACTAGTTTAGATCAAAATGATAGGAATATCAAACTAACATAATTATGACTATAAGGAAATTAATTTTTTAGATCTATCCATCTCAATCCAAGATAACACATTGATTACCAGAACATTTAGGAGAGACTGCAGCTAATACCCTTTTACATGCAACTAGTCATCACCCTGAAACATTAAACAAGTTATACCAGTTGGTCAATTCCTTCGAATAAGAAGAAATTGTACAAATGAAACTCAATTTAAAATAGAGGCGGCACAAATTTACCAGAGATTTAGAGAAAGAGGCTATTCACACAGAACCCCGAGGAGAGCCAAATATAAGGCTTCATGCAAAGCTAGGGGGGAATTACTTGGAAATAGTAATAATAAAGTAAATAAAAAACAGAATGAACCCATTAGGTTCATAACAAAATATGGACAACAATGGAAGGAAGTCAAAAAAGTATTTTACTCTCACTGGGATTTACTAACTATGAATCCAGGAATAGCAGAGATATTAGGTGATAAACCACAAATGGTCACTAAAAGAACCTCTAACCTAAATGATATACTGGTACAATCAGAATTTAGAGAAATCCCTAAAGAAAACAGGTTGACAAAAATGGGTAAAACTACAGGTCTGTATCCATGTGGTCATTGTCAGATTTACCCCTATGTACAAAAAAAACAAAAATTCCATAATGTAGACAATTCAAACACTTATGAAATAAAGAACTTCATAAATTTCTCTAGCAGTCGAGTAATTTATATGCTAGAATGCCCATGTAAAAAATTCTATATAGGAAAGACAAAAAGATCAAGAATACGTAATAATGAACATATACGTGATATCAAAAATGAACATAGAAGTAAAAATGATAAAGAAAGGGAAAACCCCCTAGCCCAACATTTTAAGGAAATACATCAGGGTAAAATAGATGGTCTAAAAGTAAAGGGTAATTTTCTCCTCAATATCTCCTCTAGAGAGGATTTTGATAAGGTTCTTTTGCAAAAAGAGAAATTCTGGATCTATACGCTGGGTACTTTGATACCACATGGATTAAACTTCAGTTAAATTTCAAAATATTTCTTAAATAATACGCTTTCTTTCGAATATTTTGCTAATGTTTTGATATTATCTGCACTATGCAAATGGCACTAGATTTTTGAAAAAGGAAAAACTTGTGATGATATATTGTCATCTGCTGAATGATATTTGATAGATATAATATCTGATTTATTGCATGTCTCATGACCATTCTTTAACCACTTCCTGTCCGGACACTCTTACCCCCTTCCTGTCCAGGGCAATTTTCAGCTTTTAGCGCTATCACACTTTGAATGACAATTGCGCGGTCATGCAACACTGTACCCAAATGAATTTTTTTGAGACAGATAAAGCTTTATTTTGGTGGTATTTATTCACCACTGGGATTTGTATTTTTTTTGCTATGTAAATGAAATGTCCAAAAATTTTGAAAAAAAGTGTTTTTTTTATAAAATTTTGCAAATAAATAATATTTCATCATAAATCTTAGCCAAAATTTATTCCGTTATCTTTTTAGAAAAAAAAAATCCAAATTAGTTTATAAGCAAAAATTATAATTTTTAAACATTTTTTTTTACATTTTTATTTTATTTTTTTATATTATTATTTTTTATTTTTTTTTTTTACATAGTGTCACCCTAGCAGTACAGTGTCACCATGGTGACACTGTACTACTTGTGGGGGGTGATGAAGATTTTTTTTTTTTTTTTACACTGATTGCTTTTACACCCATATAGGATGTAAAGGCAATCATTTCTCTTTCTCTCTGTGTGCATTCCTGCACTCATTGAGAAATACAGAGTGAGCTGTAATTGGTCACAGCTTGTCACATGGTACAAGGCTTTTGTGAATAGCCTTGTACCATGTGACCTCTGTGATCATTCACAGATTTCACACATAGTAAGCAATGATGTCAGAAGTGACATCTTGCTTACTACTTTGCATGTGATCACAGATTGACCAATCAGTGATCACATGATCGGGACCTCGTACAGAGGTCCCGTCCGACGATCAGTGTTTCACTGTGTCCAGGGGGCAAAGCGGGGCACCGGATCGCGGTGCTGCGCGCTTCCAGGGAGCGCGCACAAGCAGGGTGCGGGGAGGCCGTTTATAGACGGCCACCCGACCCTGCAGTGCCACCGTCCGGCCGTTTATATACAACGGCCGGACGGGAAGTGGTTAATGATCTATACACGTCAGTCATATATGTTTTAGAATTTAACTCAGACTTGGAAACAATGTAGTGATGACAACACAAGAGGGCGACAGAAGGACAAGATCATGCAAATTTTGCACTATATAAGGAATGGGAAAGCTGTCCCCTCCCAGTTCTGACGAAGTCTGCGATGTTTGGCGGACGAAATGCGTCAATGTAATTACATCATCACGCTCTGCGTAACACCATGCTGCAATGTCCTTGAAAGGGAAAGAGGTACGCCATACGCCTCCATCTTGGATATACACTGGGCAAGACGGAAACCGCCAGTACTTCGGCTGACTCCCGGGAGTTCATTTAGCTTCACATGGCGATACATCACTTCCACTGGTGACAACTCATTTCTGAATAGTGCTAAGCAATGTCTCGCACTCTATATAGTAACGGGACTTTAATGTTCTTAGCCTTACAGAGGAACTCCATCACTCTTATTAAGAGACATTTTTGGGCCTTATATAGGTGACAACTGATTATGTGCTATGTTTGACAGGAGTGACTTTGGGCGGGGCCCATGGAACACAGCCCCCTTTGGAGAGGTGGGGAGACCCCTCTCTCAGCTCCCCATATCCCTATTATGTGTAAGTCACCCTGTGCCTGTTAGGGGTACAGGGTGATCTGTCCTAATATTGGGGTGGGGGGTTGTTCATTGTTCACTGCCATGCGGCTGCATCCCATTGTTCTATTGTGTCTTGCTTGGGACCAAACTATTATGGGATATGTGTTTGTACTTGCTTGGTGGGTGGGTGGGGGGGTTTCTGGCAGCCCTTCCCCTTGATGGGACAGCCTGCTGATGTATTTCCTGTTACTAAATGTATTGCCCCGCCCTGTGTATATATCTTGTTTCTGTGTTAAAATAAACCAGTTCACTTCCTGTCTTAAGAAGCCTGGTGTTGTCTCGTCCTGTGTGGTCAGCGGTGGGGTCCAAGGATAATGTTCGGACAGGGAAGCGGGAATCTAACGGAAATACCCTAGCGCAGTCGGGGTCCGGTTCCGTTACACTATGCAATAAGCATTGATATATGGGAATCGGGACTTTCTGTCCATAAACCTTTCTATAGGAACCGCCTTGCCCTTAGAGGAATTTTTGGGGCCTATAGTAGGCTATTTACATACATGTCCAATGCAGTATTGTGATTCAAGCATTACCTACAATAATAATAATTTTTGGCATCTAGGAGGGTCATTACCTCTCATCTTTTGAAAACGGGTCTTAAGATCCATACTCTATAGGTGGAAACAACGGGGACTTCCATTAGGGGAACTATTTCTTTCATTGGAACTGCCCATAGTGATCCATCATTTTTTGTATATTAATATTTTATTATTCATAATAGATTTCCCATTACTGTTATCCACCGAGTGCCTCCTATTTAAGGAATATCGGCCGATTGAGATTGGACATACACAATGCAATTTCCTTTACCAGCTTACATGATGATGATGGAATACAAGGAAGGGAATTAAGTTTACAATGATATCTTTCCTCTTTAGAGTCATTAGAAACCATTGGATTCCAGCTTGTGGCTATAGATGCAGATATATGTATAAGGTGACTTTTCCCAGATTCTTTATTTATTGCACATTTATTCTCTAGGAGTTTTACCGCCCACTATTCTATCATTCAATATCGATGAATATATGAAGGAAGTACAAAGACATTTACAAGATTGGAAAATAATAAGAAATCAAACCTGTGAAGATATAACCAATCTGAATCCTACTATAATGGACGCCCCAAACATCAGAAAAGAAGATTTTCAGGTCCAGTGTTTACTAGGGTTCTTGCAGCCATGTAAATTGATGCAGCGAAGTGAAAACACAGAACGATTTTCTTGTTTTTTGTTTTTAGTTTTTATTCACTGATTGTATTTTTGTGATTGGCTGTGTGTACACCATGTTTACAATGCCAAACCTTTCCATGATCTATATGATGTAAATACATTGATTTGCATCCACTATTGATGGTGATAATTTACTCCGCTTAGGATTCATAATATACCGTCTTTTTCTGGCAGGTCTGCCCTAGTCAGCTGATAACCGTTTTCTTATAGGCAGTATATGTGAGTAGCTCTCTGTTATAGGAAGTCATGCGGTTTCCTGGAAATCAAGTGTTTGTAACTACAAATCTCCTCCAGCAGGTGGCACTGTGCACACTAATGAGAGGTTACAATAAGAAGAGAACACAGAGATAGCAGCTGCCTGTGTATGTGTGCGGGAGAGCTCTGTGTATATGTGCGGGGAGAGCTCTGTGTATGTGTGCGGGAGAGCTCTGTGTATGTGTGCGGGGAGAGCTCTGTGTATGTGTGCGGGAGAGCTCTGTGTATGTGTGCGGGAGAGCTCTGGGTATATGGGTGTGGGAGAGCTCTGCGTGTGTGTGCGGGGAGAGCTCTGCGTGTGTGTATATGTGCGGGGAGGGCTCTGCGTGTGTGTGCGGGGAGAGCTCTGCGTGTGTGTGCGGGGAGAGCTCTGCGTGTGTGTGCGGGAGAGCTCTGGGTATATGGGTGTGGGAGAGCTCTGCGTGTGTGTATATGTGCGGGGAGGGCTCTGCGTGTGTGTGCGGGGAGGGCTCTGCGTGTGTGTGCGGGGAGAGCTCTGCGTGTGTGTGCGGGGAGCGCTCTGCGTGTGTGTGCGGGGAGGGCTCTGTGTACACATGGGGGGGGGCGCGCTCCGCTTATGCGTGTGGGGGCGCTCCGCGTACATGTGGGGGGGGGGCGCTCTGCGTATTTTGTACACATGTATGTGCGGGAGCGCACTGTGTACGTGTATGTGTGGGAGATTCTCTCATCACTGCGGTCGAAGACGAATGTCGGTTTGACCCCACTAAGGATCCAAACGTAAAATCTTAGAATGAGGGGGATGAATTGCGCCCCTTCATTGGTGTCAGTTGAGGGGATTTATGCCCCATTGTTGGTGTCAGTGGATGAAATAGTGCTCCAAGGGCCAGATAAAAGCAAGCACAGGGCCGCATCTGGCCCCCGGGCCGATGTTTGGAGACCCGTGTTGTAGATGATGGGGATTCCCCGGCATTGTCCTGAGTGTGTCTGTATGTCAGTGGGGGGGCATTAGATTGTAAGCTGGGGTGGAATGGTGCGGAGGGATCTCTGTAGATCAATAAGTATAGGTCCCTCCTGTGATTGGTCTCCGGGGTTTCCTGTGGATCCCTCCCATGCCCGGTATCAGGAGATGATTGGGGGGATTTGCACATTCACAATCTTTGGACTCCTGGAATCCTATTGGTTGGATGTCTCCAGATTTCACTTTCACTTTGTGGCTTTTCCTCTCCAACCTTCTCACTGTCACTCTGCCCGGTAACTGCTGACCCTCCATCTTCTGATTTTCCTATTGGGTAGAGAGGAAGCCTCCTCCAATCAGCACAGAGCTCCGCCCTCCTGTACACAGACTGTCCCTGAGCTGGGGGAAGTGGTCGGTGAGGTGTTTTGGGGTCTCTATAGATGACAGCGGGGAGGATGAAGATGGTGACCCCCCTCATCCTGATGATTGTGGGGGTGTCAGGGGTGCAGTGTGGTAAGTAGAGGACAATATAGATGCCATGTTGTCAGTGGGGGGGATTTCCTCCAAGTGTTGTATAGAATGGTAGAAATCAATGTGTAGTGATAAAGGTAGAAGTATTGTGGAAGTGACAGCCATGTCCTGTCTGTGTGAAGATGACAATACGGCTCTCCAGGCTCTGAAGGCTGCTCCTGGATCGTGTGTACGGAGCGGGGGATGGGCGGAGAGGTCAGGGCTCACCAGACATCACAGTGTATCCGCTGACAATACATTTCACCTTCTCACTGCTCACACCTATTTCCTGTTCTAGATGTGATCCTGGAGGGGGCGCTGTGTTCATTCTCCTCTGTCACATGGACATATAACTGGGGGGGACTTGTATTTCAGATTTGGATGGAGTGGTGAGGGGTCAGATCCTCTGGATGGATTGTATTGCTGTCTGTGTCCCCGTTAGGGAGACTCACCCCCCCCCCATGTGTGCTGATCACCAAATCACAGGAGGAATAGTGAGGACACAACCAACATGATGTGTTGTCACCACAACAGGAAGAATGGGGACATTTGTTTCTGTGACAACTAGGAGGGGATTTCTTCTCACTTCCTGTTGAGTCTATAGGACAGGAAGTGAAGGAAAATCCCCCTAATGAGACCCAGATGGCAGAATACAGAGGTTGTTCCCTCCCCTACTTTATCCACAATAACAAACATTCAGCTTTAGATCTTCCCTAAACCCAACTCTAGGAAAACGTTTTCAGTTTCGGATAGATTGGGGAAGTGTTCGGACCTCTGTCTGCATTGTATTGGTGTCTGTCCTGCCATGAGAGATTCCCCCTCACTTCCTGTCCAGATGATGGGTGTCACACAGAGCAGGAAGAGGACATGGGGACACAGACAAGGTTTAACTACTTCTCTACCGGAACAATTCTTTATCACACGTTAATATCAGCATTTATTGCTAGAAAATTACTAAAACCCCCAAATTATTGTATATTTTCTGAAAGCAGAGACCCTGTAGAATAAAATGGCTGCAGTTACAATCAAAGTCATAATTTCAGGGAAGAATACACTGTAGTGACATTTGGAGCAAACACTTAGCAGAGATTTTGGTAAAATAAAATAGTTGTGTGTTTATGGGGTGATGGGGAGTGACAGCGCCTGCAGAGTCCTTTACACCCCCCCCTCGGTCCCATCAAGCCTGACTTTGAAATCATGCGACTTACAATGAAGTCGCACGATTTCAAAGTCGAGGGACCCGCTGATTTCAGGTGCGATTTGCAAGATATCTATGTAAATCACCAAAAGTAGCGCAAATACTACTTTAGAAATCGGTGTGAGTACAACTAAGTGGAACCTCACCGATATGACCGCTGTAATTGCAGAAATAGGGTGCGGATTGGCATGCGATGTGCAAGTCGCATGGCATGCAAATCACATACCAAGTCACATCCAGTGCAGCTGGCGATTTAAAAGTGATTGTGTGGTTGTGAAGCTGCCGGATCATCTTGACTTGAAAGCTGATTGCCGACTGAAAAATCAACATTAAACTGACAGCTGCAGCGGCCGGGAACTTATTTTAACCCCTTAAATACCGAATCATTTATAAATATACCTTGGTAGACAAGGGGTTAAACATGACAGAATATCTAACCTTTCCCATCAAAAACTGAAGAAAATATTCCGCCTGATACTGAACTTTAGTCTTCATTTGTTGTCAGTAAATCCTCCCACCAGAAACGTCTCTGACATATGGTTTGGGTTCTGGGGTTGTTTTGTGATCTAATCACCTCTTGTGGGTTTTAATAAAGTATTACTCCGACTAAAACACTTTTTGGGGGTGCAGAGAAGGGTGGAACCTTTGTCAGGTTTGACTTCTGTCTTTGTCCTCCATTTGCACAATTTCTATGCTTCCAGTTGTGTCATTGGAACAGGAAGTGAGGGGAAATCTTCCTATGAAGTTCCAGCCAACAATACAACCTGACAGAGGTGCTAACCCTTCTCTACTGTCTAAACTGAAGAAAGTTTCCTCTGAGTTCTGCATTCACATAGATTTCTAATTCCAATTGGGTTGTAGTCAGAATTTCTAGTATTATAAATAGAATGATTTGTTTCCTTTTTCTTACTCATCATTCCTACTATGACGCTTGTTGTAGATGTATTGATGGATCTTTCACACTGCTGGGCATTTGTATGTCCACTGCACTGCGACAGGTTGGTAACACCCATTGCAGGGATTTATTTGGTTTTGATTCCAATTTTTCAATCCCATATTAGGCTTCATGCACATTTGAAGCTAAAAACTGCTAAAAAAAATGCTGGATAAAAACCACTAATATTTCAGCATGTTTTGCCGGCTTTTAGCAGAGTTTAGCGCAGTGTGTTCAGCTACATTTAGTGGCATTAGTGTTAAGGAAACGCCGCCACCGGCATTCTTACCAACAGACGAGTCATTGGCTGAATGTGAACTAAACAATTGCCGGCAATAAAAAATTGAGAAAAAAATTGTATGCACGTGTTAGTGTGTGTGTGGAAGGGGGGGGGGTCATCCCCCAATGCATAGCAAGCCCTTCATGTCTTGCATGAATTTTAAGGGGAACCCCACACCAAAGTAAAAAAAAATGGCATGGGGTCCCTCTATAATACCAGACAACATGCCTTCAACATGGGGGGGTGCTTTAGGGTAGGGGGCTCCACCCTCCCAAAGCACCTTGTCCCCATGTTGATGAGTACAAGGGCCTCTTCCCCATAACCCTGGACCAGTGATTGTGGGAGTAGAGGGGGGTATCTTATTGAAATCTGAAATCCCCCTTTAACAAGGGGGCACCCAGATCCTAGCCCCTGTATGTGAATGAGTATGGGGTATATTGTACCCCTACTTATTCACCAAAAAAAAAAATTGTGAAAAGTAAATAAAAGCACACACACTGTTTATGACAAGTCCTGTATTAAAAAAAACAATTAAAACCCGGTGAAGATCCATCGTTTTATGTCCTTTTCCATCTTTATAAAGTTCCATTACCTTGTTACGCAGGACTTTTGACAGTTCTTTTCTGATCCCCATGGCTCAGTATCTAGCCTAGTCAGTGCTTCCATGTAAGAGCTAACACTACACTGACACTACTTGCAATTTATACACTGACACTACTTTCAATTTAAAAAGCCAGAGATGTGGGACATTAACCTCTAATTGGCATTTTAACCCCTGTGTGTGTCACCCTGTGTGTCTGTACCAAGGCCAAACATTCCAGGGGGCGGAGACTTCTGATCCGGGCCATTTGGGTGATTTCTGTTATCATTATGTTTTAAAAAGGAGCCAAACAACTGTGTGATAATAAATGGCTTCATATGATCATCATCTTCAATAAAAGAGCATTTTTTGGCATGATCAGTCAGATTTTGAATATCAATGCCAACATTTCACAATTTCTGCCAGGGTATGCAGACTTTTGAGCACAACTGTACACCCTGAAACATTTTCTTTTCCAATAAATGACTTGTCAAAAACTGTGTGCATTTTTATTTACTTTTTGACACTTTTTTTTAGTGAATGAGTAGCGGTACAATATACACCTATTCATTCACATAGGACCTGGATGCACAGTCTTTGCACCCATCTCTACATACCTGTCAAAGGGTGGCTGAGTCCAAACTGCTGATTGTTATTTACTTTCTATGGACTGCCTGCATGCAGCTCATTGGTGGAAAAGAGTAAAAAAATGTCTTTGCACGCTGTACATGACGAAGCACCCATGTGAATGAGCCCTAATGGTTTGGTTTGAAAATTGCTGCAATTAAAGGAAAAATATTAGGGGTGCACTGAAACTGAAAATTCAGGATGCGCTTAGCCGAAAACCGAAACTGAAATGGACAGTTTTTAATAAAATAATTTTTTTAAATATAATTGTATTATATTCAACTTTTTATTTAAAGTCATGAATGTAAATGAATTTGAATTTAAAAAATACAATCCCCGCTCACACACACCTCTGCACCCCCCGCTCACACACACCTCTGCACCCCCCACTTACACACACCTCTGCACCCCCGCTCACACACACCTCTGCACCCCCCACTTACACACAGCTCTGTACCCCCGCTCACACATACCTCTGCACCCCCCGCTCACACACACCTCTGCACCCCCCACTCACCCACACACACCTCTGCACCCCCCGCTCACACACACCTCTGCACCTCCCGCTCACACACACCTCAGCACCTCCTGCACACACCTCTGCACCCCCCACTCACACACACCTCTGCACCCCCCGCTCACACACACCTCTGCACCCCCCGCTCACACATACCTCTGCACCCCCCGCTCACACATTCCTCTGCACCTCCTGCACACACCTCTGCACCCCCCGCTCACACACACCTCTGCACCCCCCGCTCACACATTCCTCTGCACCTCCTGCACACACCTCTGCACCCCCCGCTCACACACACCTCTGCACCCCCCGCTCACACACACCTCTGCACCCCCCGCTCACACACACCTCTGCACCCCCCGCTCACACACACCTCTGCACCTCCCGCTCACACACACCTCTGCACCCCCCGCTCACACACACCTCTGCACCCCCCGCTCACACACACCTCTGCACCCCCCGCTCACACATACCTCTGCACCCCCTGCTCACACATACCTCTGCACCTCCTGCACACACCTCTGCACCCCCCGCCCGCTCACACACACCTCTGCACCCCCCGCCCGCTCACACACACACCTCTGCACCCCCCCCCCCCCCGCTCACACACACCTCTGCACCTTCCCGCTCACACACACACCTCTGCACCTCCTGCACACACCTCTGCACCCCCCGCTCCCACAGACCTCTGCACCCCCCGCCCGCTCACACACACACCTCTGCACCCCCCCCGCTCACACACACCTCTGCACCTTCCCGCTCACACACACACCTCTGCACCTCTTGCACACACCTCTGCACCCCGCGCTCACACACACACCTCTGCACCCCCCGCTCACACACCTCTGCACCCCGCGCTCACACACACACCTCTGCATCCCCCGCTCACACACCTCTGCACCCCGCGCTCACACACACCTCTGCACCCCCCGCTCACACACACCTCTGCACCTCCCGCTCACACACACCTCTGCACCCCCCGCTCACACATACCTCTGCACCCCCCGCTCACACACACACCTCTGCACCCCCCGCTCACACACACCTCTGCACCCCCTGCTCACACACACCTCTGCACCCCCCGCTCACACATACCTCTGCACCCCCCGCTCACACACACACCTCTGCACCCCCCGCTCACACACACCTCTGCACCCCCCGCTCACACATACCTCTGCACCCCCCGCTCACACACACACCTCTGCACCCCCCGCTCACACACACCTCTGCACCCCCTGCTCACACACACCTCTGCACCCCCCGCTCACACACACACCTCTGCACCCCCCGCTCACACACACCTCTGCACCCCCCGCCCGCTCACACACACCTCTGCACCTCCCGCTCACACACACCTCTGCACCCCCCGCTCACACACACCTCTGCACCTCCCGCTCACACATACCTCTGCACCTCCTGCACACACCTATGCACCTCCCGCTCACACCTATGCACCTCCCGCTCACACACACCTCTGCACCCCCCGCTCACACCTCTGCACCCCCCGCTCACACCTCTGCACCCCTCGCTCACACATACCTCTGCACCTCCCGCTCACACACACCTCTGCACCTCCCGCTCACACACACCTCTGCACCTCCCGCTCACACCTCTGCACCTCCCGCTCACACCTCTCCACCTCCCGCTCACACCTCTCCACCTCCCGCTCACACCTCTGCACCCCCTGCTCACACACACCTCTGCACCCCCCGCTCACATATACCTCTGCACCTCCTGCACACACCTCTGCACCTCCCGCTCACACACACCTCTGCACCCCCCGCTCACACACACTTCTGCACCCGCCGCTCACACACACACCTCTGCACCTCCCGCTCACACCTCTGCACCCCCTGCTCACACACATCTCTGCACCCCCCGCTCACATATACCTCTGCACCTCCTGCACACACTTCTGCACCTCCCGCTCACACGCACCTCCTGCACACACCTCTGCATCCCCCCACTCACACACACCTCTGCACCTTCTGCACACACTTCTGTACCCCCCCCGCTCACACACAACACACCTCTGCACCTCCCGCTCACACACACCTCTGCACCTCCCGCTCACACCTCTGCACCTCCCGCTCACACACACCTCTGCACCCCCCGCTCACATATACCTCTGCACCTCCTGCACACACCTCTGCACCTCCCGCTCACACACACCTCTGCACCTCCCGCTCACACACACACCTCAGGGTGGGGTCTGCGTAGCTCCCTTTTAAAAGTCTCCCGGTCCCAGGTCAGGGTGGTGTCTAGGTCAGAGTTGGGGGCACTCACCAGGTCCATGGAGGGGGGGGTTCCATGGTGGTCTCGTCCATGGGAAGATCTCGACCTGCTTGGCTCCTGGTCACAGCCCCAACATATTGGCACTGCAGCTCGCCTAGATCGTTCCCGAGTAGGACATCTGCTGGGAGGCCGCCCATGATGCCAATCTGGCAACGCTTCTCCCTGAATCCATAACCAAGGCATAAGGACGCCCAGGGAATATGCTGTCTGGCCCCTCCCGCCAGCTCCATTGAGAATCCAGGGCCGGGTTGTATGGCCAGAGCCTTATCACATGGGAATCCGCTATGGTGAGGAAGGCCCCGGTATCCCTGAAGCCGGTGGTGGTTTGCCCATCAATCCGAACCGCCTGCAGGTGGCGCTGCCTCTGCTCAGAGTAGGAAGCGACTGGGGGGTGGACACTGTAGACCTCCCAGCGACTGACGGCCTCTGGGGTGGTCACCCATTCGCTGGGTGGTGGGGGCAGTGGCTCTTCTACTGGGTTTAGCTCAAGGTAGTTGAATCGACGGCCTCTGGGGTTGGGGCAGTTGGCCTGGATGTGCCCCAGTTGGTTGCATCCGTAGCACCGATGGTCCAGGGGTGGCCCCACAGGTCTGGGGCGGTAGAGAGGCACTGCGGGGTTTGCTGTAGCGGGCAGGAGGACTCCCCGGGGGGGTGCGGTGGCGGGACTGAGGGGTGGCCGGACGGGTGGTTGGGCCTTTGGCGGCTCAGCAGTTCGTTTTTTCCAGTGGGGTTTGATGGTGAGAACCTCGTTAGCCAGGGCAGCGGCCTTCTCGAGGGTGGCAGGATTGCGTTCCCTCACCCACCTGCGCACCTCGGCAGGGCATTGAGCATAAAATTGTTCTTTCAAGAAGGCCTGGATAATTTCTTCCGCGGGGCGGGCCTGTTCCCCTTCTAGCCACCGCCGGCAGGACTGCAACATTTTGTGCGCGTACATCTTCTAGGATGGGTCGGCGTGACAAGGGAGGTGCCGGAAACGGACTCGGTGAGTTTCTGGGATTACCGCGTAGTGCTCTAGCACGGTCTGTTTGACCCGTGCGTAATCTCTATTCTCTTGGGCATCTAGCGTACGGTATGCTGCGGCTGCACCCCCTTCCAGCGGTCCAATGAGGTGCCGTAGCCAATCTGTCTGAGGCACTTCCAGGAGTTGACACAAGTGTTCAAAGCCTTGGAAGAACCCCTCCACATCCCCGGCAGATTCATTAAAGGGCTTGAAATCTTTGCGAGTGATCCTGGGAAGGTCAGGCCCCAGGGTTCTGGTCTCAGTGGCCCCCCTGGTTCTCTCTCTTATGGGCCCTCTGGATAGCCTCCCTCCTGTCATCTAACGTGGCCCCAGGCCCTAGGATGGCCATTTCCTCCTCATACCGAGTAATCCAGGGGCTCCTGGGTCTTTGGTCATTGTATGCGGGGGAGGCCGGCCTTAGTTGATTGCTCTCCCCTTGTTCAGCCTCTCGGGGGTCGGCCTCCTCAATGGCCGTGATCAGTTCTTCCTTAGATAAGCCCCTCCAGGTGAGGGCCAACATCCGGGCCTTCTCCTGCAAACTTATCACAGTCCAGTTTCTGTACTCGCTGGGCCGGCCCAGGTCCAGCGTCAGCTGACTATCATTGTCTGTCATCTCCCTTAGTGTTCTGATCCCACCGCTGCCAACCAGTATGTGACGAGAGCGTAGGCAGGACAAACACACAGAGCAGATGATAAACACACAAAGCTTTATTGAATTATGACAATCATTCAATTTGGGTCTGAGGGTAGCGTCCAAGTACCCAGAGTGGGGGAGGAGCAGGGAAGGGGCCAAAATAACTGTAATCCGGCCCCAGGTAGGGCAAAATTGGAGTCTCTGGTAAATTGTAATCCAGGCAGGGTGATGGAGGGGCTCACAGACAGTCCAGGCAGGGAAAAGTAACGGGGGAAAGTTCACGGACAGTCCAGACAGGGGAAACGGGTAAGGCCACTTACAGTTCTAGCAGGGGCTCTTTCTGGCTCACAGCGGCCGGCAGCAGACAGTGACACTCCTCAGTACACAGCAGATAATTCACACAGTGGGTATTTCTGGCACACAGCAGCAACGGGTAATCCTGGCCCCACAGTATTAGGCAGAGTTGCAGCGGGAAATCCTGACCCAGGGTATTAGGCACAGTATCGTTGGGCCCTCAGCAGGTATTTCTGGCCCCAGAGTATTAGGCAGAGTAGCAGCAAGTAATAGTCCTGGCCCAAAGTACTAAGCAGAATAGCAGCGGGTAATATTCCTGGCCCAAAGTATTAGAGTGGCAGCGGGTACTATTCCTGAACCCCGAGTATTAGGCAGAGTGTTCAGCGGGTTTAGCTGAGGGGGTCTGTCCTCAGCTCAGACCTCCCAGCAGCTTCGGGGACAGCAGCAGGAAGAAGACACCCGGAGAGTCCTGCTCCGGCCTTCTTAAGGCCCGAGCAGGACACTTCCCAGTTGCCCTGGCAACGTTCGGCACAGCGCCACATTGCCACGCAACGAGGCACGCCCCCTTGACTCGGGCTGTGTTCTCGAGAATGCGGCCTTTTTCTCTGGCGGGCGGGTCAGCGGGGGGGGGGGGGGTGCGCGGAGACCGGCCGGCAGCACTGCACCGGGGTCTCCTGGCGGGGGTCACAGTTCTTCTGGCGATATTGCCGGGAGAGATGTGATCCTCGCCACAGGGGCCACTTTCTCATATCCTGCACCGTCTGTCTTCAAAGGCTGTGGCAGGATGAGAGGACTCGGTGAGGGGTGAGGTGATAATGGAGGGGGACAGCAGGCACAGGGATGTGGGGGGAGCACGGCACTCTGTGACAGCATGTAAATAAGGAAATGCCGGTTATCGTCACGCTGACATCTCGTGAGGAGAAGAGAGCCGGTAATCAGCATTACTCAGAGGGTACACGTACACTGATCATCAGCGCGCTGATGATCAGTGTGCCCTGATGATCAGTGTAGCCCCTTCAGTGCCACCTGTCAGTGTCCCATCAATGCCACTTGTCAGGGCCCATCAGTGCCACATATCAGTGCCTACCAGTGCCCATCTGAGCTGCCTTTTAGTGCCAAATATCAGTGCCAGTCAGTGCCACCTGTCAATGCCGCCTATCAGTGCCAGTCAGAGCTGCCTATCAGTGCCACCTAACAGTGCCATATATGATATTCCTTTCAGTTCCCATCAGTGATGCCTGTCAATGCCCATCAGTGCCTCCTCATCAGTACTGCCTATCAGTGCCCATCTGTGCAGCCTCATTAGCGCACATCAGTGAAGGAGAAAAATCACTTATTTACAAAATGTTCTAACAGAAACTAAGAAAAAAACTTTTTTTTTTTTAAATTTTCAGTATTTTTTGGTTTGTTTAGCAAAAAATAAAAAACCCAGAGTTGATTAAATACCACCAAAAAAAGCTCTATCTGTCTCAAAAAAGTGAGTACAATGTTGCATGACCGTGCAATTGTCATTCAAAGCGCAACAGTGCTGAAAGTTGAAAATTGGCCTGGGCAGGAAGTGCCCGATTTGCGAGGGGTTAAAGGTTTACTTTAGTTTTTTTGTGTGTTGTGAAAGTGTGGTCTCTACATTATTGGTTAAGTAGAATCTATTTTTAACCACCTTACAAGCTCGCTATGACCAAATGACGGCTACAGCGCGGTCCTGCAGTTCTTAGAGGGCGTCATATGACATCTTCGCAGAATGTGCCGCCCCCCAGTGGCACGCACACGCCGCTGTCTATGACACAGCTGATCACATGACACGGTAAAAGGCCAATCAGAGCATCCTTTTACCACATGATCAGCTGTGTCCAATGACACAGCTGATCACAAATAAACACAGTTGCTGGTTATCGGCAGCACCTTCCTCACACTGTCATAGCATGAGGAAAGCACTGCCGATAACCGGCAAGTGTCACAGAGGACAGCATCCTCTTTATCACACATTATCAGTGTCCTGACTATCAGTGCAGCCCCAAAAGTGCCCATCTGTGCCTCCAATCAGTGTCCATCAGTGCTTTGCAGCATCAGCAGTGCCTCATCAATTCCCACCAGCGCCGCCTCATCAGTGCTGTCTACCAGTGCAGCCTCATCAGTGCTGTCTACCAGTGCAGCCTCATCAGTGCAGCCCATCAGTGCTGTCTACCAGTGCAGCCTCATCAGTGCCGTCTACCAGTGCAACCTCATCAGTGCTGTCTACCAGTGCAGCCTCATCAGTGCAGCCCATCAGTGCTGTCTACCAGTGCAGCCTCATCAGTGCACATCAGTGAAGGAGACAATTTACTTGTTTGCAAAATGTTATAATAGAAACAAAGAAAAACTTTTTGTATTCAAAATGTATTCATGTAATATTATATAATAAAGCTGCGTCATGTACATACAATGATTGTTAGAGGATGTTGTAATAAATCCGAGATTGTATAAGGGCCAATTCATACTCTATACAGTGACAGGAAACGATTGCTTCCTCTGTGTCCCATTCACACTGCAATGTCAGGCAGCACAACGCATTTTGTACACTTTAAATAAAGCTGGTACAAAACAAAAAAGGGGAGCCATGTGATGCGCTGAATCACGTACCACACTGCCCCCTAGCACAGCCGACAATGCAGAGCGGCCATAGCAGTGAATTGTTCCGGTTGCTTTGCAATTTCAATGGCTTTTTAGGTGTGAATTTGGCTCAGTGATCTGTGTGTAGGGGGGGGGGGGGGGGTTGGGGGGTATTCTCCTGCACAGAGGAGGATCTTAGTACAGACGTTCAAGCACTAAGGGCTCTTTCACATGAGTAGCTGGGGGATAATAAAAATGGGTAGCTGATCCACAGTTTTACTGCCCCCCGACCACCCAGATGCTAATATTACATCCTGACAGGGCTGTGCAGATGCTGTGGCTGCGATGCTTTGCTTCATGGCTGCACCATTTTTATCTTGGGTTGCCGGGTCTGACGGGTCGCACTGCTTGTCAAACTCACCCATTGAGACCAATGGGGCCGCACAATAACTATAGGCCAAACACTTGGTTCACTGTTGCAGGAATGTCACACGATGTAAAATCACACTTCAGCAAATAAAAAAGTATAAAAAATGCATTATCAGGTTACAGCACCTCCTGAACGCCTGTCAGCCATTGCTATACCCCCCTTGTATATGTGCGGATACAGGGTGGGGGATGGTCCAGACTTGTGTCCAGTCATGGCTGAGCTCATCCCTGCTTACATTTTATTTTTTTTTATTTATTTCAGATACTTATATAGCGCTGTCAATTTACGCAGCACTTTACATATATATTGTACATTCACATCAGTCCCTAACCCTCAAGGGGTGTACAATCTAAGGTCCCTAACTCACATCCATACATACACATACTAGGGCCAATTTAGACAGGATCCAATTCACCTACAAGCATGTCTTTGGAGTGTGGGAGGAAACCGAAGTACCTGGAGGAAACCCATGCAGGCACAGGGAGAGCATGCAAACTCCAGGCAGGAGGTGCTGTGGCTGGGATATGACCCTAGTACTGTCAGGCGAAAGTGCTAACCATTTGGCCATTGTGCTGCCCTATATCATCATACATTATGGTCAGTGTAGATCAGTGATACAAGATTGGGATTGCAGTTCATAGGGGAGATTGTTGTACTAATAATAGTAAATTCATATCATACGGGCAGCACAGTGGCTAAATGGTTAGCACTTCCACCTGGCAGTACTAGGGTCATCGGTTCAAATCCCAGCCATGGCACCACCTGCCTGAAGTTTGCATGTTCTCCCTGGGCCTGTGTGGGTTTCCTCCAGGTACTCCAGTTTCCTCCCACACTCCAAAGACATGCTGGTAGGTTAATTGGCTCCTGTCTATATTGTCCCTAGTATGTGTATGTATGGATGTGAGTTAGGGACCTTAGATTGTACGCCCCTTGAGGGTTAGGGACTGATGTGAATGTACAATATATATGTAAAGTGCTGAGTAAATTGACAGCGCTATATAAGTACCTGAAATAAATAAATAAAAATAAATAAAAAATATCATCGTTATCACATTGGAGGGGATTATCTCAGTACATTGCTCTCTTCACACTTAGGCCTCAGACACACAGGGCGTTTTTGAAGCCGTTATTAGGGGAGTCAAGTTTTTTTTTTTACAGCTTTCAAACGCCCCTATTAGAAGCTTTTAGTGGCAGGAGATTTTAGGAGATGTAAAAAACCCACCGCCAGTGCGTCCAGTAGCAGCAGCGTTTTGGTAGAAAAAACACTTGACGTGTCTAAATGCGTGTTAATGTTAGGCGGGTTTATCCCTTGAACAATTGTTCATTTTAATGGACAGAATAAATTATTATTGTGGCCAATTAAGTGAATTATCACCCAAGCACCTGACGCCTGTAAACGCATCAAAACATTAGTAAAAGTGTTAGACACGTTCACAAGCGTCAGGCGGTTTTTCTACCAAAAAGCTGCTGCCAAGAGGAGGAGCGTTTTTAAACCGTCCCGTGTGCATGAGACCTAAATACACATGATCTGATCTTCTTATTCCGGCAGTGATCTGGGTCAGGGATGACACTTGTATGTATCCATTATATACATTATGCTGTGTGATGTGTACAGGATGTATATATAACAGTCTGTATGTCTCTCTTTCAGACAGTCACTCTATGAGGTATTATACCACTGCAGTCTCCTCTCCGGGATCCGGGCTCCCTGTGTTCTCTATAGTCGGATATGTGGATGATAAGGAAATAGCAAATTATAACAGCGACACTCGGCAGTATCTTCCCAAGACTGAATGGATGAAGAAACTGGGACCTGACTACTGGGAGAGGAACACACAAATAAATCAGAACACTGAGGCTGTTTTCAAGCACGGTGTACAGATATTGATGAGACGATTCAACCAGACTGGAGGTGAGACAATTCTTACATTTCTATTTCTTTATTACACCAAATACAAACCCTGCAGACAGGATACAGGGGGGGAAAGGCCGACAAACACAGGAGAGATGAGACATTCTATGAGACAGATTTATAGAAGATCACAGCTTGATTAATAAATTCCTCCATCATCTGATCAGAATTATCACCTCACCTATAAAATATACACAACTACTTCTTATAGGAACCCTGTACTGAGAGATATGGAGGCCGCCATAGCTGATCTCCTCTACTCCAGACTTCACTCTGACTTTACTTGCTGCATGCTTGTTCCAGGTTAATTATTTAACATACTGAGCCAAAGACAGCCAGGCAACCAGCAATTTCAGGAGAATGGTAACAATGGCAGCCAGCAGACTTCTCTTAGTACAGATTTATGTACATTTTAACCCTTTGACTGCTGTAGTAAAGCACATGATCATCATCATTATGGAAGGTAGATTAGGTTCACAATAGTTCCGGGAAAGTGAAGAATCTTGTGCTTTCTGGATACACGCAGACACACCGCCCTCTTGCAGATGCATGGAGGTGTCACTAACTGTTAATGGCATCCCACATATCTGCTATTGTGTGCGTTTTCACATATGCCGAAACACATGGAGCCACAGCCATACACAATCCATGTGTATCAGTGCGGCATGATTTTGGAAGAGGGTCAGATACTTCTTTTTTGCATTTCTCACATGTAGGGCAGTCTATTGAAATGAATGGCCAAAAGTGGGTACAAACCTCTGGGACTACTTTCATGGGATTGCAGCCGCTCCCCACCCCTCCCCTCCCCTCTCCAATGGGTTTGTTTGAAGTTTTAAAAGGGTGGTTTTGTCATGAGTGGGGAAAATTTAGTGTGGGCCCTTTAAATTTTGTTAAGGATTTCAGGGATCCAATCGGGAGCCATGGAAGTTTCTGGAACATTGGCGGACAGGATATAAAGGGCACCGGGATTGTTGGGATCAGTGACCAGCCTGCAAGCAGAAGAGCTCCTCACCCCCCTTTTGTCGAGCGCACTTTGTGTGGTGCTGTCACCCTGGAGTCGGGGGATGTTTACAGTGTTGGAGGTTGTATGTGATGGCTCGAGTTCCAATCACTGAGCCAGAAGAGGGTGATTGATTATATTTTGCATGTTTAATCTCATCAACGGTTATTGCTGTATGTACATTGTTTGTGTAACACCAATAAAGCGCCGCGCCCATTTCTCGCCACAATTTGCTTATTGGTTTCTTTTCTTTAATTGGTCCTATTTGGGGAATATTCTGGTTGGGGGGGGTCTGCAATCCCATAGGCTGCCCCATATGTGACATGGAAATGCGTGTGATCTCTGTCACATGATCACATTGAACCTGGCCTCAAAGGGGTAAAACACGCTGATGACTGCAATAGCAGCTGTGAGATGTTTCTGTTCTCTTCAGCAATCTCTGGACTTTCAGTTTGGACCCTTTCACATTGATGCCTCTTTGCTGCACTTTTACCCTACTAAAAACACAAGAAAAATGCAGTAAAAATATTTCATTTTAAATCCTATGGGATCCGTCACACCAGTGCACTGTGGGGGAGGAGCATTTTAAAAGGTCTTGTATGCTGCATCTTTGGTGACCTGTCTAAAAAGCTCACCAAATACACTTCTATTGAATCAATAGAAAATACATCAAAAAGCACTGTGATTGCATTTTTGATGCGCTGTTTGAGTCATATGTCCATGTGTCAAGGGTGCAATGTTGGGAGTCAGGCAACCTGAAAATGCACCAAAAACGCATCCAAACACGTTCTGCATTATTACTAAGCTTTTCAATGGACCCGTGTGAAAGGGACCTTAAAGGTGTCATGGGTGCTGTAGAGACATTTATAGTGGAAATTCAGCCAAAACCTGAATCTAACACTAAGGCTACATACACACCTAAGCGTCATGTTTCTAGCGTTTTGTAGCATTTTTCTGGAGCAGAATTGCATGTTTTTACAGCTTTTGTCAGGCTTTTTTCAAATTACAGGGATGGAGAGTTGCTGTTTGAGTAGAAGACACACGACAAAACGCTTGAAAAAAAATAACACAAAAAAAAAGCTCACGTTGTGCTTTTCATGCGTTTGCGCTGAAGCCTATGAGGAGAGAAACGCTCAATTCTACCTGAAAAGTAGTACATGTACTTTTTTTGGTGACAGGCATTTTGCTACAAGTGACAAAACGCTCAGGTGTGAACAAGAGCTTTTGTAAACAATAGGTTTTTGCTGTCGAGTGTTTTTGAGCTTCAAGTTACAAGCTATAAAAAGCTGAAATGTGAACGAGGCCTAAACCTGCTCCCAGCCCATTCTAAGCCTCATCTATGTAACCGTGTAAAGAGAGCTCTATACTCCCCTATTCTGGAGCTGCTCCGGTCTGGTCCCAGGCTGAGCTGTCAGCAGCGGCTGTTGTGTAGAGCAGTGGCAGCCGACAACGAATGCCCCATAGTAAGTCTATGGGTGGCTCCATTTCCTAGTCACTTCCCAGCAGTTGTCGGCTTTCTCTCTCTACACAGAAGCCGCAGCTGGAGACCAGCCCAGAGCAGCTTTAGATCAGGTAAGTACAGCGATCTTTTCTTTACAGGGTTAGATAGATGAGGATTAGAATGGGGGTGGGAGCAGGTTTAGCATCCGTTTGGTATTGGCTGAACTTCCACTTTAATCACTTTTACCAATCTCTGAATAAACAACAATTAACGGCTAAGTTCACCTTTGGAACACGTTACAGGTGGATCACGTAAGATGTTCCATACAATAGTGCCGCGCTCCTAAAATATTATATCATATAATTAAACAATAATCTTTCAAAAAATATAAATTAGTGATAAAAGTCCTTTGTGATAACGTGAGACAAAATATATCCAAATAATAAGTGACCATTAAAATCCACTATTAATGAAAGTGATCAGTTCAAACGTGAAAAATTCAAAAGTGAACAAATCTCAATTCCCAGTGACTTCTTACTGTGATCTCAGTATGCGCTCACCTCCTTTGATGCCTACTAAAAGGCAAAGCTCGCTTTTGTTCACCTATTGGAACTTTGGATCATATATTGTGTTATAACAATAATGGTGAGTATCTCCCAATTGCTGCTGGATTGTGACTCTCCTCTCTTATTCACACCACCGCAGGAATCCCTCGCTTAATCTCCTCCCAAGAGTTTTTCCTCAGTATAAAAAAGACATAGACATAGTGCCTTATCCTTACATATAAAAACCTTTAATGTGTGCCCATATGCACTCACATATACTAGAAATAGTAAGCGTTTTGGTTAAAATCATCCACGATCTCTTACTGCCAGCGTATCTGCCGTTGAGCGTATGTGCCTGCCTTCCTTGGGTGCCAGGTGACGTCGTAGCCCCTCCCCTACGCGTTACGCTGCAGATGACGCAGCTTCATCAGGGGGATATGATTGACCCCAAAAAGATGGCCGCGTCCAGGAGTACTTTGAGAAAATGGCCGACAACCACTATATAAGGGAATAGGGGTGTAGTGAACGTCCAATCATATCCCCCGATGAAGCTGCGTCATCTGCAGCGTAACGCATAGGGGAGGGGCTAGGACGTCACCTGGCACCCAAGGAAGGCAGGCACATGCGCTGAACGGCAGATACGCTGGCAGTAAGAGATCGTGGATGTTTTTAACCAAAATGCTTACTATTTCTAATATATGTGAGTGCATATGGGCACACATTAAAGGTTTTTATATGTAAGGATAAGGCACTATGTCTATGTCTTTTTTTATACGGAGGAAAAACTCTTGGGAGGAGATTAAGCGAGGGATTCCTGCGGTGGTGTGAATAAGAGAGGAGAGTCACAATCCAGCAGCAATTGGGAGATACTCACCATTATTGTTATAACACAATATATGATCCAAAGTTCCAATAGGTGAACAAAGCGAGCTTTTCCTTTTAGTAGGCATCAAAGGAGGTGAGTGCATACTGAGATCACAGTAAGAAGTCACTGGGAATTGAGATTTGTTCACTTTTGAATTTTTCACGTTTGAACTGATCACTTTCATTAATAGTGGATTTTAATGGTCACTTATTATTTGGATATATTTTGTCTCACGTTATCACAAAGGACTTTTATCACTAATTTATATTTTTTGAAAGATTATTGTTTAATTATACGATATAATTTTTTAGGAGCGCGGCACTATTGTTTGAAATTTTATTTATACACATTGAGTAAGTGTTTGTGTGCTGACGCACCTTGTTATATGTAGGTAGTGGCTTACAAGTTATTTAAATAACCTTTTTATTTGTAAGATGTTCCAGCTCCTGCCTCCTCTCCCCCATCTCCCCTCCCTGTGACAGTGAACGGGGGATCCTCTCCCCACACCTGCTATCACAGGGAGGGGGGATCTGAGGAGAAGGTGCAGATGATGGAACATGTTACAAGTTCCATCCTAAAAGCGGGTACAACATGTAACATGTTCCAAAGGTGATAAAAATAAAGCAATACCCCACACCACCCCTAATCCAGGGAAACAAAATACAGGTTACTGCTAATTCACTGACGTGTTCCCACAACTGGAAATGTATATACAAAGAGTGCAGTGCTACAAAAAAAATCAATTGTGTGGAAAGCAATCAATAGACATAACAATACAATACAGTGCATATAAGAGAATATGGTACAAAAGATTGTTTTTCAATTTGTTTGTTTAGGTTGATTGTTTTTTGGATCGATTTGTTTTTGGTTTTTGATGTTCAAAGTAACACACCTGGACACTATTTCTGTGTTATATTGTATTTATTGCACAACATTTGGGTTATTTAACACTTTTTGTGGAGCAATCACTTTTGGATCGATTTGGATCTTTTTATTTATGTACTATATTCACTTACATGCGCTGTATGTTATTGTTATATTGATTGATTGCTTTCAACATGATCAATTGTTTTTTGGTTGTGCTGGACTCTAAGGGTGAACTTAGGCTTTAATGGCACCCCCACGTATTGGAAAATGTGGGGCATTTTCTTGTGCACAGGAACACATAGAACCATGAGGTTTCTGTGTGGTTGTGATTTCAGAGAAGGTGGAAGGATCTTTTTCCTGTATTGTCAACAGGTAGAGCAGCTTATTCAAATAAATGGGCCGCTGAGCCAATGCAAACACTGCAAAACAGAAAAAAGCAAAAAGCAGAGATGTGAACAGAGACTGAAAGTGGAATAAAAGGTTTGTGTTTAAACAAATCCCTCAATCATTTCAGGATTGTAAATCAATTGGTCTGACTAAAGCCGGCCAGGACACTTCGAATCTTGCCCAGTTTAAAAGGGACAGGCCGAGATTCGAACAATCTGTGGGTGGTCTGATTGTACCCAAGTTGATTGATCGATCAACTTGGGTACAACCAGCATGTTGGATTTTTCATGCAATTATTGCCGGCAGCAATAGCTCCATGGGAGGCATTTCCTCATCAACTCTGACTGTGATGATGAGGGAATCCAGTGATTTTCTTTCCTGCAACCACAAATCGCACCATCCATGGCCAGATTAAGCTTTGTTTTTGTACCTTTTTACCTAGGAGCATTGCTTCCAGAAGTGATGTGTTTGCTTCTCTGCAGTTGGAGGATGTAACCACTGAGGGGCAGAATGGGAAAGAGATGGAGACGGATAGGTTGACGCTGCCCAGGGTGGGGCTGTGCTGTCCTGCTAGTACAGACACTGACAACGGCACAAGGAAGTCCCTGTGAGCATCCATATTCAGCTGTACAGAAAATCCGTTGTCAGTGGAGCAGAGGAGGATTTATTTTTTATTTTTTCTTTATTTTTACCTGGTGATCCAGTTAGTAACACATGTCTTGTCCTAAGGAGTCCCCACTGTGGATGGTGATAGACCCATGCTCAGACAACAGCATTACCATTCTGGGGGGAATATTAGATGGACTTGACTAACAAATGAAAACCGAACTCCAGTTAACACTTTATAAGCAGTTAAAACTACAGTTTTTCTTCCTTTTGCGATACAAATTTTACATAAATGAATAAAAGCTGATCATTGTAAGCACCCCTGTCAGTGGTAAATGGTTTGTCTCAACCCTCTAACTGACACTTTTTCTGTACAGCTTGGTCTGTTAAAGGAGGTTGAAAATCAACAGACTTACTGGCTGTATCACCTGCTCTGAAAAACTAATGCAGCCACTATATCTAGGAATTGGTAAGCTGCAATGTATTACATTTTTGCTCTGGAATACAATACTGATTTAAAGCAGAACTGAATCCTCCTAATCTTTACATCCAAGGAAGCTGCCATCTTGGCCTCTGTTTGATCTGCAGTTGCCATGGTGCTGCACATGTGATCAGTTCTGACATCGGCCATTTGATGGCTTGGTAGTTTGGTTGAGTACAAGCAATTCATGGCTGGCCTTGGATGTAACTGTTTTGGAAAAATAATAAATCATTGGGTTTAAATTCACATTAAGGTGAGGGTAACGTGAAGTGCTGTGGTGTGGTAAAGCACGCATGTTTTTGTGCATTTATATGTGCTGCATTAGGTATCCAATTCAGATTGAATACATGGGATACCACCTCAGCTGCCCAGGAATCAGACCTGCACCTTCCATGGCAGCACACCACACTACAGCGTATGTGAGCGCCATACCACACATTGTGCTGCTGTGTAGCTCACCTTTATCAGCAAGGTGCATTGGGTGCAATTCAGAACCACATCACCCATCTCAAGTAGCATGCAATGCCAGATATCATGGTACTGGCCGTGGGAGTGTGTGTGCTTCAGTATCAGTACTATGAATGAGGCCTAAATACAGGAATACAGGCCACGGAGTGTTCCTAAAGGTTTACATTTTTTTAACAATAATAACAAACATGTCTATACTTACCTGCTGTGTGTAGTGGTTTTGCACAGAGCAGCCCAGATCCCCCTCTTCTCAGGTCCCCCGCCGGCGGCCCTGGCCCCTCCTTCCTGTCGGATGCTCTCACAGCAAGCAGCTTGCTATAGGGGCACCTGAGCATGCGAACTCCCCAGCCGCTGCTCCGTGTGTCCATTCACACATGGAGCCATGGCTCGGCCCTGCCCCCCTCTCTCTTCTCATTGGCTTACTGGCTGTAGTTGACAGCAGTGGGAACCAATGGCCGGCTCCCGCTGCTGTCTCAACTAATGAGGAGAGGCAGCCCTGTGATAGCTGAGATTCCAGTGCACATCGCTGGATGGAGAGGGGGCTTAGGTGAGTATTTGGGGGGGGGGGGGGGACATGCTGCACAGAGAAGGTTTTTACCCTCATGCATAGAATGAATGAAGGTAAAAAAAACCTCGAGCCTCTACAACAGCTTTACATTTGCCTTTTACCCCCCGGTCACATCAAGCCTGACTTTGAAATCGTGCGACTAACAGTTAATTTGCGTGATTTCAAAGTCGGGGCATGCCAATTTCAGGTGCGATCTGCAAGACATCTGACACAGATCTGTATGCAAATCACACCAAAACTAGTGCATGTACTACATTGGAAATCGGTGCGGCTCCGACCAAGTCAGAACCACACCACTATGACGGCTGTAATTGCGGACAATAGGGTGTGGTTTGGCATGTGATTTGCAAGTCGAATGGAATGCAAATAGCATGCCAAGTCGCACCCAGTGTGACCGGGGTCTTGAGTTAAACCAAAATGATGGCCCCCGTCTTATTCCTCTACTTCTGCCCTTCCTATCTATGATGTGCTATGTAGTTGACATTTACTTTTGCACGTCCATTCTAGGGGCCCATATGTGTTGTTTCTTTAGGCCCCATTTATACTTGTTAATGGAGTCATGTGCGACTACATGCAGGAATCCCAGCAGGGTTCCCACCAATGAGCTGCAGAAGGCAGACCCATGGAAATCAGTGATAGGCTGACAGTTCCTGCAGGTAATCACGGCCACTTGCAATTAATTGCATAAAACGCATGGAGTAACTACCTGAGGCAACATGCACACTAGCATTTCTTTAAGCTGCTAGAAGCTGTTAATAGCATTTTTATTTCTGCTCCTAAATAGTGTCCTCCTATGTGTCCTTGCACACTACTTTAGGCTGTTAGCGTTTCTTGAGCTTCAGCTTCTAGGATAAGAAAAATAAATTTTTTGTAGAGTCTTTTGAAGCATTTTTCCAGCAAAAAAAATGCTAAACGCTACGAAAATGGTACTAACAGCTTTTTTCTTTAATTTCTACATGTACTGTAAAAATGCTAACAAAATACGAATTCTCCTAAACTCTACTATAATGCTACTAAAAAATGCTATTACCAGCGTTTTTCATCCAGCGTTTTTTACAGCATTTTCTGAGCTTAAAAAAACCCGCTAGTGTGCATGGAAGTGATCTGTCCTGAATGTGGTCTGTGTGCATCCTGGGACAATCACTGCAGGTAATGAGCAATTACATTCAAGTGGCAGTGATTAGCTGCGGGGCCTTAGGCCCCTTTCACACGGCGTTCCGTTTTTTTCATCAGTTCAGTCACATTTTTTCCAAGAAAAAAACGGATCAGTTCACATCAGTTTACATATGTTTTTTCATCTGTTTACAGCCTTTTTTTGTCCCATTTACATCTGTTTTTCATCAGTTTACATCTGTTTTTCATCGGTTTACATTCATTTTTTTGTCCATTCTGTTTTTTTTAACAGAAGAAAAATAAGGTTTTCTTCCATTCCAAAAAATGGATGTTAACAGATGCAGACATTAACGGATGTAAACAGATATGATCATCTGTTTACATCCGCTAGTCCATGGAAATGGACAAATGAAAAACGGACATTCGGAACGCCCGTGTGAAAGGGGCCTTACTTTGATTTCAAGGTGATGCCTACCCCAGTTAGGGTCCTTTCACACGGGACAGACCTGTTTAGCGGATCCACATGCTCAGTGGGGGATCTCTCCACTGATACCCACTAAAGGAGCAGATGACAGCTCTGTGCCCACTCCACTGCTGCATAACAAACACGGAGCTGCTCGCTCTCCTCAATGGGTGGTCGGATGAAAACGGACCGCCTGTCTGGTTTCATCTGACGGACAGAAGGGGAATTGGATCTCATCCGTCCATTTTTGGCATATCGGATTGGATGTTGGTGGGTGTAAATAGACACATGTCCCTTTACACCCGCCGTTCCATAGAGGAGAATGGAGGTGCCGTTCGGGTCTGCCTGAAAAACGGCCAATTGGGATGTCCGTGTGAAAGAGCTTTTAATCACCGCTGAGGTTTCGGCATGTAACCGCACCTAATCACAAGTGTGAATGGGACTTTATTTACCTTAATATTATTTAACACAAACCCCAATGTGATAGTCTAGTGCAGATGTCACAGATGCAGAGTACTTATTATGGAGACATTGGGGGTCTATTGAATTCGTAAGGCCCAGTCCACCCCCAGCATCTCCTGAGCTTTCCCTGAATGTACATGTGTGTGTGCCTTTTTTCCGTGTATTTTGTATGTTTTCATGCAACACGCATAGGGCAGTATATTCACTTGAATGGGCTGCTCTACAAGTGACAAACTTGCTGAAGGAGTTCCTGCACCTTTTCAGATGTAGAGCTTTGTTTGTTTTGTTACCACACAATTTAGAATGTTTGTGGTGCATTTGTCACGAGTTCTGCTGCTAGTGAAAACACGCATCTGCTGCCCATGTTTGGAGTGCCATTAAGAATTAATGGCACTCATTCCAGTAACACGCAGAACATGTTTATACACGCTTCTGTGTGTATTCCCAAAATGCACCGATGTAAATTCAGCCTAATGCCTGCCCTGTACTGAGCCCCAGCAGACGGGTTGTGTGCCTAATGTCATATATACAGTACACCCACATTGACACACTCAGTATATGAATGGCCTCTTGAGGACGGCTCCAGGCCTCAGTGGAGGGACAAAACCTCAAAAGAGAGGAATTGACTGAAACCTTCTTTTACCCATCATCTCCTACAGATATTCTGGCATCACCTTTATACATTTCTGAGAGAATGATGTTGAAATTCCTATATTTATACACAGCCTTTCACTGAAGGAATGGCCAGTTCAGAAGGAATCAATGAGGTGACAGTTGAGGTTACAATAGTTGCTTCTATGGACATTTCAGAGGACTATAATTTACAGTGAGAATAAATCCAACCCTAGACGGAGCGTTTTTGGTTGCAGGAAAGAATATTCCCCCGTCAGCTCTGATGGGGGAATCCCTTCTGCAGAGCCATTGTGTTCCCCCTGGGAGAATACAGTGATTACTAACAGCTAGCTAAAATCGCATGTAAAATCAGGCTGGTTGTACCCAAGTCGATCGATAGATCAACTTGGCTGCATTCAGCCTGCCCATACATGGTTTGAATCTCGACCAATCCCTGCTGAACCAGCTGAGATTTTCACCATCTATGGCCGGCTTAATGTCTCTAATCCTTTTCTCTGAGTTACTTACCCCAATAACACTTTTATCTCTAATCTCTCATCTAGTACATTATCCTTTACAACTAATGCTGGGTACAGCTAGAAGTTTTTTTGTTTTTTTTCATTGAACCCAGCAGGCTGAATGAAAGAAAATGACTGATTGCTACAATAACACAAAGATGTTAGTACAGCGATCTCCCCGCTGATTGTGTTGTGACAGGAGGACTGCCCAATGCCAGAACACCCTGATCAGTGCTCATTGGCTGCAAGCGATGATCAGAAGATGGTTTTCCAGCATGTACAGGGAGCTGCACACACTGGCTGAAAGTCAGCCGATCCCACCTGAACCAACTGTTTTCTAATGTTTTTCGGCCTAAGGTACACCTTAAGGCGCCAATTTTCTTTTTTTCAACCACAGGTTGAAGGAAAGAATTGCTCAATTCCCCCGTCAGCACAGTCATTGTCAATGGGGGAATCCCTCCCGCTGAGATATTCTATTCTGACTCTTGGGAGTTTTCCTGCTGTCAGAATGCAATGATCACTGCTGGTGACTATAGCCGCTGGCAGTGGTCATACAAAAAACCCAACAGGCTAGTTGTAATGAATTCAATCAATAGATCGACTTCAGTACAACCAGATGGATCAAAATTCGATTGTTTTCTGCTGAATTGGCTGAATTTCAATCTGTCTATGTTGGGCTTAAGGCCTCATGCACACTGGGCATTCAGCCCCAGAGAATGAGGTTCTGGTGCTTAGCTGCAGCAGGAGGGCACAGGTGCACTATCCTTTCCTGTGGTGGAGTCATGTAAGCTGAGGCTGCTCCTTATCATTTCTTCACCTGGGCTGGTCGGGAGTAGCAGAAATCCTTTCCTCTTTACATTTGCTAGCTGTCTGGATTGGTATCAGGATAAGCCTGCACCCCATGCTCTGGGACACAGGGATATACAGTGCCTTGAAAAAGTATTCATACCCCTTGACATTTTCCACATTTGTCATGTTACAACCAAAAATGTAAATGTATTTTATTGGGATTTTATAACATAGACCAACACAATGTGTCACATATTTGTGAAGTGGAAGGAAAATGATAAATGGTTTTCCACATTTTTTACAAATAAATATCTGAAAAGTGTGGCAGCATTTGTATTCAGCCCCCCGGAGTCAATACTTTGTAGGACGCCCTTTGGCTGCAATTCCAGCTGCAAGTCTTTTTGGGGATGTCTCTCCCAGCTTTGCACATCTAGAGAGGGACATTTCTGCCCATTCTTCTTTGTAAAATTGCTCAAGCTCTGTCAGATTGGATGGAGCGTCTGTGAACAGCAATTATCAAGTCTTGCCACAGATTCTCCATTGGATTTAGGTCTGGACTGTGACTGGGCCATTCTAACACATGACTATGCTTTGATCTAAACCATTCCATTGTAGCTCTGGCTGGATGTTTCAAGTCTCAAGTTTTTTGCAGACTCTAACAGGTTTTCTTCTAGGATTGCCCTGTATTTGGCTCCATCCATCTTCCCATCAACTCTGACCAGCTTCCCTGCCCTTGCTGAAGAAAAGCATCCCCACAACATGATGCTGCTACCACCATGTTTCACAGTAGGGATGGTGTGTTCAGGGTGATGTGCAGTGTTAGTTTTCCACCACACATAGCGTTTTGCTTTTAGACCAAAAAATTTAAATTTTGGTCTCATCTGACCAGAGCACCTTCTTCCACATGTTTGCTGTGTCCCCCACATGGCTTCTCACAAATTGCAGACGGGATTTTTTATGGTTTTCTTTCAACAATGGCTTTCTTCTTGCCACTCTTCCATAAAGGCCAGATTTGTGGAGTGCACGACTAATAGTTGTCTTGGGGACAGATTCTCCCACCTGAGCTGTGGATCTCTGCAGCTCCTCCAGAGTTCCCATGGGCCTCTTGGCTGCTTCTCTGATGAATGTTCTCCTTGCCCGGCCTGTCAGTTTAGGTGGTCGGCCATGTGTTGGTAGGTTTGCAGTTTTGCCTTACTCATTCCATTTTTGGATGGTGGATTGAACAGTGCTCCGTGAGATGTTCGAAGCCTTGGATTTTTTTATAACCTAACCCTGCTTTAAACTTCCCTGGCCTGACTGTGTTCCTTGGCCTTCATGATGCTGTTTGTTGGCAGTTGGTTCCACTAGATTTTAGTTAGGGGTATCAGAGTAAAGGGAGCCAAATACAAATGTACACCATACTTTTTTACATATTTATTTGTAAAAAATGTTTTTCTTTTACTTCAGAATTATGCGCCACTTTGTGCTGGTTTATCACATAAAAACCCAACAAAACACATTTACATTTTTGGTTGTAATGGGACAAAATGTGGAAAATTTCAAGGGGTATGATTACTTTTTCAAGGCACTGTACTTTCACCTCTTCTTTGAGTGGCGCCAAAAGCAAAGTAATAGATCCATTCCTGCTGCTGGCAGACTGTGTGAATGTGAACACTACTGTGGCTGGACAGGGCACCTAGCGGTATGTATGTTTAGGGCAGTATGTGCCCAGAGATGAATGCCTGGAACACAACCAATCTGCATTCCAGGAAATTGTCTCTGGGTGTATACTGCCCTAGATAGAATAACTGCTAAGTGCATCGCCCAGCCCTGTCCAGCCGCAGCAGCTGTCAGACCCCCAAGGAGATGGACAGGCTGCCAGCAGCAGGGATATATGGTGTGCCTGTGCCCTCCAGCCACAGAGAAATGCCCAGTGTGCATGAGGCCTAAAGTGTGTAAAAACAAAAGTTGTACTTTTCTATGTGTATATTTCATTGCCCCTCCTTGTAACTCTCTGCATAGATATATGTGAGCTTCAGAACCATTGTGTCCCATCAGAAATGTATATGTAGCCGGGTCAGGCTGTGTCATTCTGCAATTCAAAGATATTTGCTGCACAGACTGGACTCCCTTCCTTTCCCTCTAGTGTTCAGTGCAGAGTAATCATGTCATTTCCTGCTGACAGAGTGGGAAGTGTGTCTGAAAGCTGAGGATCTTGGGACTTGTAGTCTTCCAGCCTAGTTATACTGTCCTCCTCAGCATGATCTGGATTACAACTACCAGAAGTTGCTGCTGAGGAGTTCTATCTGCTAATCTCTTTCATCCAGTTGTTACTATTGTACAATGACAAATCTGTGCCTCATCATAAGCAGGCTGGAATTAAGGAACACACTCACCATTGGGACTCCCCCATCCAAAGGGCCTCCATCTGTGGGGAGGCTGCTGACTGTATATTAATATTGCTGAATTACTGCTTAGTCATTTAAAGGAGAACTCCTACCCAGAGTCAATATATTGTACTGTTTATTGCCTGTGGTGTCAGGGCCTAGAGGGAGCTGACTGACCAAGGATCTCCTCTCCCCCTCTTACGCCTGGGATCATAGATCTACTGAAGATTTGTCTCAATATATATTGGTATAAATCTGTGAGTGACTGAACTCCATAGTCAGAGAGTATATTTGTTGGTCCAGGGTCTGTTTCATTATTGACTTCAAATATCCAGTAAAGTTTATAAAATTCTAATATCTGTGTTGGTGTCTGCAGTGACTCCTCTAACCTGGTGTGCCAGAGGGGTAGAGGTTGTTCTTGGGGTTGAGGCAAAGCAAAAGGGGACCCAAACATTCAAATGGCTCCTTTGAGGGTAGCACTACATATATATCCTAATGAAGGGATCTGATTTATACTGAAATCTTACATCAAAACTAAATTTATGTAATAAAGGGATCACTTCTACTCCAAACTTTCTGAATTAAATGATGGATAACACGGTACAGTACTCTACTAGTGTCAATGTACGCAAACTTCTGATCAGTTAATGTCAGAGATCAGTTTGTACATTTATTCTTCTATAGAGGTTAATGTCAGTGCATTGATCTCTGTGTTTCCTCTGGGGAGATTTTCATATTTTCCGGTACCACTACTGTCCCCGGTTTTGGGACCCCTATTTCCAGAACAGCCAGGCAACATGCATTTTCCACTCTTATATCCGAAGTCAGAAATCCATCCATGAGCTTGGCTTTGTTGTTTTATTAAGGAGTTAAACAACTTAGATGGTGTCTAGGGATATATGGGATGCCCAATGAAACCAAAACAACTTGGAGGACAACTTCTTATATACAAAAAGGCAAGAATTCCGCAAAAAGTCCAAAAATAGATCCTAGACACTCTATTCCTTCAGGAGAGGCTCTTGTCTTTGAAGAAATCAGCACACAATCTTTACTAGGAGCACTTAGTCCCTTTAAATGAACCTCTTCTGACCCCAGATGAAAATCTCCTCATCCACCTTGCTGTCATGAAGTGTATCCCAGGGCGAGGGATTCTGAGGCACATGTAAATGCTTTCCCAGGGAGAACTAGTTGGGTATGGCACCTGACAGCCCTGTTTCTTGTAGGTTCAGGGGGTGTAGAGGTGCTCACACTCTCCTGTTCCTGTAGCTTTAAAGGGTGAAGCTGCTTTCAGACCTTACACTGGCTTCATCCCCTGCTGACAGGAGGTTCTTCTCAGTAGACTGTAGAGCAGTGGAGGTCCCTCTTTCCAGCTCCCAACCTGTAAGTAGACTCCCCTTCCTCCAGGGTCCCCTCCCAGGCTCCACACCAGCAGCACTTCCTCATTCCATCTTCTACCTAATTCCCCTGCTGGTCAGGCTTTCTCATATTTATGGACTGGTCTCCAACACTACCAGGCCTTCTGGTCAGACTCTCATAAATATGCAGATCAGCCCCTGCTCACCTCTGCCTACTGACTTCTAGAAACTTCTCCAAGTTTCTAGAGCAGGGGGAAGTGCCAGAGGACTGACCTGTAGAGCCCTCCAGCCTTAACCTGAAGTAACCTTGATGACTCATACCCAGGTTTTTGGCAAACCTCTAGCTATACACAAGAAATAAACTATCTACACTAGAGGGCGCTACATGTCTTAGTGACCATTGTCACCAAATCAGAAAGTTACATAGTTGGTAAGGTTGAATAAAAACACTGGTCCATCCAGTTTAACCTGTGTGTACGCGTGAGTTTATTTTAATAGTAATTCCCATATCCCTGCATGTTGCAGTTGTTAACATGCCCATCTAATAGTTTTTCAATTTGATGAGGAGAAATCTTCCAAAGATACAAACAGCAAATATAAAAGGAGATTTACCCTTTGTTACACTATCCATAACTGAAAAACGTTGTGGCTATACATAGACTTCAACATCTTCAGCTCCTTGGTGTACTACGTATGTCCAGAGAGTGAAGGGGAGAACCCAAGCTCAGGGCTGCAGGAACAGACATGAGCTTGTGTTTGTGTTGTATAGTTGGCTTTGGGCTGTCATGTAAAAGTGATCCAAGTGGCTATATAACTGTCTGATCAGTTTTGCAGAGTGGCCAGTGTTGTCTTCCCTCCGGGAGGAGCAGGGGAGCCCAGGATCACATCAGACAGTATCAGTATGGTGAGCAGGAGGGGATGGAGGAATATCCATTCCTCTCTTCTCTGCTGTGAAGATGAATGCACTCAGCTCTGAGCATTTCCAGCTCCAAAAGTTCTTTTTCCCTGGATACTACAGTCAGGAAAACAGCTGATCAAACACAGATCATGTGAAGGGAAGGAAAGGGATTAGGAGTCTTATAGCCCCCTGATGTCTCCATAAAGTGGACCTGTCACCTGTCCAATGCTAACAAATGGGGGTTAATAGCTCCCTTGTGATAGCAATAAAGATAAAGGAAGAAAAGTAAAAAGAATTATAATAAAACAACTTAAAGTAACCTCATTGCTCTGTGTACACCTGGAAATGCAAACGTGTACACATGTATGTAAACTATGAATGCACCAAGCATGTTGCCACAAACGTCTGAGCGAGCAATAATTCTAGAACCATCATTTATGGTGTAAACTGATGAGCTGTAAAGGCATTTAAAGAATTGCCTATTGATATTTCTGGGTACCATCCTTTATTCAGTCCTTAATATTGTACAGCAGTGCTGAGATTAAAACAAATAAATACTGAAAAGAAACAAAAAAAACCCCACTAGAGCAGCTGTACTCACAGTGCCATACATGCACTCAATACTAACACCAATAAATTCTATACAGCGCTATGTGTGATATTAAAGCGATACTAAAGGCTTGGTTTAAAACAAACAAACATATCATACCTGCCTGCTCTGTGTAGTGGTTTTGTACAGATCAGTCCTGATCCCCTTCTTCTTCTCGGGTCCCCTGCTGGCACTCCTGGCCCCTCATTCCTGTTAGGTGCCCCCACAGCAAACCGTTTGCTATGGGGCCACCCAAGCAGCCATGCTCCCGAGCCACTGCTCTGTCTGTCCATTCACACACGAAGCTCCCGCTCTGCCCCGCACCCTCTCTCTCTTCAATGGCTCACTGGCTGTGATTGACAGCAGAGGGAGTCCTGGGATAGCCGAGACTCTCGTGCACATATCTTGTTCAAGAAGAGGCTAGGTGAGTATTATGGGGGGCTGGTGCTCACAGACGGTTTTTACCTTCATACATAGAATACATGAACATAAAAAATCTTGAGCCTTTGCAACCACTTTAGGAAGGAATCCTCAACCTATCCAGTAACTGCAAACATTTATCCACATATAGAAAGGTCCATACTTACAAGTGATCTGGTGCCGCTATTTCCCACAGTTCTAGCTCTATTCTGGCTCTATGGCCTGAATAAAATGTCAGTGCCGTTCATGTCATGCAGGTGTCTCTGTGCATATTCTTCACACAGACACAGTGTAGATTTAGTACTGTGCTCCAGTGATCCCCCACCACCAACACAGAGAACCCACCAGATCTATATGACCATCCGCTATAGGCCAGTCATAATGTGCTTGTTATCCGGGGTCTTTTATGGCATCATCCACTTCCCACCGGGGGCAAACACTGCACTCTCCTTGTACTTCTGTTCCAGCAACATGACCTCATGCCACGTAGAGAGGGAATAGAGGGAGACCGCCATAGTGGAAAACATTCCAACACTTTATCACAATACAAAGTTCTTTCCCTAGCACTAGGGTGCATGTACATAGGTTATTAGCAGTCCTTGGGTACCTGCTCCATAGTTTACATGCTGAGCGGTCCCTTCCTGCTCCTTTCCGGGTGTATACAAAGTCACTTCCGGGTGTACTGTGCGGGATGACGTCACTTCCTGGCCCGTCTCGACGTGACGTTTTTGTCATCCTGATGTTCTCAAGAAGTGGAGGCGGAGAGCCGGAATTGGTGGAAAATAGCGGCACGAGATCACTTCTAAGTATAGACATTTCAATATGTGGATAATTGTTTCCACAGGTATTGTATAGGTTGAGGGTTTCTTCTTAATATTACACGTAGTGCTGTATATAATGTATTGGTGTCACCATCATTTTGTGTCATTTTGCGGGGGCACGCAGTTTTGAGGGCTGACACATTTGTTATCTCATACTACACTCTGTACTACCTCATCTTTTATTATGTACAGAAATACTGACTTCCTGAGAATATAGATCTGATAAATGTCTCCTTCACACGGGTGATGCCATGCTTGCCCCATGCAGGGCCGTGTGTTGCCAGCACAGGGAGGCTCAGGTGTTGCAGCCATCGCCGTGCTGATCTCCCATTGTTGTCTTTTGGGACAAGCGGCTGCACAGACAAAGCTGCTGTCCCCCAATGTGACATCCGTGCAGGTGTGGGTGCGTGTCTCCAAACTCATCCTGGGTGCATTCGGGGCCATGAACTCTCACACGCATGGATGTCACATGGGGACACAGCGGCTGTGTCCGTGTAACCGTGTGTCCCAGTACACAGAAATGGACACCCGCCACAGGGATGCATGCAACACCTCTACATCCCTGTGCTGGCAAAACACGGTCCTGCATGGGACATGTATGTCATCACCCCGTGTGAATGAGTTCCACAAATATGTTGTGACATTAAAACTGCAACTACCATCTTTGTATTCTACTAGGGCTCTCCTATCAGGAAATATACAATGTTCTGGGGGGTGAAATCATTTTATAGCCAAAAATCTCTAAAGTGGAACTGGTCAATAAACCTGAGGTGTCATACGGTGTTAGTACATATCACCCCTATGGATAGGATACCCAGAGCAGTGCATTGTGGGAAATGTTGATACATTCCTATCCTCCATACGAGGCAGTTGGAGGGTCACATTTGCAGGCCGGGGGGCTTTTAAAGGGACATCTGGATGTGCTTATAGTATGTGTGGCCCTTCTTGGTGGTTCTGTTTATGGGACACATTTGGGGTGACTTACTAAGGGCCGTTCACACAAGTGTTCAGTCTGAATCCATCTGTCATTTTTTCAGGGGGATCCAGACTGAAGCACAATGTATGTCTATGGGTGGGTGGATGTAAACAGACGCAGGTCTATTGATAGACAAATCAGTTTGCCTGCAGCAGGAAATGAAATGTTCTGCATCCTTTTCCATTGTTGTGGACATAAACAAATGTAAACAGATGTCCCCCATTTATGTCTGTTCTGTTTGTCTGTTTTCAGGTAAGAAACATTTTCTTTGTTTATATTTGTTGCCTCTGACTACTTTCTTCACCAGCTAAAGAAAGGCAAAAGCTGATGTAAAGTGAAGAGAAGTGAAGTGAAGCCGGAGGTGTATTGTGATGTATTCTGATGGAACTGGAATCCGCATTCATCAGTTGTATCCCTAAACTAACCTCCCTGCTCTGCTCACCTCTGCCTTCCAGTGATGTGACAGCTCCATCCCTCCCTGGCCGCTCTCACCTTCTCCCCAGGTGCTGAGTTTTCTGCTTCTTGATTGGCTGGTGGGAGATGACATCATCCCCTGAATGCGCACAGAAGTCGGTCCTTCCAGCACAGGCAGAGTGTGGCGGGATGCAAGCTGAGCTGCACATGCACAGCTCGGTGTCCATTCAGTAGAAGCCTGCATTCAGACAGATCAGTGGGTATTATTTCAGTACAGACTCAGCATGTCTCTTCTGCAATAAAGATCTGCCTGCTCAGAGTCTCCATAATATGAGGGTTAGTTCTGCTGTAACAAACGTTGTGATCCGTCTGGTGATGCTGTATGAAAGGAGCCTTAAGCCAGCATCGATCAGTGTGTACTTGGTGTAAGGCCTCATGCACCTTGTGTGTTTAGCTATCATTTGAGGTGAGAATAATGCCGGAATCCTTATCTGTCAGTCACACATATACTGTATATATACGTGATTTTGTATTCCCGGGTAGGGGGCGCTCGTGCCTGGGCCGCCCCACCCGCGCTGCCATTGGTGGCTAGAGGTGTCGGTCCCCGGATCTTGGCCGGAGATTCCCTGCCGGCACCCGGCGATCATCGACAAACACTGCCAGGGGAGAGGTCTGTATGGAAACAATACCGATCTCTCCCCTGTCAGCTCCAGCACACTGCTTTGTTTTACTCTGCATAGCAGCATTCTTAGGGCTCGTTCACACTTGACTTTATTTCTGACTCTTGCCAAACGCCTCTATAACGTTTGGGAAGCGTTTTTAACGCTCCCCAAACACCCCATGAACAGTTTTGAGGCGGTTGATAGGCGTTTGCCAAGAGTTAAATCCGCACCACAAACGCCTATAATGAAGTTAAATGGTATTAACAATCTGCAGCCGTGTCGCGAACACCTGCCAGGCGTTTGCAGAGTGACACCATAGACTTGAATGGGAGGCTTCAACTCCTTCTGACTCGAAACGAGGCGTCCGTTTTGCCGCGACGCTAACGCTTCCATGTGAACAGCACTGTGTGCTGCCGTGCAGAATTTTCATAGGCGTTTGAGAAGCGTTAAAAACGCTTCCCAAACGCCTGTCTGATGCCTGCTGACAAAGCTAGTGTGAACTGAGCCTAATGCAGGCCATAGATGGGGAGAAAAACGGCAGATTTTTCTTTTAAAAAACAAAAATTCGGTCGTTCAAGCGGCCGACATTACCATCAATGGTAAAAAAAATCGGTCGATTTTCATCCCTTCTACAGCTGGCAAAAAGTGTCCCTGCAGAGAGCTCCGCTATTTCTGACAGTTCTCTGACAGTTCCTTCACTTTTACAGCGGTTGAAACATTGTATCTATTTGTTTCCATTTAGGATACAGATGTTTTTATTCGGAAACAAATAGATACATTGTTGCAACCGCTGTAAATGTCAAAGAACTGTCAGAGAACTGTCAGAAATAGCGGAGCTCTCTGCAGAGACACTTTTTGCTGGAGTGGAATTCTTCTTATTTTCATCCTACTTCTTCTTCTTCTTCTTCTTCATCCTCATCCTCTTCTTCTTCTTCATCCTCATCCTCTTCTTCTTCTTCATCCTCATCCTCATCCTCTTCTTCTTCATCCTCATCCTCTTCTTCTTCATCCTCATCCTCTTCTTCATCCTCTTTTTCTTCTTCATCCTCATCCTCTTCTTCATCCTCTTCTTCATCCTCATCCTCCTCTTCTTCTTCCTCATCCTCTTCTTCTTCTTCATCCTCATCCTCTTCTTCTTCATCCTCATCCTCTTCTTCTACATCCTCATCCTCTTCTTCTTCCTCGTCCTCTTCTTCTTCATCCTCATCCTCTTCTTCATCCTCTTCTTCTTCATCCTCATCCTCCTCTTCTTCTTCCTCATCCTCATCCACTTCTTCTTCATCCTCCTCCTCTTCTTCTTCCTCATCCTCTTCGTCTTCATCCTCATCCTCTTCTTCTTCTTCTTCTAAATCCTCATCCTCTTCTTCTTCATCCTCATCCTCTTCTTCTTCTTCTTCTTCTTCATCCTCATCCTCTTCTTCTTCATCCTCATCCTCTTCTTCTTCTAAATCCTCATCCTCTTCTTCTTCTTCATCCTCATCCTCTTCTTCTTCTTCATCCTCATCCTCTTCTTCTTCTTCATCCTCATCCTCTTCTTCTTCATCCTCATCCTCTTCTTCTTCTTCTTCTTCATCCTAATCCTCTTCTTCTTCTTCTTCTTCCTCTTCCTCATCCTCTTCTTCATCCTCTTCTTCTTCATCCTCTTCTTCATCCTCTTCCTCTTCTTCTTTTTCTTCTTTTTGTCTTCCTCTTGCAGGTCACTGATCATGCGCAGATTTTTTATCGGCAAAAAATCGGCCGATTTGCCCACTAATTGCCGCGAAAATCGGCCGATCGGCAAAATCGGCCGATTTTTTTCCGAACTTTACAGAAAAACTAAAACGGCCAAAATACCGAAAAACGGCCGACCAAATAGCCCACTAACGATCCGAAAATCGGCCGATTTTGCCGATCGGCCGATTTTCGCGGCAATTAGTGGGCAAATCGGCCGATTTTTTTGCCGATAAAAAATCTGCGCATGAGCAGTGACCTGCAAGAGGAAGAGAAAAAGACAAAAAGAAGAAAAAGAAGAAGAGGAAGAGGAAGAGGAAGAGGAAGAAGAAGAAGAAGAAGAATTCCAGTCCAGCAAAAAGTGTCTCTGCAGAGAGCTCCGCTATTTCTTTGACAGTTCCTTGACATTTACAGCGGTTGCAACATTGTATCTATTTGTTTCCGAATAAAAACATCTGTATCCTAAATGGAAACAAATAGATACATTGTTGCAACCTCTATAAATGTCAAGGAACTGTCAGAGAACTGTCAAAGAAATAGCAGAGCTCTCTGCAGGGACACTTTGCCGGCTCTAGACGGGATGAAAATCGGCCGATTTTTTTTTACCATTGATGGTAACGTTGGCCGCTTGAACGACCGATTTTTCGTTTTTTAAAAGAAAAATCTGAAGTTTTTCTCCCCATCTATGGCCTGCATTACACAGTAAAACACACACAGCACACAGTTAACCCTTTGATCGCCCCAGATGTTAACCCTTTCCTGCCCGGTGCCATTAGTACATGTCAGTCCTTTTTATTAGAACTGATCACTTTATTGGTGTCACTGGGGATGTCAGTAACAGTTAGTCAGGTTCCCCCCAGTGTCAGACAACCCGCCGCAGTCCCACTATAAGTTGCTGATCGCAGCCATTAGTATAAAAATTTTTTTTTTTAAATTCCAGATTACAGGTATGTATAATCCATTTGTAAACACATAACTTTCACATAAACCAATTATTTTACACGTTGTTCTGTCTTGGCATCGGTTGTACTTGTGGCGAGATTCGTTTAGACCCAGTCTGTCAGAATGTGTGCAGCAAGTTGAATGATCGCCTTAACAGATAGTTTACTCAATGAATAACAACTTCAGAGGTATTTTCCAATGCTTCTTTATGCTTCAAGGTAACAAAGGTATGAACATAAAAGGTGTTTTCATAGGTAAATTTCCAGTGATGTCACAACTTCCTCACTCTACAGCATCTTGATAACCACTAAACTAAAATGGAGTTACAACAGGAAATGAAGGTGGAAGCAACCAACTAGTCAGAAACAGCAGGGGTGTGTGGATGATACCAAATAACATTATAATATAACATGTAAATAACAACTGCTAAACAGTAAAGCTGCGTGGCAGCACACTCCCCGTCTGGTATCGAGAGATACCACTACACAATTATTTTCTTCCTTTTAAAATACTATTAACATTGCATACAGTAAAATACTATCTAACCTTCTCAAATCTGCAAGTTAGCTATATTAGAGATCTTAAGTGACTCCCTCACATAACACTGAATCAGAATTACTAGAAGCAGGCATAATTAGGACAATCTCAGTGACTGGTCTGAGAAAGGTTTTTGAGTCTCCGTCCTTAACGATCCTGACTTCCACACTTCGGACTCTTCCATCATCACTGGCAATTGCTTTTGTAATAAGTCCAACTGGCCACTGGATCCGGTGAGTTTGCTGGTCTTTTAGCAGGACTAGGTCCCCTTCCTTTAAGTTGGGCTTCTGGGTTTGCCACTTTTTACGTCCTTGGAGAAGTGTGAGGTATTCCTTCCTCCATCTGTCCCAGAAACGATCTGCAAGGTATTGAGCATATCTCCACTGACGTTTATATACGTCCTTTTCATCGAAAATACCTTTTGGCACTGGAATCTGTCCAATCTTCTGGCTCAATAATGTAGCTGGAGTTAAGATAGTCGGAAATTCTGGGTCTGTAGATACGGCAGTCAATGGTCTTGAGTTGATTACTGCTGCGACCTCAGCAAGGAATGTGGTGAGCACCTCATGAGTAAGGCGTGAAGAACTCACGTCAAGCAACATTGAGTCCAGTATGCGCCTTGCCATCCCAATCATGCGTTCCCATGCTCCGCCCATGTGCGAAGAGTGTGGTGGGTTGAATTTCCATACGCAGCCTTGATCACTCAAATAATTTCCAACTTGTTGTTGGTCTATCTGTAACTCTCTGCAAGCACCAATGAAATTAGTTCCACAATCTGATCTCAACAACTTCACAGGACCTCTTAGAGCAAGAAATCTCCTTAGAGCATTGATAAAACTTGAAGTGTCCATTGACTCAATCACTTCGATATGTACAGCTCTTACATTTAAGCAAGTGAACATTACAGCCCATCTTTTGCTGTTGACTTCACCACCACGAGTTCTTCTGGCCATTACTATCCATGGTCCAAACACATCGATTCCAACATATGTAAAGGGTGCATCTTCACTCAGTCTGTCTGCGGGTAGGTCAGCCATCTGTTGATACTGCTGTCTACCTCTTAACTTCTGACATTTGACACAGTTATGAATAATCGTGGCTATTTGTCTTTTCACTCCAATTATCCAGAACCCTGCAACTCTGATGGCACCTTCAGTGTAGTGTCTTCCTTGATGTCTGACTCTCTCATGGTAATGCCAGATAATCAAGGTTGCCAAATGGTGGTTTCTTGGTACTATCAAAGGGTTCTGTTCCCTTCTTAGCAGGCTTGACTTATTCAGTCGTCCCCCAACTCTAAGCATGTCTTCATTGTCGATTATTGGGTTCAGTTTGAATAGTGGGCTACCCTTTGAGACTGGTCTATTGCCTCTCAAACACTTAATCTCTTCTGCAAAGACTTCTTCTTGCACACGACGTATGATGAATAACTCCGCCTTTTCATACTCTAACGCATTGGGTGACTCCTTGCAGGTGTGCCATCCATGACAAGATGATGTCTGGTTGGACTTGCGGAAAATCTGTGCAATATGACTCAGTCTTGCTATAGTCTTCACCAATCTTTTCCAAGAAGAGAAACGTTCAAAACGTCTTACCTCCAAGTTTCTTCTTGAGCAGATGTTAGAACTCAATGTTATAACTTCAGGGCGGATTTCCTGATCAGTGTCTGGATCCACCAGGTAGAAATCGATATCCTCTTCTGAGTTTGTAGAAGACTGATCTGTTAAAAACTTGGGTCCTGTAAACCAAATGGTTTGCGTGAGGACAACTGCTGGCACTGACCTCGTGGCAATGTCAGCGGGATTCAAACCAGTCGGGACATAGTTCCATTGTTCAGGTCTACTGATTTTTCTTATTCGTTCTACCCTGTTAGCCACGTACACATAGAACCTTCTTACACTGTTGCATATGTAGCCAAGTACGACCTTGCTGTCAGTGTAGTACTTAACCTGATCAATTTCAGTGTCCATTTCATTTTTCAGGAATTCTGCAACTTCAACAGCTAGGGTTGCTCCACACAATTCTAATCTTGGAATAGTGTGAGCCGGTTTTGGAGCTAACTTGGCTCTTCCTAGAAGAAACCCGACATGGGATCTCCCGGAGGGATCTATGATCTTGAGATAAGCCACGGCCGCTATAGCCTCAGTGGACGCATCACAAAAGATATGAATCTCTTTCCTCTGACTTCTTGAAGTTGAAGTAGGTGAATAGCAGCGTGGGATATTAAGTTCTTCCAATACTTTCAAGGAGTCTCTCCATTTCTCCCATTTAGGTAGTAGGTCTACTGGTAGAGGGGCATCCCAATCTGTCACTCTCTCAGTAAGCTGACGAAGTATGGATCTCCCTTGGACGGTAACTGGAGTCACAAAGCCTAGGGGATCGTAAAGGCTGTTGACAGTTGACAGGATTCCTCGTCTGGTAAATGGCTTCTTGGTGTCAGAGACCTGAAACGTGAATGCATCTGAAGTTACATTCCAGAGAAGACCGAGACTCCTTTGCGTGGGTAGGGCATCTACTCCCAAATCCAAATCCTTCAAATCTTTAGCATGATCTTCTGGATTAAAAGCCTTCATTACTTCACTGCTATTAGATGCGATCTTATGAAGCCTTAAGTTAGCAGTCAACAGGAGCTGTTGAGTTCCTTTTATCAGATTGATGGCTTCTTCAGGTGTTGGGAAAGATTTCAGACCATCATCTACATAGAAATCTCTCTCAATGAATTGCCTGGTGGCAAATCCAAATTCCTTTTCACCTTCCTGTGCTGTTCTTCTCAGTCCATAAGTTGCCACGGCAGGAGATGGACTATTGCCAAAGACATGGACTCTCATGCGATAATCTATCACCTGATCATTAATGTCATTGTTGCGGTGCCACAAGAATCTGAGATAATTTCTGTGGTCTTCTTTGACTATGAAACAGTGGAACATCTGTTGGATGTCAGCTGTCACGGCAATGGGTTCCTTCCTGAACCGTATCAACACTCCTACAAGGTTGTTCGTTAGATTTGGACCTGTTAGAAGAACGTTGTTTAAAGAAGTTCCCTTGAACTGAGCGCTTGAGTCGAAGACGATTATGATTTGCTTCGGTTTACGAGGATGGTAGACTCCAAAGGATGGAAGGTACCAGCATTCTTCGCCTTCTACAAGGTCTGGTGCTGGCTCGGCATGATGGTTATCTAGAATCTTCTGCATGAATGCTAGAAAGTGCTCTTGCATCTCAGGTTTGTTGCGTAGAGTTCTCTGAAGTGCAGCAAATCTGGCTAAAGCTTGTTCTCGATTGTTAGGGAGAGTAAGCCTTGGTACGCGAAAGGGTAATGGAGCTACCCAACTGTTGGAGTTGTCCTTGAAGAACTCTTCATTCATAATCTTGATGAACTCCTTGTCTTCGACCGAAGGAGCAATCTTGTTGTCATCACAAGTAGTCTGGTATACTGCATCACCAAGATCCTTGTGAGAAGTGAGCTTGCAAGTAATGCCTTGGAGTACTTGATATGGAACTTCAGGATTGAAATCAAGTCTTTCCTTCACATAATAGTGCAATGGACATTTCATCGATCGATAGGTGTATGATCCCTCCACATTAGTTTTGTAGGAAGCTACATCCAAGAGCTTGTGAGATTGATCTAAACAAACTTCTCCTATTATCACCCATCCAAGATCAAGTTTCTGGGCATAAGGAGCATCATCTGGACCATTACATAACTCTCTTATTTTATGAACTCTCGGAATGTCTCTCCCTAGAAGAATCAAGATCTTCGCATCCTTGTTAAGTGTAGGAATGCATTTAGCAATGTGTCTCAAATGAGGGTGATGATATGCAACCTCAGGTGTGGGGATCTCTTCTCTGTTGTTCGGTAGTTGATCACATTCGATTAGAGTAGGAAGAGGAAACTCTATGTTCTCATATTCTGAAGCCACTATGAAACCATGGGCTCTTCTTCCAGAAGTATTGACCCTTCCTGCGCATGTCTGCAAGGTATAGGACCAGGCCTCTCCATGAATGTTGAATAAGTCAAAGAATTCTGTACTTGCCAACGAGCGATTGCTCTGATCGTAGAGTATGGCATACATTTTTATGGCATTTTGTGGACATCCTTCAGGAAAAACCCTTACAAGACATATCTTGCTGCAAGACTTGCTATGAAGCCCTTCTCCACACACCTCTGTACATCTTGTGGTTACGGGGTCAGCATGTTGCTCAGTTCTCTCCCCGCCATCATCTGAGGTGGTCTTGGGGTTGCTGCCGGGTGAAGGTTTCCTTTTGAACAGGTCTGCATGGAGTGCGTCCACATGCCTCGCACTGTTGCACAGGGAACATCTTATGGCAATCTTACAGTCTCTAGCGAAATGATCAGAGGATGCACAACACTTGAAACAGATATTATGTTCTTTGAGAAATGTCTTGCGTTCTTCAATAGGCTTGTCCTTAAATGCACGACATTTGGAGAGAGAATGTGGTGCATTATGAATGGGACACTGTTGATCAAGCTTGCTTGCCTTGGTATCTTGTAATTTAATGTCTGTAGCCAAGACGTTGGATGTGATAGCGGTCTTCCTCACGGCAATAGGATGCCTTAAGTCCCTGAATTTACTGTTGGTGGCAATACCCTTTGAAGTAGTTGAAGGTAAGATGGTTGTATCTGGATACAGGAAGCTTGGGTCATTCTTGGTTCTTGCGATCTTCCTGACGAACTCTGCAAAATAAGAAAAGGGGGGAAAGGAAACATGGTGTTCATATTTATACTTCGATCCTACGCTAGTCCACTCTCCCTGGAGATAACTAGGCAACTTTGCTACAATAGGATTTACGCCCTGAGCAGTGTCTAAATAGCTAAGACCTGGCAAACTAGGATCTGACTTAGCAATTTCAAGTTCATGAAGGAGGTCACCTAACTCTCTAAGCCTATGATTGTCCTTAACAGAGATCTTAGGAAAGTCTTTTAGTCTCTGGAATAAGGCAGATTCAATGACTTCGGGGCTCCCATAGTCTTGTTCCAGACGTTCCCAGGCAGCATTGAGGCCTGCTTCAAAGTTATAAATGTAGACAGATTTAAGTCTCTTTACTTGTTCTGAAGATTGACGCCCCAACCACCTTATTAGTAAGTCAAGTTCTGCTTGAGGTTCAATGTCCAAGTTCTTAGTTACCGCCTTAAATGTAGATCTCCAACTCCTATAGTTCTCTGGGTGGTCGTCGAATCTAGACAGTCCAGTAGTAATTAACTCTCGCCGAATCATGTACTTGCTGAACTCTGCAATATCAACCCTTTCAGTTTTTACATCCACAGGTGATACTGATGGTGCACCATCTTGGATCATGGTTGGTATCTGATGCTGGCTGATAGGTAGAGAGAAAGGTATTGCAGATGGGTTCAATCCAGGTAAGGGTCTGGTGTCTGAAGATCTTTGTGCGTTTGAAGTTGAAGTTAACTGTATTAAAGGAGGTATAGAGTTCACTCTGTAGTCTTCTGTTGTGCCCTTGTAATCTCTATTCACATATGTTTGTGGTGGCACATGAGCTGGATAGGTTGGTACACTTAATTTTGTGGCACGTGGTAGTTGTGGAGTGTCTCTGTTGGAAGGTGCGTCTGGTTGGTCAGCTTGCTTTGATGACATGTTGCCTTCTGATTGACTTGCTGGATGATTATGGGAAGAATCTCCAACTGTAGGTGGAACTGTATCATCGTGGTTCTGGGTTAAGACAAACTGTAGGGTCCTTTCAACAGGGTCTTGACAAGCAGCCAAGCTGGGACAATATGCTCCTTCTTCTTCTAAAAGGGCTTGTTCCAAGACGGATAATTCCGCTAAGGCTACTTCCTTTTCTCTATTCTTCTGAAGGATTTCTAGCTGAGCCTCTGATTCTGCTTGTATGCGTTTAGCTTCTGCTTCCTTGCATTTAGCTTCTGCCTTGAAGGCTGCTTCTCTTTCAGAACAGGTGGCTTGAACCTGGGCTACTGCAACCTTTTGGCGAGCTTTGAGTATTTGGTCGCTCAATGTTGACCTTACAGAGCAGGACCGCAATGACTTAGAAGATGATTTATGATATGAGCGGGCAGATCTATTTGATTTTCCTGAGTGTCTGGAAGAAGCAGATATACAGGATGTAGTTTCATGTAGTTGTGCTAATCTACCCTCTATCTGTGTCTTTGCTTCAATATAAGTGATATAAAAGTAAAGTGCAGCGCTGAAGAAAACATAAAACAAAATGAAATAAACGCACATAAAGTCAATAAAAATAAGTCCGCAAAAAAATATGAGGCAGGGGGGAAGGGGAAGGCCCTAGGCCAAAAAAAGTCTCAAAAAGGAAGGACGACTTCAAATGCCCATATACACTGATCAAAGATGTATATACTGCGGTAGAGATGGAGTTTGAAGATGTAGTCAGGGAACAGAGGTAGATGCAATCCCCGGATCAGTGAAGATCCCCAGATCAAGGAAGCAAGCGTTCCACAAGACAGCAAGGAAGCAGTCACAGCTCCACCATAGAGAAACACCACTCCTTCACTTCATATCAGCTGCATCTAAGAGGAGATACTCCTCATAAAAAGAAAAGCCCATGGTGAGGTACATTTAAAAAGCATTTATTAAATAAAACAGGATGCATCCAGAGTATATATATGAAAATGCACACCGCTAGTGAATAAACATGAAAAACTAGCAATGGAGGCGGAACAGGACTAACCGTCCTGTCAGATGTAGTGGCCGCCGGAGCTCCCCAGTGCTCCGACGGCGTGGCGTCAAGGCGTGCGCAGGTTCCTCCTTACGCGTTACGTGCCAAGCACATCCTCAGAGGAAAGAACCGGTTCTTTCCTCTGAGGATGTGCTTGGCACGTAACGCGTAAGGAGGAACCTGCGCACGCCTTGACGCCACGCCGTCGGAGCACTGGGGAGCTCCGGCGGCCACTACATCTGACAGGACGGTTAGTCCTGTTCCGCCTCCATTGCTAGTTTTTCATGTTTATTCACTAGCGGTGTGCATTTTCATATATATACTCTGGATGCATCCTGTTTTATTTAATAAATGCTTTTTAAATGTACCTCACCATGGGCTTTTCTTTTTATGAGGAGTATCTCCTCTTAGATGCAGCTGATATGAAGTGAAGGAGTGGTGTTTCTCTATGGTGGAGCTGTGACTGCTTCCTTGCTGTCTTGTGGAACGCTTGCTTCCTTGATCTGGGGATCTTCACTGATCCGGGGATTGCATCTACCTCTGTTCCCTGACTACATCTTCAAACTCCATCTCTACCGCAGTATATACATCTTTGATCAGTGTATATGGGCATTTGAAGTCGTCCTTCCTTTTTGAGACTTTTTTTGGCCTAGGGCCTTCCCCTTCCCCCCTGCCTCATATTTTTTTGCGGACTTATTTTTATTGACTTTATGTGCGTTTATTTCATTTTGTTTTATGTTTTCTTCAGCGCTGCACTTTACTTTTATATTTATGTGAGGAATCTTTTGGTTGTCCTATGTGTTTCAGCTGCTCGTCCTTTAAAGCGCTCACTTATTTTCTTTGATTTACAATATAAGTGATATGTCTCTGCTTGTCAGTAGCAATAAAGTTCTTTAATTCTAGTGAAGCTTCCTCTACATTGGAATGTGACAAAAGGGAAGAGTACTTTTCAGAAAGTCTTTTATAATTCTCAAATGCCTTCTTAACCCTTGAGAGGGCAGTGTTCAATTGCTCAGAATTGTTGCTAGTTTCATTACTGGCTGTTATACAACTTAAAGTTTTCTCCCATAATGCAGTCAGGTTACTGTATGTCTCTTCCTTACTTGCATCATAAGCCTCCCTTGCCTTCAAAGATGGATGAGGGGCTCTAACAGGACGAGCAGAATGCAGCATGGTGTCTGTTGTATCTTGATTACATGCAGGTGACTCATCAGTGGGATCTCTGACAGACATAATGACAAGTGCTGTAGTTTTAGTGTTTTGCTGGAAATCTGCAGAAGCTCAGCTCTGCAGGTAGTTACTTTTATTTGCAAGCAGGCTGAGCTGAGGAGCTGAATATTTGTAGCAATGAGGCAGCTAGAGCAGCAGCCTGGCTCACACTGGATGCTTCACTCTGTGCACAGACAAGATTACTGTTCTTCATACAGGAGAATGGTTACTCACAGTTCTGAAGCTGCAGAGATGGCTGTGTGATGAATTCTCATGGAGATTTACTGGAAATTTACTATTCTGTCTTGGCATCGGTTGTACTTGTGGCGAGATTCGTTTAGACCCGGTCTGTCAGAATGTGTGCAGCAAGTTGAATGATCGCCTTAACAGATAGTTTACTCAATGAATAACAACTTCAGAGGTATTTTCCAATGCTTCTTTATGCTTCAAGGTAACAAAGGTGTGAACATAAAAGGTGTTTTCATAGGTAAATTTCCAGTGATGTCACAACTCCCTCACTCTACAGCAGTGGTTCTCAACCTTTCTAATGCCGCGACCCCTTAATACAGTTCCTCATGTTGTGGTGACCCCCAACCATAAAATTATTTTCATTGCTACTTCATAACTGTAATTTTGCAGTGGGAGGAGTAGTGCCATGTCATTGGTGTCAGTGAGAGGAGTAGTGCCCCATCACTGATGTCAGTGGGATGAATAGTGCCCCATTGTTGGTGTCAGTGGGAGGAATAGTGCCCCATCGCTGGTGTCAGTGGGAGGAATAGTGCCCCATCGTTGGTGTCAGTGGGAGGAATAGTGCCCCATCGTTGGTGTCAGTGGGAGGAATAGTGCCCCATCGTTGGTGTCAGTGGGAGGAATAGTGCCCCATCGTTGGTGTCAGTGGGAGGAATAGTGCCCCATCGTTGGTGTCAGTGGGAGGAATAGTGCCCCATCGTTGGTGTCAGTGGGAGGAATAGTGCCCCATCGTTGGTGTCAGTGGGAGGAATAGTGCCCCATCGTTGGTGTCAGTGGGAGGAATAGTGCCCCATCGTTGGTGTCAGTGGGAGGAATAGTGCCCCATCGTTGGTGTCAGTGGGAGGAATAGTGCCCCATCGTTGGTGTCAGTGGGAGGAATAGTGCCCCATCGTTGGTGTCAGTGGGAGGAATAGTGCCCCATCGTTGGTGTCAGTGGGAGGAATAGTGCCCCATCGTTGGTGTCAGTGTGGTGGAGGGGAGAATAGTGCCCCATCATTGGGGTCAGGGGGGGGGGGGAAATAGTGTCCCATCGTTGGTGTCAGTGGGGGGAGGAATAGTGCCCCATCATTGGTGTCAGTGGGAGGAATAGTGCCCCATCATTGATGTCAGTGTGGTGGAGGGGAGAATAGTGCCCCATCATTGGGGTCAGGGGGGGGGGGAAATAGTGCCCCATCGTTGGTGTCAGTGGGGGGAAGAATAGTGCCCCATCGTTGGTGTCAGTGGGGGGAAGAATAGTGCCCCATCGTTGGTGTCAGTGGGGGGAAGAATAGTGCCCCATCGTTGGTGTCAGTGGGGGGAAGAATAGTGCCCCATCGTTGGTGTCAGTGGGGGGAGGAATAGTGCCCCATCATTGGTGTCAGTGGGGGGAGGAATAGTGCCCCATCGTTGGTGTCAGTGGGGGGAGGAATAGTGCCCCATCGTTGGTGTCAGTGGGGGGAGGAATAGTGCCCCATCGTTGGTGTCAGTGGGGGGAGGAATAGTGCCCCATCGTTGGTGTCAGTGGGGGGAGGAATAGTGCCCCATCGTTGGTGTCAGTGGGGGGAGGAATAGTGCCCCATCGTTGGTGTCAGTGGGGGGAGGAATAGTGCCCCATCGTTGGTGTCAGTGGGGGGAGGAATAGTGCCCCATCGTTGGTGTCAGTGGGGGGAGGAATAGTGCCCCATCGTTGGTGTCAGTGGGAGGAATAGTGCCCCATCGTTGGTGTCAGTGGGAGGAATAGTGCCCCATCGTTGGTGTCAGTGTGGTGGAGGGGAGAATAGTGCCCCATCATTGGGGTCAGGGGGGGGGGGGGGAAATAGTGTCCCATCGTTGGTGTCAGTGGGGGGAGGAATAGTGCCCCATCATTGGTGTCAGTGGGAGGAATAGTGCCCCATCATTGATGTCAGTGTGGTGGAGGGGAGAATAGTGCCCCATCATTGGGGTCAGGGGGGGGGGGAAATAGTGCCCCATCGTTGGTGTCAGTGGGGGGAAGAATAGTGCCCCATCGTTGGTGTCAGTGGGGGGAAGAATAGTGCCCCATCGTTGGTGTCAGTGGGGGGAAGAATAGTGCCCCATCGTTGGTGTCAGTGGGGGGAAGAATAGTGCCCCATCGTTGGTGTCAGTGGGGGGAAGAATAGTGCCCCATCGTTGGTGTCAGTGGGGGGAGGAATAGTGCCCCATCGTTGGTGTCAGTGGGGGGAGGAATAGTGCCCCATCGTTGGTGTCAGTGGGGGGAGGAATAGTGCCCCATCGTTGGTGTCAGTGGGGGGAGGAATAGTGCCCCATCGTTGGTGTCAGTGGGGGGAGGAATAGTGCCCCATCGTTGGTGTCAGTGGGGGGAGGAATAGTGCCCCATCGTTGGTGTCAGTGGGGGGAGGAATAGTGCCCCATCGTTGGTGTCAGTGGGGGGAGGAGTAGTGCCCCATCGTTGGTGTCAGTGGGGGGAGGAGTAGTGCCCCATCGTTGGTGTCAGTGGGGGGAGGAATAGTGCCCCATCGTTGGTATTAGTGACACAAATGATGGGGCACTATTCCTCCCACTGACACCAATGATACTTACCTTGCTGACCCCTGCTCCAGCCTGGGCTCGCTCTCTCACTTACCTGTCAGCTGTCTTCCTTCTCTGGCCGCTCTCCTCTTCACTCGCTCCCTCGGTCTTCTTTGATGTACGCGCGCTGCCGCTTGGTTCCTCCTCTCCAAGCTCCACCTCCTCGCCGGTGATTGGCCGCCTGTGTGCCTCTCCTGAGCTACAGTTCCGGTGGCCAATCAGCGGCGAGGAGGCGGAGCTGCTGAGCGATCTTGGAGGTGTGGCTGGGTGACAGCAGCGTATCATCCCGCCCACACATCGCCGGAGACTGCAGCGGTGTCTCGGTTCCTAAGACCATCGGAAATATGTGTTTTCCGATGGTCTTAGGCGACCCCTGGGAAATGGTCGTTCGACCCCCAAAGGGGTCGCGACCCCCAGGTTGAGAACCGCTGCTCTACAGCATCTTGATAACCACTAAACTAAAATGGAGTTACAACAGGAAATGAAGGTGGAAGCAACCAACTAGTCAGAAACAGCAGGGGTGTGTGGATGATACCAAATAACATTATAATATAACATGTAAATAACAACTTCTAAACAGTAAAGCTGCGTGGCAGCACACACGTATTGGGATTTTTTTTTAGCAAAGATACGGAGCAGAATACATTTTAGCTTAAATTTATGACGAAATTTGATTTTTTAAAATTTTTTACTGGACATGTTCCATAGCAAAAAGTCAAAAATAATGTTTTTTTTGTTGGTCTTTGTTTATAATGCAAAATAATTTAAAAACTGCACAGGCGATCAAATACCACCGAAAGAAAGCTCTACTTGTGGGGGGAAAGGGACATAAATTTAATTTGGGTGCAGTGTTGCATGACTGCACAATTGTCAGTTAAAATAATGCAGCGCCGTGCCGCAAAAAATTCCTGGTCAGGAAGGGGGGGTAAATCCTCTGGAGGGCAAGTGGTTAACAGGCTGCCAGCAGTGGGGCGGGACAGGACCCCCGTGCCCTTCCCCCACAGCAGTGGACCTGGACAGGACCCCCATGCCCTTCCCCCACAGCAGTGAACCTGGACAGGACCTCCGTACCCTTCCCCCACAGCAGTGGATCTGGACAGGACCCCCGTGCCCTTCCCCCACAGCAGTGGACCTGGACAGGACCCCCGTGCCCTTCCCCCACAGCAGTGGACCTGGACAGGACCCCCGTGCCCTTCCCCCACAGCAGTGGACCTGGACAGGACCCCCGTGCCCTTCCCCCACAGCAGTGGACCTGGACAGGACCCCCGTGCCCTTCCCCCACAGCAGTGGACCTGGACAGGACCCCCGTGCCCTTCCCCCACAGCAGTGGACCTGGACAGGACCCCTGTGCCCTTCCCCCACAGCAGTGAACCTGGACAGGACCCCCGTGTCCTCCTCCTGCAGCTAAACCCCGGAGCCCCATACATTGGAGATAAATGTCTAGATTGCTCGGGGGATAAAAATGTAAAGTTTCTTGACTCAGCAAAGTGAATATTGGTAAATAAATGGAATCTGTGTTCACTTCAATCAACCAATCGTGTGTGAGCAACTATTCTGTTTTTACCTTTTTTTTTTGTAAGTGAACACAGGACACACATTGCAGAGTGAGGGGAAGAATTTCCTCCATGCACAGCTGACTTCCTGTCTGGGGACTCCATAGAGAAGTATGGAGAGGTGTCCCCTGTCAGGTCTGCTATATGTATTGACAGATGGAGGCTTCACCAGAAATGACACAGACAGGTCCTCCCAGCAGATGTATACGGCCTCATTTACACAGGCGGGTGTGTTGCTCAGCAGTGCAGTGACATGCAGTACATCCAGTGTACATGGTATATATTTCTGCAATGTTCCGCACATCACGCCAGCAATGCGCTGTTAATGGGGCCCCAGAATACAATTGTTATGTACAGGATGTGTCCAGCAGTGAGCTGTGTACTCCAATGCAGAAGGCAGGTCTCCGGACTATGATGGAAGACCCTCCATGTGGGAGATCCCATCCTAGTGACCTTGGACTAACATATCATCTCTGTATATGAGGATTCCCCCTAAATACCACCTGGAAGGAAGATCCATGGGAAGTCCTCGTCTCCCTCCCGGGTCCTTCCTGTCCCTGACCTCCCCGGGCCTCACAATGGATCCCGGTCCCATCAGAGGTCATCCTAGTCCTGTACAGGAGAAGGTTTGTGGGATTTGGGATTCTCAGCTTTCCTGTATATGTGTGATGCAGAGCTGAGTGTGGGGGAGGGGCGGGCGCCCCGGTGTCGGTACATTGTAGTAGAAGGTCCTCTGTATAGAGGAGATGTCCGTTCTCTTCCTGGGTTCCCGGTGTAGATACCATCCTACCGCTACACCGGCTCACATCTCCCTCTTCTCTCTGCAGGGATCCATATCTACCAGTGGATGTACGGCTGTGAGCTGAGAGATGACGGCACCACTGCGGGGTATCAGCAGCACGGATATGATGGCAGAGAATTCATGTCTCTGGACACACAGAGAGGGATCTGGATCCCGACCATGAATGAGGCTCAGATCACCACACAGAGATGGAACAGTCCGGAGGAGAGATGGGGGGAGAGACAGAAGAATTATCTGGAGAATGAATGTATAGAGTTCCTGAAGAAACACATCAACAATGGGAGAGAAGATCTGGAGTGGAGAGGTGACCACACTACATACATCATACATGTTACATCTACACACCGCACTACATACATCATACATGTTACATCTACACACCGCACTACATACATCATATATGTTACATCTACACACCGCACTACATACATCATATATGTTACATCTACACCCCATATATACACACCGCACTACATACATCATATATGTTACATCTACACGCCGTATATACAAACCACACTACATACATCATATATGTTACATCTACACGCCGTATATACACACCGCACTACATACATCATATATGTTACATCTACACGTCGTATATACACACCGCACTACATACATCATATATGTTACATCTACACGCCGTATATACACACCGCACTACATACATCACATATGTTACATCTACACGCCGTATATATACACACCGCACTACATACATCACATATGTTACATCTACACGCCGTATATATACACACCGCACTACATACATCACATATGTTACATCTACATGCCCGTATATACACACCACACTACATACATCATATATGTTACATCTACACACCGTAAATACACACCGCACTACATACATCATATATGTCACATCTACACGCCGTAAATACACACCGCACTACATACATCATATATGTCACATCTACACGCCGTATATACACACCGCACTTCATACATCATATATGTTACATCTACACGCCGTATATACACACCGCACTACATACATCATATATGTTACATCTATACGCCGTATATACACACCGCACTACATACATCATATATGTTACATCTACACGCTGTATATACACACCGCACTGTATACACACTCTATATACTTTCTGCATACAGTACACATACTACACTGTGCAGACACGGCTCTATGTACACGGCTGTATGTAGTCACACCACATGGTATACACGCCATGCACCAGAGACATACTGTATAAGGCATGGCTCACATCTGTGCGGTTTTAGTGCGTTTTGAAGAAACACACTACAGTGGATATAACATGATTTCCTATGGGACACGTTCACATCCATGTGTTTGTCATCCGCAGCATTGTTGGGAGGGGTCAGGGACACGTGTGGTTTTGATGCGTTTTCAATGCATTTCAGGCCTGTATCACACTAATTCAGTTTGCACTTTGCCCATTTTGCAGCGTTTTGTGTTTTTGCACGCTTGTTTTTGTCATGTTGTCTGAAACTGTTTGCAATTTTTTTTGCCAACTTCTTGCTGGGCAGATTAAAAACGCATCAAAAACGCAATATGTGTGTGTTTTTGATGCGGTTTGTGATTTTTGAATTTTATTTTTTGGACAACTTGTTGCTGGGCAGATTAAAAATGCATAAAAAATGCAACACTTGTGCGTTTTTAATGTGGTTTGTGATTTTTGAAAAAAATTTCTCCAACTTGTTGCTGGACGGATTAAAGCGCATCAAAACCACAACATGTGTGTGTTTTTGATGTGTTTTGTGCAAAAGCAAACTGCATTGGTTTGAAACAGGCCCGGAATGCGTTTTCAATGCGTTTCAGGCCTGTTTCACACCAATACAGTTTGCTTTTGTCCGTTTTGCAGTGCGTTTTTTTTACGTGTGTCTTTGATGCATTTTCTGATGCGGTTTGCGATTTTTCAATTTTTTTTTGGCCAGCTTGTTGCTGGGCAAATTAATGCAAAACGCATCAAAAACGCAACACGTGTGCATTTTTGATGCGGTTTGCGATTTTTATAAAAAAAAATTTTGGCCAACTTGTTGCTGGGCAGATTAAAAACACAAAATGTATAAAAAACGCAGCACATGTGTTTGTAATTTATTAACATTTTTGGGGCCAACTTGTTGCTGGGCAGATTAGAAAAGCAATACTCATCAAACGTGTAACACTTTGTGCACTTGTGGTGTATTTTCTGATGCAGTTTGCCATTTTTGAAAATTTTTTGGGCCAACTTGTTGCTGGGCAGATAAAAAACGCAACACATGTGCGTTTTTGATGCGTTGTGTGAATTTTTTTTTTTTTTCTGCCCGTGTTGCTGAGTAGATTAAAAATGCAAAATGCATCGAAAAAGCAACACGTGTGTATTTGATGTGTTTTCAATGCATTTCAAACCTTTCATACACCAATGCAGTTTGCTGATGTCTGTTTTGCAGTGCGTTTTTTGCACGTGTGTTTTTGTCGTGTTGTTTGATGCTGTTTGCTTATTTTCTTCTTTTTTTTTGCCCAACTTGACATGTAAAAGTTATTGTAACGGACATGTAAGATTTGAGTGGAAATATGGAATCATAGCCATGACAGGTTGAGTAGATTAAATTAGGTCAGGCCCTTTCATTACAAAGGTGTGTGCAGGAACAGTCTGGTCATTAAGGATGTACATTGAGCCCCTGGGCAGTAGGGAAATGAATAGAAGGTACAAATGGTCTGGGATCAGATGTGTATGTATACACAATAGGCCTTACAGACCCAATCATCAATTAGCATTAATGAGTCTAAAGCCAGGTTCCTGGAGGTGACACCTTTTGTGTTTCAATCAGGTTATCACCTTCTGAGGAAAACCAGTGACAGCAGACAGACAGTCTGCCTTTTGTGGAAAGCTCTATAAGTAATATTCACATCAAAGAAGTATGTTTAATCTCTTATAAAAGATGAAATATTAGTTGCAGAGATATGAACAAGCTTCCTTTGTGCAGGGCATTCTGTACACTACATTTACATATATGAATCATATTTGTGGCTTGGGGAGAAAGCCAGGAAAATGCATGGAATGATTAGATGACGCGGGGGTGCGACAGTCAGATGGTGTTTGGTACTGTTGCGATCGGGCTGATGCGCTGGTGTCAGAAATCCAATCCCCGAATTGGTGTTCAGGCCAGTCTCGGCCCAATTGAACTTGGGCAGGTCCATACACAGTACCTCTTGTGGGCAGGTCAGGACCACCTCCCCCAGAGTCAATTGGCCGAAGACTAATGTCCCGCCCATGTCGCCATAAATTGAACGCACGGACATTTGGACATCTGTGATCTGTACAGAGCTGGTTCGATTGACCAATGGATTGCTAAGTTTCTGGCTTGCTCCAGCCGCAGGGTAAAGTGTTATTCTGTCTTTTTATTCCCTTTTATTTTATAGTAATTAGTCATTTGTGTGTCTTCTTATATCTTTTGTATTTTCTGTAACTTGTTATATTTTGTACATATTTTATGCACTGCCCACTTTGGGAAATTAAATCTTAAAATTAATTAGTGACTTCTGTGTATTTAAGCACGTGCTCATATCTTCGGAGAGACTAGATTGGAGAGATTAGATTGGGTTATATTGTATTGTATTTTGGTGCCTTTAAAACGCTCGGTTAAGCTCATTGCCAATCTGTATGCAACTGCACTGTGTGTGGGCAGATTGTACGCAGATTGCAAAGGTATCAGATCTGCCAGACGGAGATCTGTGTGTGTGGGGTGTCTTAACAGACCTTTCTGCGGATAAACTGTTGGGTGGTGGCAGGCTACCTTTGTGGTGCGTCTGGTGTGGGGGTGCGTGGACAGTGGAAGGGTTATCAACACCGGGGTTCAAGCTAGGATAGCTGAAGGGACCTTTAGAAGGGTGTGTGATTACTAAGCTGGTCCTCAACTCTAATCAGGGCACCAGGTTGTATGTAAGATCGTATCTGCCAGTGTGTGGTCAACCAGCTGGATTGGAGTGGAGTCTCCATCTGGTGGTGGCCAGAGGTAGTGCGGGCTGTGAAAAGGTATCACGGCTGATCTTATATACGGTTTGAGATATTTAAGTGTAAATCCCCTTTATTATCCCCTCTTTACCACCCTGTCGCAGCCGCACGCGTGTGTCACGGTTAGCTAGTCGCTGTGGGCGTGGCGTGTGGTGGACACGTGACAGGGTGATCGTTTAACGGAATCCTTGACAGTATGCGTTTTCTGATGCAGTTTGTGATTTTTGAAAATGTTTTTGGCCAACTTGTCTCTGGGCTCTTTTTTCGTCAACTTGATAAAAAACGCAACATGTGTGCATTTCTTATTGATCTTTTGATGCGGTTTGTGTTTTTTTTTTTTTTTTTTTTTTTTTTACCAACTTGTTGCTGGGCAGATTAAAAACGCAATACATTGGAAATGCAAAACTCAACTTGTGCGTATTTGATGTGTTATTGCTGCGTTTTCAATGAATTTCAGGCCTTTTATACACCAATGCAGTTTGCTTTTATCCGTTTTGCAGTGCGTTTTTGTCATGTTGTTTGATGCTGTTTGCTTATTTTAATTTTTTTCCCCAACTTGTTGTTGGGCAGATTAAAAATGCAAAACGCATCAAAAACGCAACATGTACACGTTTTCTGATTTTTGAAAAATTTTTTGGCCAACTTGTCTCTGGATAGATTAAAAACGCATCAAAAACGCAACACGTGTGCGTTTTTGTTGCAATTTAAATGCAATTCAGGCCTGTTTCATACCAATGCAGTTTGTGCTTTGCCTATTTTGCAGTGTTCTTTGCGTTTTCTGGTGCGGTTTGTGATTTTTTAATTTTAATTTTTTGGCCAACTTGTTGCTGAACAGATTAAAAATGCATCAAAAACGCAATATGTGTACGTTTTTGATGCTTTTTCTGCTGCGGTTTGCGATTTTTAAATAATTTTTTGCCAAATTGTTGCTGGGCAGATTAAAAACGCATATAAAACGCAGTGTGTGCACATTTTTGATGCATTTTCAATACATTTCAGGCCTTTCTCACACCAATGCAGTTTGTGCTTTGCCTATTTTGCATTTTTTTTTTTTTGCATTTTTGATGCATTTTCTGATGCAGTTTATGATTTTTGAATTTTATTTTTCTGTCCAACTGGTTGCTGAGCAGATTAAAAACACATCAAGAATTCATTTTTGATGTGTTTTCTGATGCGTTTTGCGATTTTTGAGTTTTAGTTCTTTTTTGATTAACTTGTTGCTGGGTAGATTAAAAAAATGCAGACCGCATCAAAAACGCAACACTTGTGCATTTTTGATTGGTTTGTGCTCCGTCCTCCTAGCAGGGATGTGCTGGATTGTGTGTCCCTGCAAAGCAAGAAATAAAATACAGCACATCCCTTAGCAGTGTACACATGAACACGGGTTAGGCACACATTTAACCCTTTGATTGCCTTAGATGTTTAACCCCTTCCCAGTCAGTGTCATTAGTACTGTGTCAGTCTGTATTTTTAGCACTGATCACTGATTTCCACAAAGTGTCAGTTAGTGTCAGATTGTCCGCCGTAATATCGCAGTCCCACTATAAGTCGCTGATGGCCTCCATTACTAGTATAGAAATAAATACAAATCCCAGTATATATCCCATAGTTTGTACACTAAAACTAGAACACTAAACCAACCAATGTCAGCTTATTGGGATCTTTTATCAGAAATATGGAGCAGAATACATTTCGGCCTAAATTCATGAAGAAATTAGATTTTTAAATTTTTTATTGGATATGTGTTATTGCAGAAAGTAAAAAATATTGGGTTTGTTTGTTTTTCTTTTTTTTGCAAAACTGTCAGTCTAATTTTGTTTATAGCACAATAATAAAAACAAAGAGGTGATCAAATACCACCAAAAGAAAGCGCCATTTGTGGGAAAAGACATACATTTCCTTTGGGTGCAGCGTTGCATGACCGCGCAATTGTCAGTTAAAGTAACGCAGCGCCGTATATCAACAATGTCCTGGTCAGGAAGGGGGGAAATCTCCCGGAGGTGAAGTGGAGAATGAAAACGTAATCAGTGACTTACATGTAGAACAGCGGGCTCCGCTCATTACAGCGGCTGCACAGGGGCCACTCTCTGCACAGCACAACGTGCGCACACATGGAGGACGCCACACGTGTCTGTTAGTGGTGGACATTGTATACAGAGAGAGTCATCCATGTTATGTGTCCACCTACCAGTCTGAGAGGCGGAGGATAGAGGATCCCGCAGCCAATCAGAGAAGGATGTCACAGGTAGAAGTGTCACATCTGTATATTTGCAGGGTGAGAATGTTCTTCTCATCTGTCTGATAACCCGACTCTTGTATATTACTTTGTGGATTGTGGCTGAGAATTTCCTTTGTAATGTTAGTAAATACAATGAATCTTTCTTCATTCCCAGCGACATAAACACAATGCTGTATACAGAGGTGTCCCGGCTCTAGTTCTACAATCCTCTGTACCCCGTATAATAGAGAGTTATGGGGCCGTTCAGACGGGCATGTGGAGCCGTTCTGTAGATCTGCATTTAGCAGCGGAAAGAGCAGAGATGCCTCTGTGGCCGTACAGTGTCTGTGCTGATACCGCGTGTACACATACTAATGATCTTCAACCCCTCGCCCTCCAAAGGATCCCCCCCTTCCTGACCAGGCCATTTTGTGAGATACGGCACTGCCTTACTTTAACTGACAATTGTGCGGTCGTGCACCGCTGCACCCAAATGAAATTTATGTCCTTTTTTCACACAAATTGAGCTTTCTTTTGGTGGTATTTGATCCCCTGTGCGTTTTTTTATTTTTTACACTATTAAAAAAGAAAATAACTGACAATTTTGAGGAAAAAAACAAGATTTTTGACTTTTTGCTATTAAACATGTCCAGTGAAAAAAGTTAAAAAATCTAATTTCATCATAAATTTAGACCAAAATGTATTCTGCTCCATGTCTTTGCTAACAAAAATCCTAATAAGTGTAAATTAATTGGTTCACGTGAAAGTTATAGCGTTTAGAAATGGCGGTATATATATTGGGATTTTAATTTTTTTTTATTTTTACTAGTAATGGCAGCAATCAGCAACTTCTAGAAGGACTGCAGTGGGAATTCTGACACTGGGGGGAACTGACTTGGTGTTACTGACATCTCCAGTGACACCAATACAGTGATCAGTGCTAATAAAAAGCACTGACACTATACTAATGGCACTGGGCAGGAAGGGGTTAACATGTGGGGAGACCAAAGGGTTAACTGTGTGTTTTTTTTTTTTTTTTTAACTATAAGCTGTGTCTGGGTGCCTTACTGTAAGCACACTGCTGTACACAGCCATACAAAGCAGTGTGCACGAGCTGACGGGGAGGATAAATATTATACAAACAGTTCTCCCCCTGTCCAAGATGCTCGGTAATCACTGGGCGCTGGTGAGTAATCACCAGCCAGGACCCGGTGATTGACAGCCGCGGCCGCGAATGGTGGCGCGGGTAGGACACATACGTGCCTCACACACTCCCCCTATCCGAGGATACAAAATCGCATATATATATTTGTGTTTTTGCGCACCCGTGCCGCCCTGTAGCATTATTTCTGCTATAGGGCGGATGGGAAGTGGTTAACCTCCCTAGCGGTCTGATTATGTCTGTATTTCTGTGCTCAAAGCGGTACATTTTTTTGCATGGCAATATGTATTTTTTTTTATTGTAGGCCTGTAATTTTTAGGAATAACTCACTGAAATCTGTCAGAACAAGAGTCTAGCAAACATTTCGGATATGATAAAATTTGAAACTCGAAATCATTATTAAATTGTAATTTATCATAAAAAATAATATAATATTAAATTTAATTCAATAATGTAATCAAACCAAAAACACTGAAATTTGAAATATAGCGCCAAGTTCGCACATCACTGAGCAAAGTCGCAAAATCGTTTTCAGTGTCTGATGAGGAATTTCCCCACAAATCATTATCACTCAATTCTGCAAGTGGTTCTGATTTCCTATCGCTGTTCTCTAGCCGGTCTAAAACCGATTTTGACATAAAGGGACGCTTTTTGGACGCCATGGACATTTCTCAGTTTTCAGGCAGAAAGAACAGTAAAAATACAGGCAGGGCGCCGGACAAAGCACTCGGGACAAAATGTATGTGAAATGGTTTGATACAGGAATGTTATACTATGTGATTTTAGTGAATGTCACTTTTTGTCATTTTCAAATTTCCCACCAGTTCCGTCCCCGTACGTCCCGACACTCGCAGGGGACGGAACCCAGATGACAGATGCCGGCATCTGCCGGAGGACATTACAGGGGACACTGCAGGAGGGACATCGCGGGAGCGCAGGACAAGATCAGTGAAGAACAGATCCCAGAGCAGCGCCGCATGGTAAGCCCGAGTGTAGCTCAGGGTTACCACTTGTGGTACTGAAACTTTACCCCGAGCTACACTCGGGAATACCGCCAGGGGGGTTAACACATTTAAATGCGTGTACATGAGTGTATGTGCACCTAAACGTGTTTAAACACAATGGACATAAATGCGTTCCATGCGATGGATAAATACATTTAAACTGATGTATTTCTGATGTAAGATTCTGCCAGCAGGAACCTGCGGGCCCTTTTGAAAAATGCGCATCTGTGTGAATGAGGCCTAAATACCCCATCATGTTCCAACAAAAGTCATGTCTTCTGTAATATTTCCGGCACATTGTTGGATATTCAAACTGAACACAATGTCATCTTATTTACTAACATTAAAGTATAACGAAATTCAACATTTAGATTTTATTTTGGATAAAGTGAAGATGAATTAGAACCCCTGTCAGGTTTTTATTGCTGTCTGTGTCCCCATTAGGGAGATTCACCCTCTCTAGTTGTCCTGGTGACCATTATCACTGAAAGTGAAAGAAAATCCTCAAATTTTGGGTTGTCACCAGAACAGGAAGAGAGGAGACATCTTGCAATGGGGATGGTAGCTCTGGTGACACCCAGGAATTCCCTCATTATGGGGAGATTTTCTCTGACTTCCTGTATTGGCTATGGGACAGGAAGTGAAGGGAAGTCTCCACAATGGGGCACACATGGCCGGGATAATAACGCTCCCTTACTCTATCCAAATGAAAAATAGTCTTGCCATTAGTTTTTCTTTAACTTTGAAAAATAACCCTTCACTTTCCTGGGTGAACAGCCTGTATACCTTTAATAAATGGATCCCACTAAACTCCACACATTGCTGTGTATACATCCACCATTATAGGGACATCACCATAGTGGGGGGGTAGGTCAGCCTTGGTCTGGGTGTCTGATGTTCTTTCATTTGAATGTAGAGAACATATCAGACGCCATGAAGTATTTTATATTGTTATTTTCTCACCAAGTCCCACATGACAGGACTTTCCTAATCTTTATCCAACTTTCTTGTATTCATTCTGGAATTTCTTCTTCTGGGAGGTTTGTTCATCTCATCCATTATGTCACATTTGGGTGTTTGTGGGAAAAGTCTTCCTGGACTTTTTTTGCAAAGAGTTTATCCAAGGGGTGAAATATTTGTTTTTGGATTAAAGCGATATTAAAGGCAACTTTTATTTTAAACAAACATGTTATACCTACCTGCTCTGTGTAATGGTTTAGCACAGAGCAGCCCTGATCCATCTCAGGTCCCCTGCCGGTGCTCCTGGCCCCTCCCTCCTGCCTAGTGCTCCCAAAGCAAGCGGCTTGCTATGGAGGCACCCAAGCAGGCTCACCCCCCAGCTTCTGCTCTGCGTGTCCATTCACATACAGAGGCACAGCTCAGCCGCGCCCCATTTCTCTTCTCATTGGCTCAATAGCTCCCGCTGCTGGCTCAGCCAATAAGGAGGGAGAGTCCCCGGACAGCTGAGGCTCTCGCGCACATCGCTGGTTGGAGATGGGGCTCAGGTAAGTATTGGAGAGGATGCTGCACACGGAAGGTTTTTTACATTCGTGCACAAAATGCATGTAGGTAAAACCTTGAGCCTTTACAGGCAGATGAGTCTGTATCACACCTCCCAACTTTTCCAGATGGGGGCGAGGGACACCTATTAGCAAATGTATGGAGCCACTGGATACACCCCCTGCCACGCCTCCTTAAAGGAGAATTATACAAAAAATTATTAGTTAAGCCCATAAATGCTTCTTTTTATCACTTTATACTAGCTTTTGAAATTTACAGAAGCAGCAATTTAGAATTTAGATGAAAGGTTTACGACTGTGAAACACTTTTTGAAAGATAAAAATTTGTTTTTATATACAACTATATAGATGAGACCAAAATGAGGGACAAATGAGGAGGAAAGAGGAACTTTGGTCCACATCAGGGATAGTCCCTTGAAATCAGGGACAGTTCGGAGCCATGGTCTGTATTCCAGGTTTTGGAGTCTTCCAAATACTTGTATGTGGTTGGAGAAGTGGGATTTCGGTGCGGTGTCTTGTACCAGGTAGAATGACACAATATTCCCATTAGGGTGAAGGATGTCAGATAAAAGTCGGATACCTCTGGATTCCCAGACGATGATTCCCTGGTTGTGAGAACACTGGGGTCGGCCATAAGCTGCATACACATCAACGTGTTTATAGCCGATTCCTAAGGAAACAGACAACATTTTCTGCATGGTTGACTCGGTCGCTGTCTCCCTCCTAACACTTCATTTGGAAAATCAAAAGAAGACCAGCAGAACACCTGGCCGTACAGCAGCTGCATTCAGTTATATGCAGCCACTGTTCTGATATTCTGACAGGCTGAGGCTGTGAAAATACAATAACCACAGAGGGAGATTCCTCCATACATTCTGTATATAGCACAATTGTGCGGCAATGCTAAGCAGGAAGCACAGCTGTCACATGTAATGGACAAATAGGTTTGATGTATATAAACAATTGTGACTACAAGTACCAGTTAGATTACTTCTTTGTAAATAATAATTCCAGTAGATGATGTCACATGCTGCTTCCTATACCATTCAGTCTCCTTTATCCATTACATACATTCACTTGTCACACCTTCACACTGATGACTGTATGAGGAAAAGGAATCGGTTGTAGAGGCTTTTAAACAATTTATATAGAAATTTATTGCACATGTATGTCTGTTGTCTTATCCTTTTCACTGTACGGTTGGCTACTATCATCCATATTTACACGGATCTATCCCAGGGAAGTAACAATTTTATATATTTTTCATATGAAACTCATCAGAACATGACCTCCTGTACAACCAGCAGAATGATATTTTTCTCTTTCTCTCTCTCAGTGCGTCCAGAGGTGAAGGTGTGGGGCCGTCGTCAGTCGGATGATGTGACCAGACTTCAGTGCCTGGTGTACGGGTTTCACCCCCGACCTGTGGATGTGAAGTGGATGAGGAATGGGGAGGACCATGTTCCTTCAGATGAAATGACTCCAATTCTCCCCCATCCTGATGGCACCTATCAGATCAGAGTCAGTGTGGAAGTCCCAACCAAGGAGGGAGACACTTACTTCTGTCATGTGGACCACAGCAGTCTGGGGGATGAGACTCTCAGTGTGAAATGGGGTGAGTGATATCTACAGAGAATACATGACACCTGGAAGAGTGGAGGAAGAGTGCAACTGAAAGTGTTTTTGTTATTCCATGTGACATCAATTTTCTATGAAATTCTAATATTTTAAATATCGATGACATTTCATGTCCACACAGAGCCGTCCCACTCCCTTCCCAGTACTTCTTGCAGATATAGACATTTTGTATTCTTAGGTGCACTAACTCATAGCAAGCAATCAGAATCTATCCTATACTAGTCTGACTTTAGCAGAGTATATTTTGATTGGTTGCTATGAATTACTGCACTTGAAAAAAAAAGTGAAAAGTGTACCCAAAAAGTGCAAAGTGGAAGGTTTTATATTGCAGATGGGACCTGTGTCTGTATACAAAGTATTGTGTGTTACATAATTATCTCCTATGATCATATACTCCATCTAGAGGCCATAATGTGGTATTTATCAGAAATGGCTCAATAACAAAAAAATATTCATTATGGCCACTAGATGGAGCTGATGATCATAGGAGATGATTTTTATCACACACAATACTGCAATCATTCCTTGTACCCATGTGAATGCATAAGGCTCCATGTACACTGCAGCTGATAAACTGACATTCAGGAGCTTTTCTGCATTTTTTTCCAGCAGCCCCTAAACTTTCCCTAATATTTTCCTATGTGTCCATGTACGCTATGTCGTTTACAGTCGTTTACAGGCAGTTACGTTTACAGTCGTTTTTTTAACGCACCAAACTTGTGTTAAGGAGTAGATTTTATCAGCATTTCAAATGCCAAACGCTTGTAAACGTGGCTAACCGCATTTATAAGAGTTTGGGTTTATAAGCGTTTTTTGACTGGTCCATATCCAGGGCACAATTCACTAAGTGGTATCCTACCGCATCCGAGTATGGGGTAGGAAACCGCATAGCATTTTTTTTAAAAAACCCCATTTGAATCCACTAAAAGGCTACTAAAATACCGCATGATTTTATCAAGTCATGCAGAATTTTAGTAGTGAAAAGCATGCATCATATTTCACCTATTAGCGGGGTTCCCACTGACAGCTGAATGTAAAAGAAAGAATTGCCGGCAATTAAAAAATAATTTAAAAAAACAGCATGGGGTCCCCCCTCCCATCCATACCAAGTCCTTCGGGTCTGGTATGGATCTTGAGGGGAAGCCCCACGCCAAAATTTAAAAAAAAAATGGCATGGGTTTCCCCCCAAAATCCATGCCAGACCGTGAGCATGCAGCCCGGCAGGTCAGGAAAGGGGGGGGGGGGGGGGGAGAGTGAGCTCCCCCCCCCCCCCAAAGCACCTTATCTGAGACAAGGACAAGGGCCTCTTCCCTACAACCCTGGGCTGTGGTTGTGGGGGTCTGCAGGCAGGATTTTATCAAGTCATGCAGAATTTTAGTAGTGAAAAGCATGCATCATGTTTCAGCTGTCAGCGGGGTTCCCACTGACAGCTGAATGTAAAGGAAAGAATTGGTATGGATTTTGAGGAGAAGCCCCATGCCAAAAAAAAAATAGCACGGGGTTCCCCCCCAAAATCCATACCAGACCCTTATCCGAGCATGCAGCCCGACAGGTCAGGAAAGGGGGGGTAGCACAAGCATGACTCCTGTCTTTTTTCCACACTACAGGTGTTTTTTTTTTGTGAATGGGTAGCGGTACCATGTACACCATACTTATTCACGTGGGGGGGATCTGGGGGCCAGATGCCGATAAGCCCCCCGCCTGCAGACCCCCACATCCACAGCCCAGGGTTGTAGGGAAGAGGCCCTTGTCCTTGTCTCAGATAAGGTGCTTTGGGGGGGGGGGAGCTCGCTCACCCCCCCCCCCCTTTCCTGACCTGCCGGGCTGCATGCTCAGGGTCTGGTATGGATTTTGGGGGGAACCCCATGCCATTTTTTTTTTTAAATTTTGGCGTGGGGCTTCCCCTCAAGATCCATACCAGACCCGAAGGACTTGGTATGGATGGGAGGGGGGATAGTAAGCTGTTTTTTTAAATTATTTTTTAATTGCCGGCAATTCTTTCTTTTACATTCAGCTGTCAGTGGGAACCCCGCTGACAGGTGAAATATGATGCATGCTTTTCACTACTAAAATTCCGCATGACTTGATAAAATAACTCCTGCGGTATTTTAGTAGCCTTTTTTAGTGAATTTACTATTTGTCAGTGCATTCTGGGCATTTGGGAATGCCTCCTGAGGTTATCTTTTAAAAAGGCTTCTAAACGCAAACGTACATAAATGCGTTATACAAACGCGGCTAAACTGACGTTTTTTTAACCTATGTTTTCCAGCAGTCAGTTTCCATCGTTCAGAAAAGTGTTACAAACGCCCCGTGTACATGAGCCCTAAGACATCCAAAGAACAATTTTTTAGACATTAGACTACATTGTGTGTTTCTTCTGCATAAAAGTTTCTTACCTTCCTGTTTTTTTTTCTTTTGTGTGTACACTCGGTCTCTATCTGTACACATCACACAGCTCTGTGTAGGAGGTTATCAGGAAATTTCTGTCTTCTCTTCTTCACTCATTTCATGGCACCTTAAGTTTCCTATATTTGCAATGAACATGAATCGAAACCCCTCTAATAATTCATCTTGTAATTTGTATTTACTACAAAATTCATTTAAAGAACTTTTAAACAAATTTTACATTTAAAAAAAATGACATTTACACATTCTTCTATACATAGTGCAGGAATAATGCATTTAAAGGTGGCCAATACTTTTCATAATTTTGTAAACTCAATAATTTGTATACCGGTATCCTAAAGTCTCTAATATCTCACATTCTCTGTATGTTTATCTCTGTCAGATCCACCGAGCAATGGCCTCTCAGTCGGAGTGATCATTGGTGCTGTTATTGGAGTCCTTGCTGTTCTTGCTGCTATTATTGCAGTTGTTGTTTTGATGAGTAAGTATATTCTAACCTGAAATGTTCCCATTAAATCCAGGAACTAGTAACTATTTTTTAAGTAAACCTCATTAAATTGGTCCCCAGTTTGCAGTACAGAATCCTCTAGGTACCTGCACCATTTGAATGTCATTAGAGCTCTTTAGTATCCTAAGATTTGTAGCACTCTGCCTTCCCATCCCATGCCTTCCTATTGGTCAGTGAGGCAGCTAATAAAACTGGTGACCAACACAAAGGCATGAGAAACAGAAAAGAGAAAGCCAGAATGCAATTATGAAAGCTCTATTTACTGTTTACATAAGGCCTCCTTTACACTTGAGGCCAGGGGGCAGTAATACCAGGCTGTTGAGCAGTGGTTTTACCCCTCCCTTACCACCCCCATAATCTAACACAATGGCTAGAGGGGGTTGTACACATGCCACAGCCAGAGTTCTTTCTGTCATGGGCAATGCAAAACAATTATACCTCCTCACAACAAATTCAAGGTAACGACAGAGCTAAGTGGATGTATACATTGCATACAGGTTTGGTGCCGGCTCTATAGAGTTAAAGTGTTACTAAACCCAGGACCTTGCATTCACTATATCCAGTCTCCGCGGATCCTGCATTCACTATATCCGGTCTCCCCGGACCCTGCATTCACTATATCTGGTCTCCCCGGATCCTGCATTCACTATATCCGGTCTCCCCGGACCCTGCATTCACTATATCTGGTCTCCCCGGATCCTGCATTCACTATATCCGGTCTCCCCGGACCCTGCATTCACTATATCTGGTCTCCCCGGACCCTGCATTCACTATATCTGGTCTCCCCGGACCCTGCATTCACTATATCTGGTCTCCCCGGACCCTGCATTCACTATATCTGGTCTCCCCGGACCCTGCATTCACTGTATCTGGTCTCCCCGGACCCTGCATTCACTGTATCTGGTCTCCCCGGACCCTGCATTCACTATATCCGGTCTCCCCGGACCCTGCATTCACTATATCTGGTCTCCCCGGACCCTGCATTCCCTATATCTGGTCTCCGCGGACCCTGCATTTCCTATATCTGGTCTCCCCGGACCCTGCATTTCCTATATCTGGTCTCCCCGGACCCTGCATTCACTATATCTGGTCTCCCTGGACCCTGCATTCACTATATCTGGTCTCCCCGTACCCTGCATTCCCTATATCTGGTCTCCCCGGACCCTGCATTCACTATATCCGGTCTCCCACAGTGCACACAACACGGAAGTGCAATTATTTTAGTAATATAACCTGCTAAATACCTTTTCTCATCAACAGTTAGAGTAGTCTTTTGTCTTCTATCAGTGTCCAGCAGAGCACTGGTTAAAGCTTGTAGGAGGAGTTTTCGTTCTGCTCTAGGAGGATGCAAAACCCCTGACCTCTGTCTGGACAGTGCTGATTGGCCCTGTGCTGATCACATGCACTTTCCCAAGAAAAAAAAAAAACCTCTCTAGCAATACACACTAAACTGAGCATGTGCATGTGGCTATTGGTTCAGTCTGTCTTAGCAGGTGGACATTTGAACAAGAGGAGGGGCGGAGAAAGCAGGATCAAACAGCCTTTTTACACAATGGGGATTAACCCCTTAGGTTCCACAGTGAGTATAACAAGCATGCTTATCTGCATATACAGACTGATTATACTATTGTGGGTTTAGTAACACTTAAAAACATAACACCTCATATCCACCTGTCAAAAGCCCTCTGAAAAGTGGTCCACCATGGATCGCTCTTCTGAGGATGACACAAGTGTTTATGAGCCCTAGCAGTTCAGTCAGGGTTTGGGAATCTCTGAATATAATGGGGTTACCCAAGGCTTAGAACAGGCGCCTGCTGTATGGACTGGGGACCAGATTAACAAAGAACAGCCTTCATGTGTACATAAAGAAAAGTCCAGAAATCAAAGAAACTTTACTAATCTGCCGGTTTAGGAGTAAGTCCAACAGGTTTAATGCCACCTTGTGGATTAATCTCTTTTATTTACGATTTGCAGATGCATTGAGTGCTGAGGGTACAGCTATCACTAAACTAGAAGTGCTCTGGAAGGCGAGATGCAGCTGCTGTGTGCCCACCCCCTCCCCCCACCATCCATTCACAGAAAACTTTGTAGTTTGTGAATGGGATCGTATTTTACAATGTCTTCCATGACTGAACAAAAGGAGAGGAGAGACAGGAAGAATGTCTGCATGCAGCTCTGTAGATTCCATATCTGAGATCTGAAGATCCAGCATCTGAGTGTCAATAGTTATTATTATTATTATACAGCATTTATATAGCGCTTAAAGGTTTGCTCAGCGCTGTACATTATAGTTGGGGACAGAACATGAGACAATACAGTAACAAAACAAAACACGAGGGGTACAAGGGCCCTGCTCCTTGGAGCTTACAATCTAGGAGGGAGGGGATAGTGGTACTGGAGGAAGTGGCTGTGGGGGATGGAGTGGTAGGAGGAGTGGAGGAGATTGGCAGTTAGGTGAGGGTGCGGTGGGCCTCCCTGAAGGGATGGGTTTTCAGGGTGCACCTAAAAGTGAGGAGGGTAGGTGGCAGTCTGATGGATTGGGGTAGTAAGTTTCAGAGAATGGGGGAAGTCCTGAAGAAGTCCTGCAGTCGGGCGTGGGAGGTGGAGACCAGGGAGCTAGAAAGTAGGAGGTCTTGTGAGGAGCGAAGAGTACGGGTTGGGTGGTATTTGGGTATCAGGTCGGTGAGGTAGTTTGGGGCAGCGTTATGAATGGCTTTGTATGTCAGTGTTAGTAGTTTGAATTTTATGCGTCGGGCAATCGGGAGCCAGCGGAGGGAATGACAGAGGGGGGTCGCAGAAGCGGAGCGGTTGGTGAGGTGGATGAGTCTGGCTGTTGAGTTCAGGATAGACTGAAACGGGGATAGTCTGTGATGAGGCAGGCCGGTGAGAAGGGAGTTGCAGTAGTCCAGACGTGAGATAATAAGGGAGTGAACGAGTTGTTTAGTAGTCATGTAAATAGTGCAGCGCTAAAATAACTGAAATAAGTTCACGATAATGTCCATAAAGTCTATAAAGTTTGAGATATACGGTGACTGTATTAGATACCGGTTGTGCTCCTTAGGAAATAATAGAAGTGCGCACTCACCAGAAACAAGTGAAGTATGAGCGTAATATCAAAACCACACATCCGAGGTCTGGCCAGAGGTCTAGTCGGTAAGGGCAATCCTCCTTTCCATATGATGACAGGACACAATGGAGTATGATCCAGGTAACCAGAGGCTTCCTCAAAGGGCTGACTGGAAGGAACTGCTTGTATAATAAGGAATCCTCCTCCTCTTGGTATAGTGCCTGCGTCTGAAAATAAGTACTCCTCTCAGGGAGTATAGGGAAGGATGCCCATAGTGTAGTAATGGTGGTAAAAAGTATTTATTCTAAACATAATATATCCAAATCGCGATAGGTAAAAATACATCCAAGGTACAGCATGAAACTAACCCTGTGAATAAAAAAGGTGGACGCCGGGCCTCCACGTGGTCCGGCGGCGTAGCATCACGCCGTCCGGGCTCCTCCTTACGCGTTACGTGCGCACGCACATTGTCAGAGGAATGGAACCTAATGACGCGGTAGCGGACTTATATGCGTGCAATGGCGCATGCGCGTGCGATCAGGCGCCATTTTAATGGAGCTCAGAATATGACCAACGGCCACTATAATGAAAAAGATCGCACTAATGGTAATCATGCTAATATTAATGCAGCCATGTGCGAGTGCAGTCATAAAGTTACTGTATATGATGATAACATAAGTACTCGACCAAAGCAACAATAAATTCTTAAAAACAGATCAAAATTCACAATGATATGTAAATAAATTTATAAAAACGAAATCGCTCTCAATAATAAGGATTAGATAATGCTCATCACATCTGAGCAGCTTATATATGTGCAATGGCGTATATAAGTGCGATCATGCGCCATTATTACGGAATTTTAAAAAAGGTGGCGAGTATATTAAAAGATCGCACTAGCAGCATTTATATAATGGTAGTGCTAAAATATATGCTATAATACGCAGAAATATTAATATAAGCGTATAAAAATAGGATATCACATATTAGGTAATAAATGCAAATATATAAAAGCAGCTATTAAGAGATCTAAGAAAGATAACAAATAAGAATCCAAATAGTATTATAAATGGGTAAATAAAAAAAACAGAGAAGGAAATAAATATAAACGCATAAAATCACATAAATAAATCCATAGTGTTCATCAGTAAGGGAATATGTCTATCCAATAATAGTAAGATTCCCAGAATCCCAGAGGAACACGTACATCCGATGAGATGACCATTAATGATAATATGACAGTATGAAACCCTAATATAACACTAGTAAAAAAATTAAATAAAAGAACTATTAGCAATAAAACAATTCAAGTCCAACTCGACATTAAGACCCTTTGGGTAAAGGGTGTCAAGTTCAAAAATATGCCTAGTCTCAAGTTGTGAGACTGTTCTAGTCTTATGCGTTCCCCTCCAGTGGGGATTAACAATGTTTATGCCCACAAATTTGAGATTTGAATAGTCTCTGTTATGGTGCCGTCTGTAGTGTAGTGATAACAAATGATCCTTGTAGCCCTTTCTGATATTGGCAACATGTTCCCTGAGGCGATCCCTCAGCCTCCTTGTGGTCCGGCCAACGTATTGTCTGGAGCAAGGACATTCAAGCAAGTATACCACAAATTTGCTATTACAGCTAATAAACTGATCTATCTCGTATACTTTTTTGGTCTGGTTAGAGCAATAAGTGTCAATCTTTCTCTTCCTCTTCCCATTGGCCTTACATGCAATGCACCTGTTACAGGTGTAAAATCCCTTCATGTTGAATAAAGGTGAAGGCTTAATAGGGGGGCTGATAATGTTTGAAGATATTTTATCCCTCAAAGTAAATGGTCTACGGAAAATAATTGCAGGTCTTTCTGGAAGGATTTTCATAAGAACTGTATCTGCTCTGAGGATGCTCCAATTTTTTTTTATGATATGTTGCACAGATTTGAACTGCACAGAAAAAGTGGTAACAAAAGGACAAGTGATATCTTTTGCAGCTCTCTGGCTAGTACCAAGGAGATCCTACCAGTTCAAATTAGCTACAGAAGATATGGTATTTTCAAGAATATCTAGTCTGTAACCTTTCTCAAGGAATCTCTCTTAAAATATTGGCCTGTGTGTAAAAATCATTGTTATTGGTGCAATTTCTCTTTAGTCTGAGAAACTGCCCTTTAGGGATGTTAGCAAGCCAATTGGGGTGGTGGCAGCTATCAAGTGGAATGTAGCTGTTGCAGTCAGACGACTTGAAATAAGTTTTGGTAGTGCTCCTAGAATTCCTATTTTATATATCTTACCTAAGATCCATAAAAATCCCATTAAACCTCCCGGCAGACCTATAGTGAGCGGGATTAATTCCCTTTGCTCTAAAATTGGATCATACATTGACCATTACCTCCAACCACTGGTTAGCCTTACCCCTTCATATCTGAAGGACACGAAACAGGTCCTTAATGCCATTAAAGGGGTTATCACCAATCCTTCTACCATATTAGTAACGGCCGATATAGAAGCATTGCACAGTAGTATTGATCATAAAGAAGGCATTAGAGCGGCAGATTTTTATCTTAGACATCATAGTCCTTTGGCCACTTCACATATTGAGTTTATTATGAAATTATTGGAATTAGCTATGAACAGAAATTATATGTGGTTTAACAACAATTACTACTTGCAGATCAAAGGCGTGGCGATGGGGGCAAAATTTGCCCCCAGCCTCGCCAATTTGTTCATGGCATATTGGTAGGAAGAGATTATTTACTCCAGGGACTGGCCGGAGCTAGTTTTCTATAAAAGATATATAGACAACGTTTTCTTACTTTGGGAAGGGACTGAACAGTCTCTTAAGAACTTTATTACATTAAATGTTAATAGCAATAATATTAGGCACTTATAATTATAGCTGCTCTGAAGTTAACTTTTTAGACTTAACTCTAATGAATGTTAATGGGAGGATCACTACCAAAACTTATTTCAAGTCGTCTGACCGCAGCAGCTATATTCCACTTGATAGCTGCCACCACCCCAATTGGCTTGCTAACATACCTAAAGGGCAGTTTCTCAGATTAAAGAGAAATTGCACCAATAACGATGATTTTTACACACAGGCCAATATTTTAAGAGATTCCTTGAGAAAGGTTACAGACTAGATATTCTTGAAAATACCATATCTTCTGTAGCTAATTTGAACTGGTAGGATCTCCTTGGTACTAGCCAGAGAGCTGCAAAAGATATCACTTGTCCTTTTGTTACCACTTTTTCTGTGCAGTTCAGATCTGTGCAACATATCATAAAGAAAAATTGGAGCATCCTCAGAGCAGATCCAGTCCTTATGAAAATCCTTCCAGAAAGACCTGAAATTATTTTCCGTAGACCATTTACTTTGAGGGATAAAATATCTTCGAACATTATCAGCCCCCCTATTAGGCCTTCACCTTTATTCAAGATGAAGGGATTTTACCCCTGTAACAGGTGCATTGCATGTAAGGCCAATGGGAAGAGGAAGAGAAAGATCGACACTTATTGCTCTAACCAGACCAAAAAAGTATACGAGATAGATCAGTTTATTAGCTGTAATAGCAAATTTGTGGTATACTTGCTTGAATGTCCTTGCTCCAGACAATACGTTGGCCGGACCACAAGGAGGCTGAGGGATCGCCTCAGGGAACATGTTGCCAATATCAGAAAGGGCTACAAGGATCATTCGTTATCACTACACTACAGACGGCATCATAACAGAGACCCCTCAACTCTCAAATTTGTGGGCATAAACATTGTTAATCCCCAGTGGAGGGGAACGCATAAGACTAGAACAGTCTCACAACTTGAGACTAGGCATATTTTTGAACTTGACACCCTTTACCCAAAGGGTCTTAATGTCGAGTTGGACTTGAATTGTTTATTGCTAATAGTTCTTTTATTTAATTTTTTTACTATTTTTTACTAGTGTTATATTAGGGTTTCATACGGTCATATTATCATTAATGGTCATCTCATCGGATGTACGTGTTCCTCTGGGATTCTGGGAATCTTACTATTTATTGGATAGACATATTCCCTTAATGATGAACACTATGGATTTATTTATGTGATTTTATGCGTTTATATTTATTTCCTTCTCTGTTTTTTATTTACCCATTTATAATACTATTTTGATTCTTATTTGTTATCTTTCTTAGATCTCTTAATAGCTGCTTTTATATATTTGCATTTATTACCTAATATGTGATATCCTATTTTTATACGCTTATATTAATATTTCTGCGTATTATAGCATATATTTTAGCACTACCATTATATAAATGCTGCTAGTGAGATCTTTTAATATATTTTTAAAATTCCGTAATAATGGCGCATGATCGCACTTATATGCGCCATTGCACATATATAAGCTGCTCAGATGTCATGAGCATTATCTAATCCTTATTATTGAGATTGATTTCTTTTTTATAAATTTATTTACATATCATTGTGAATTTTGATCTGTTTTTAAGAATTTATTGTTGCTTTGGTCGAGTACTTATGTTATCATCATATACAGTAACTTTATGACTGCACTCGCACATGACTGCATTAATATTAGTATGATTACCATTAGTGCGATCTTTTTCATTATAGTGGTCGTTGGTCATATTCTGAGCTCCATTAAAATGGCGCCTGATCGCACGCGCATGCGCCATTGCAGGCATATAAGTCCACTACTGCGTCATGGCGTCATTAGGTTCCATTCCTCTGACTATGTGCGTGCGCACGTAACGCGTAAGGAGGAGCCCGGACGTCGTGACGCTACGCCGCCGGAGCCACGTGGAGGCCTGGCGGCCACCTTTTTTATTCACAGGGTTAGTTTCATGTTGTACCTTGGATGTATTTTTACCTATCGCGATTTGGATATATTATGTTTATAATAAATACTTTTTACCACTATTACTACACTATGGGCATCCTTCCCTATACTCCCTGAGAGGAGTACTTATTTTCAGAGTACTATACCAAGAGGAGGAGGATTCCTTATTATACAAGCAGTTCCTTCCAGTCAGCCCTTTGAGGAAGCCTCTGGTTACCTGGATCATACTCCATTGTGTCCTGTCATCATATGGAAAGGAGGATTGCCCTTACCGACTAGACCTCTGACCAGACCTCGGATGTGTGGTTTTGATATTACGCTCATACTTCACTTGTTTCTGGTGAGTGCGCACTTCTATTATTTCCTAAGGAGCACAACCGGTATCTAATACAGTCACCGTATATCTCAAACTTTATAGACTTTATGGACATTATCGTGAACTTATCTCAGTTATTTTAGCGCTGCACATTTTACATGATTTGTTCTATTGCATATTTTGATTTGCTTTGAGTGCACAGCTGCTTTTCTTGGATCAGCGCTCACTACTTATCTTTTTTCAAGTTGTTTAGTAGTGGCTGGGGTTAGGAACGAACGTATTTTGGAGATGTTGCGAAGGTGGAGCCTGCATGAGTTTGCCAACGATTGGACATGGGGTTGGAAGGACAGGTATACCGACATCTGTACTCCAGGTGCTCAGTAAAAAATGAAAATAGTAAATAAAAGAGATAAGTCCATGGGGTGGCATTCACCTTGTTGGACTTAACCCCCTATAAGCCAGCAGACTTTTAAAACTGCTACAGTTCCTGGAGTTCTTCATGAAACAAACCTGAGGATGTGTCTCTCTCGGCAGCAAAACAAACAGCCAGAAAATGAGGCCCATTTTGGAGGATTGCTTAATCCAATCCTGAGATTTCTGTGTCCAAAAAACAAATTCTGTTTCCAAATGAATTTAGTAAAGTGAAAACCGTCATGTAGCAGAGCAAAGCAGAACGCACAGCCTGCATATCTAAGGGACAAATATGGCTGCCCTCATTGTACACCATAACAAAGATTAATTGTATTTACATCAAACTGTGCATTCTATTTAACAATCTTATTTTTCAGCTGTGATTTTGTTGGCTTGAAAATTTTTTAAATACATTTTATGGATTGAAGTTCTATTTCTGTTGTCTAACTCCATGTCTTCATATTTCAGAGAAGAAGAAGATTGGCTACAGCAGCACCAACAGTGAGTACTGTTGCTGTGTCCCTCCATGTAGCATTTTATCTGATTAGGATTTGTAGACTGTAATCCTTATGCAGAATCTTATAGGGATCCTCTAAGACTAATGAACAATGTAATCCAGACTTTCATGACAACCTCCTACTTATTATTAACAGTGCTTTCCATAGGGACTAATGCCTCACACAAAGTACAAAAGAAGGCAAAGTGGTCCTGGGCCATTTTGTTTAGGGATGAGGTTTTCCCATCTGGACTGATTGTTACTTGGAGCTGTGTGTGTTTTATGCTCACCACTCGGGTGGACTGCTTTTGGACATCCCATGACAAAGACAAGAGATCCCGTGTGCCGTACTGTGTGACTAATAAAATGGGAAATTGTACCTGTACAATCTATTTCTTGGAGTACAGTACAGAACACAGGTCCCCTCCTTGTTCTTTTGATCTCCCCATTGCTTGCTACAAAATTGAGGCTATCTGGCAGTGGGCGGGGTTATAAAGGGGATGTCGCGGAAGCTTTTTTTACAGTGACCAATCACCTGAAGATGACTGCATACAGTGGGAAAAATATTTACTTGATCCCCTGCAGATTTTGTAAGTGTGCCCTTTTCAAAGAAATGAAGGGTCTCTAATTTTTATCATAGGTGTATTTTAAATGATAGAGACAGAATATCAACCAAAAATCCAGGAAAAACACAAGATACAAATGTTATAAATTGAGTTGCAGTTCAGTGAGTAAAATAAGTATTTGATCCCCTGCCAACCAACAATAATTCTGGCTCCCACAGACTGGCTATGTGCTCATGTGGTACACAGATTAGTCCTGTCAATTTAAGAAGGTGCTCCTAACGACAACTCATTATGTGTATAAAAGACAACTGTCCACAGAAGCTCTTTCTTCCATCCAAACCTCACCATCATGGGCAAAAGAGACCAAAGAGCTGTCAAAAGACATCAGAGACAATATTGTAGACCTGCACAAAGCTGGAATTGGCTACAAGACCATCAGCAAGAAGCTTGGTGAGGAGACAATTGTTGGAGAGATTATTCGCAAACAGAAGAAATACAAAGTACCCATCGATCAATATGACTTTAAACAGAGTAAGGGTGTCACTATGAAGAGCAGTTAGGTACTCCATTCTCCTATAACCTTCAACAATCCAGACAAAGAGGGAGTTGTAGTAGATAGCCAATGTAGAGGAATGGTTCTCCTGGCAGCCGTCAAGATGTAGACAGTTAGAACTTCTCTTCAAAAGGGTTTAACACGTCCATAAAGCCAAAATATATGAAAAAAAGATTGGACATCCTGACCTCATCCAAATAGATTTTACTAGTAAAGCTGGCTATACACTAATATATTTTTCCATACGATAAAAAAAACCATTCATATGAAAATTCTCAGTACATTTGAAGACTTAACAAATGCCATTCAAAAGTAGTTCAAAATTTTGTTTGCATTTAACTTTCAGTGTATAGTGAATGGACTTTCCCAAACTAAATTACATATGCTGTTAGAAATATTTTAATTTAAGAAAAATTTCCCATCCTTTTCCTCCAGAATTTTCTCATCATTGCTGTTGAAAACGATTGCTGACTTTACAGTTGTACCTCACTAATTATTATTACAATTGAATGGACACCCTTAAAGTAAAACTTTGTAATGAAATTCTACTATTGTATCCTCAGCACTCATTTAACCACTTGAAGACCAGACCTAGCCTGACACTTCTCTCCTACATTTAAAAATCTGTATTTTTTGTTAGAACCCCCAAACATTATATATTTTTCATAGCAGAGGCCTTAGAGAATAAAATGGTGGTCATTTCAATTTTTTTGTGTCACACGGTATATGTGCAGCAGTGTTTTAAACACAATTTTGTTGCAAAAGATACACTTTAATACATTTTAATGCAAAACACAATATACAACCTTTTTTTGGTAAAATATAAAAGATGATGTTTCACCAAGTAAATAGATGTCTAACATCTCACGCTTTATTGCACATGCTCGCAAATGCCGACAAACTATATTTAAAAATCTCCATAGGTGATGTTTTAAAACTTTTTACAGGTTACCAGTTTAGAGGTACAAAGGAGGCTTAGAGCTAGAATGATTGCTCTGGCTATAACGTTCTAGGTAATGCCTCACATGTGTGGTGCGAACACCATCTACATTTGCATGCGAACCCTACATAAGCATTTGCCTCTGCGCATGAGTACAGGGGATAGGGGTGCTTTAAAAATTTGTATTTATTTTTTCATTTTTACACTGACCCTTTTAGTTTTTTAGTTTCATCACTTTTATTGCTGTTACAAGAAATGTAAACATCACTTGTGATAGCAATAAAGCATGACTGGTCCTCTTTATGGAGACATCTGGGATCTTTAAGACCCCAGGTCTCTCCCCTACCCTTTATAAGATCAATGTTTTTTTTATCTCATGCTTTCGTTTTCCAGATTAAATCGCTCTGTTTACATTTTCCCTAACTGGAAGTGATGAAATGCTAACTGCTTCCAATGTCCAATCACCTCTATTGTCATTGGCCGCAGGCGCCGGATAGGATGGGACAGTGGGACAGAAGAGCCCAGAAGAGCATCGGAGAGCGGCAGGAAGGAGATGATCCCTCCTGACACTTCTAAAAGTGATCCAGTGGCTAATTAGCTTCTAGGATTGCTTTTACGGTGTAGGGCATCACCGACAGAACAAATGATACCTGGATCGTGGCTGACATCTGCAGCCATCTTTCAGGTATAACTGCTTGAATGCAGTGATGTACATGTACAGTGAAGGAAATAAGTATTTGATCCCCTGCTGATTTTGAATATTTTCTCACAAAGAAATGATCAGTCTAAAAATCAAATGGTAGGTGTATTGTAACACTGAGAGACAGAAGAGCAGCAAAAAATTAGAAAGAAATGCATTTCTAACAAATTATGCACTGATTTGCATGTTCATGAGGGAAATAAGTATTTGATCCCCTATCATTCAGCAGGATTTCTGGCTACCAGGTGTCTTTCATACAGGCAACAAGCTGAGATTAGAAGCAGTCAAAACAACTGTCAGTCTCCCAGGTCTGGTGCACCATGCAAGATCTCACCTCATGGAGAGTCAATGATCATGAGAACAGTGAGGAATCATCCCAGAACTACACGTGAGGATCTTGTCAACGATCTACAGGCAACTGGGACCACAGTCACCAAGAAAACAATTGGTAACACACTACGCCGACAAGGATTGAAATCCTGCAGTGCCCGCAAGGTCCCTCTGCTCAAGAAAGCACATGTCCAGGACCGTCTGAAATTTGCCACTGAACATCCGAATGATGCAGAGGAGGACTGGTTGACTGTGTTGTGGTGATATGAGACCAAAATCAAGCTCTTTGGCATCAACTCAACTCGCTGTGTTTGGAGGAGGAGGAATGCTGCCTATGACCCCAAGAACACTATCCCAACTGTCAAACATGGTGGTGGAAACATTCTGCTTTGGGGGTGTTTTTCTGCAAAGGGGATAGGACAACTGCACAGTATCAAAGGGAGGATGGATGGGGCAATGTACCATCAAATCTTGGGTGAGAACCTCCTTCCCTCAGTCAGGACATTGAAAATGGATCGTGGATGGGTGTTCCAGCATGACAATGACCCAAAACAAACATCCAAGGCAGCAAAGGAGTGGCTCAAGAAGAAGCACATTAAGGTCCTTGTCTCCAGACCTTAATCTGACTGAAAATCTGTGGAGGGAGCTGAAAGTTCGAGTTGGCAAACGTCAGCCACCAGACCTGGATATCTGCAGATCCTCTTTTCCATAGGGTTCACCTTTTTAAAAAAAAAACCTTTTGGGAAATGTACACTTTTTTGTTTTGACCCTGCGGTCCCCTTCAAATCTATATTATAATATAGATATATTAGAAACATTTAGGGTGTCAAAGTTTGTCACCAATCAGGAGTGCACATAATATTAGGGCTTGACATGGTTATTATCTATTTACTCAGTGCTACCTCATATTTTATATTTTACCAAAAAAAGGTTATTATGTTTGTGTTTTTTTAAAATGAACTTTAGTGTACTATTTCATTCTCCAGGGTCTCTGCTTTCATAAAATATTTAGTGTTAGAAGGATTTTAAAGTGGTTGTAAAGACTGAAGATTGTTTACCTTTATGCATTCTGTGCATGAAGGGAAAAAGCCTTCAGTGTGAATTCCCCCCGCAGCCCCCCTAAGACTTACCTGAGCTCGTTCCTGAGATCGAACAATGTGCATGAGAGCTGAGGCTCTCCCAGGTCTCTCCCTTAAGGTTGCCATCTCATTCCTAAACCGTACACATATTAATGACACAGGTTCTGTGGCTCCCACTGCTGTCAGTCACACCAGTGAGGAAGGAGAAGGGGGTGGGGCTCCAATAGACACACAGAGGTGGCTCAGGAACGAGGAATGGGCAAGTGCCCCAATGCAAGCAGCTTGCATGGGGGGCACTCAGCTGGGGGGGGCAGACTTGCCATCGATGGAGCAATGAAGGGGAGGATTGAGGCTACTCCTGTGCAAAACCATTGCACAGTGCAGGCAAGTATGATTTATTTGTTTTTTTTGTTTTTTAAATCCTGTCTGTATAGCCATTTTAAGTAGTCTTCAGGTCTGGGTGTTTGCAAAAATAACTGGCAAATTAAAAAACAAAATCATTAGTATATGTTCCGTCTGGTCATACCCAGCTTTATCTGACAATGCCTTACCTTTTGGCATTGAAAATGGACACAATTGATTTTCATGATTCGCCTTTTCATTAATGTTTGGGTGTATTCAGTAAAAATGTCAGCAATTTGCAATGATTCAAACCCACGCTCCTTCACCCATCACAAATGTTTACTGTTAGGAGGGCCATTTGATCATCCCTGACATAAGCTGTTACTTGTTGATATTGGTATAAGGAGGAGAAAAGAGACCCATGTTCTTGTATTAGTCTGTGCCGGGTCCCACCATGGATATGGTATTGGTTGCTGCCTCTACCATCCATCTTGTTACTCCATTGAAGTGCGCTGTATACTGGCAATGTGTGAGATCTATCTGATATTTGATGTGAAAGTAACAAAAACAACCAGGTAGTGAATTTGCAAAGAAACAGAAGGCTTTATTAACACCAGCTGCAACCGGGAGCAAGTGCATTACTTGCCTGAAGAAAGAAGGACCAGGCCATTTTTTTTAACAAAGTTTCACCATAGAATTACATGTGGTACAATATGATTGGTTGCTACGATCTACGTTATTGTAACTAACCATAAATCTGACACCTGTCACACAAGCAGACAAACGTATTCATTCCCACAATACCTATGTTTATTTACAATTATTTATAACCGTTTTTTCCATGAGAACATTAACATATCTACTACTTTGGGAAAATGATCAGTTCATCCCACTGTGTTAAATGTCTTATAAGTGTTTAACCATACAATTCTATGTATGTATTCATATATTGGTTACATAAATATACACTATATTAATGATATACACTATGTGTGTGTGTGTGTGTATATATATGTTTATGTGTTTGTGCGTATGTACAGTTGCAAGAAAAAGTATGTGAACCCCTTGGGATTACGTGGAGTTTTGCATGAATTGGGCATAAAATGTGCTCTGAACGTCATCTAAGTCACAACAATAGAAGAACACAGTCTGCTGAACATAATACTACACAAACATTAGATGTTGCCATGGTTTAATTGCACATAACATGTAAACATTCACAGAGCAGGGAGGAAAAAGTATGTAAACCTTTGGACTTAATAACTGGTTGACCCTCCTTTGGCAGCAATAACCTCAACCAAACGTTTCCTGTAGTTGCAGATCAGACCTGCACAACGATCTGAAGTAATTTTGGACCACTCCTCTTCACAAAACTGTTTCAGTGTAGCAATATTCTTGGGATGTCTGGTGTGAATCGCTCTCTTAAGGTCATGCCACAGCATTTCAATGGGGTTGAGGTCAGGACTCTGACTGAGCCACTCCAGAAGGCGTATTCTGTGCTGTTGCAGCCATTGTTTTGTTGAATTACTTGTATGCTTTGGGTCATTGTCCTGTTGCATCACCCATCCTCTGCGGAGCTTCAGTTGGCGGACAGATGGTCGTACGTTTTCCTGCAAAATGTCTTGATAAACTCTGGAATTCATTTTCCCATCAATGACAACAATCCGTCCAGGCCCTGAGGCAGCAAAGCAGCCCCAAACCATGATGCTCCCTCCGCCATGTTTTACAGTGGGGATGAGGTTTTGATGTTGGTGTGATGTGCCTTTTTTTCTCCACACATAGTGTTGTGAGTTCTTCCCAAACAACTCAATCTTGGTTTCATCTGTCCACAGTATATTTTGCCAGTAGTGCTGTGGAACATCCAGGTGCTCTTTTGCAAACTTCAAACGTGCTGCAATATTCTTTTTGGACAGCAATGGCTTCCTCCGTGGCACTCTGGGATTCTTCTTTACCTCATGCAGCATTCTGCGCTGTGCTCTTGCAGTCATTTTTACAGGACGACCACGCCTAGGGAGAGTAGCAACAGTGCTAAACTTTCTCCATTTGTAGACAGTCTGTCTTACCGTGGACACATGAACATCAAGGCTTTTGGAGATACTTTTGTAACCCTTTCCAGCTTCATGCAAGTCAACAATTCTTGATCGTAGGTCTTCTGAGAGCTCTTTTCTGCGAGGCATGGTTCACATCAGACAGTGCTTCTTGAAACCGGTAAACCCAAAACAGGTGTGTGTTTTTTAAGGGCAGGACAGCCGTCAGCAACACATCCAATATCATCACACTGATTGGAGTCAAGGTTGGCTCACTCCTGGCTCCAATTAGCTCTGGGAGAAGTCATTAAGCTAGGGCCTCACATGCTTTTTCCTCCCTGCACTGTGAATGTTTACATGTTATGTGCAATTAAACCATGGCAACATCTAATGTTTGTGTAGTATTATGTTCAGCAGACTGTGTTCTTCTATTGTTGTGACTTAGATGACGTTCAGAGAACATTTTATGCCCAATTCATGCAAAACTCCACGTAATCCCAAGGGGTTCACATACTTTTTCTTGCAACTGTGTGTGTGTGTGTGTGTGTGTGTGTATGTATGTGTATATATACAGTTGCAAGAAAAAGTATGTGAACCCCTTGGGATTATGTGGAGTTTTGCATGAATTGGGCATAAAATGTGCTCTGAACGTCATCTAAATCACAACAATAGAAGAACACAGTCTGCTGAACATAATACTACACAAACATTAGATGTTGCCATGGTTTAATTGCACATAACATGTAAACATTCACAGTGCAGGGAGGAAAAAGTATGTGAGGCCCTAGCTTAATGACTTCTCCCAGAGCTAATTGGAGCCAGGAGTGAGCCAACCTTGACTCCAATCAGTGTGATGATATTGGATGTGTTGCTGACAGCTGTCCTGCCCTTAAAAAACACACACCTGTTTTGGCTTTACTAGTTTCAAGAAGCACTGTCTGATGTGAACCATGCCTCGCAGAAAAGAGCTCTCAGAAGACCTACGATCAAGAATTGTTGACTTGCATGAAGCTGGAAAGGGTTACAAAAGTATCTCCAAAAGCCTTGATGTTCATGTGTCCACGGTAAGACAGACTGTCTACAATTGGAGAAAGTTTTGCACTGTTGCTACTCTCCCCAGGCGCGGTCGTCCTGTAAAAATGACTGCAAGAGCACAGCGCAGAATGCTGCATGAGGTAAAGAAGAATCCCAGAGTGTCAGCTAAAGACCTACAGAAATCTCTGGCACATGCTAACATTTTTGTTGACACATCTACAATAAGGAAGACATTAAACAAGAATGAAGTACATGGGAGGACACCACGGAGGAAGCCATTGCTGTCCAAATAGAATATTGCAGCACGTTTGAAGTTTGCAAAAGAGCACCTGGATGATCCACAGCACTACTGGCAAAATATACTGTGGACAGATGAAACCAAGAATGAGTTGTTTGGGAAGAACACACAACACTATGTGTGGAGAAAAAAAGGCACAGCACACCAACATCAAAACCTCATCCCCACTGTAAAACATGGCGGAGGGAGCATCATGGTTTGGGGCTGCTTTGCTGCCTCAGGGCCTGGACGGATTGTTGTCATTGATGGGGAAATGAATTCCAGAGTTTATCAAGACATTTTGCAGGAAAATGTACGACCATCTGTCTGCCAACTGAAGTTCCGCAGAGGATGGGTGATGCAACAGGACAATGACCCAAAGCATACAAGTAATTCAACAAAACAATGGCTGCAACAGCACAGAATACGCCTTCTGGAGTGGCCCAGTCAGAGTCCTGACCTCAACCCGATTGAAATGCTGTGGCATGACCTTAAGAGAGCGATTCACACCAGACATCCCAAGAATATTGCTACACTGAAACAGTTTTGTGAAGAGGAGTGGTCCAAAATTACTCCAGATCGTTATGCAGGTCTGATCTGCAACTACAGGAAACGTTTGGTTGAGGTTATTGCTGCCAAAAGAGGGTCAACCAGTTATTAAGTCCAAAGGTTCACATACTTTTTCCTCCCTGCACTGTGAATGTTTACATGTTATGTGCAATTAAACCATGGCAACATCTAATGTTTGTGTAGTATTATGTTCAGCAGACTGTGTTCTTCTATTGTTGTGACTTAGATGACGTTCAGAGCACATTTTATGCCCAATTCATGCAAAACTCCACATAATCCCAAGGGGTTCACATACTTTTTCTTGCAACTGTATGTGTGTGTGTGTGTGTGTGTGTGTGTGTGTGTGTGTGTGTGTGTGTGTGTGTATGTATATGTGTGTATATATATATATATATATATATATATATACATACTCTGATGTAAAGTTAATTACCCAGAGTGTTTTCCTATTCAAGAATATTTCAAAGTATTAGTTAAGACATAGGCAGACCCTTGTCTATGGACCTGTTTAATTAATTTACATAGCTTTCCCATATTACAAGCTATTTACTTCAGCAGACAGTCCCAGATTCTATTTCACCTCTTGTCAAAGTTGTTTTTATTGGTAGTGGTGAAAAGTTGAACATTTAAATGTAAATTTTCTACATTATGAAATCGTATATTATAAACCTCTAGAGACTTAATAACTATTGCTTGATATTGAAATAATAATAATAATGATGATACTACTACTTATAACAATAAGAATAATAATTATATTCTCAATTTCACATATGCAAATGAATGTGAATAATATGAACTGATATAGCCATGTTAGTACTATAATGGAAGTACATGGAAATCATTGTTTTATATTTTACAGCTTCTGACACCGCTTGACAACTCCAAGGAAGTGTAGACCTGAATGTAAGTTGCCCAAAGAAAACCAACTACATACTGCCTCATATTCCCAAGGAACGTTCTATATTCACAGCTCTGTCAACAATTGATTTTCAAAAATCTGAGTATGAAAATGCGTTTCACACTTAAAACTGGCTGAACAAGTCAAAAAGTGTCTTTCGGCGCAAACCAGGCCGTGTGCTGGCTGCTGCCACTCTTCTCTCCCTTATTTCCTCTGTGATCCAGCAAGGGGCCCTGACATTAGGATCTCCACTGACTTATTGCACCATAACATAGAGCAGCTTCCACTACAGCACTGGAGGCAGCAAGCAACAACTACAACTGGCAGTTCTATAATGATGAAGGGATGAAGTTCTATAATGATGAAATGCCCAGGGTGAGGATATCTTACATTTAGGAGTCCTTTAGAGGAAATATCACAGGTCTGTTATGACTCATAAAAGCATTGGAACTATTTCTGGTTCATAAATAGGACTAGATAGGTTAGGGAAAATCATTCTGTTATATACAGTATAGTTTTATATTTGTCCAAGAATATGTAAAGTATAATGGATTTCAATGGAGTAAATCTCCCTCTATAAACTCACCTTTTGGCTTGTAAGGCAGCCCATAGATGATTCCTTTTTAATTCAACCAGCGGGTGAATGAAAACAAAAAGGACCAGATTCCCCCATCCACACACTGATCAGTTCTGCTGACTATAGCAAGTGGTGCTGACTGAGTGGGGAATATCTGGCAGGGTGCTTGTACAGAAGTTTAATGGTAGATTGATTTCTATACAACCACATCTCCATACATGGATTGATATTTGGCCAGCCCCAGCTGATCCAGTCAAATTTCAATCCATGAATGGCCAGATTAGGAGAAATAAGGGCTGAGCTGAACTGCTTCTCTGACTCACAACCACTTATATTTGTCACTGATTTTTATCACTTTGGGTTTTTCTTGGACATATTGAGGGCCAAATCACACGAAGATTTGTGTAAATACATCTGTGCTAACTCAGTGTGACAAGTTGCACCACATTAAGGCAGTCCATTCATTTGAATAGGCTGGCAGTGCACCATATCACATGGAGGAATGGACCTGACACTTTCCTCTAATGCAGTGCATGACAAGTGCACCATTGTGTTCTGCAGTGCAGGTGCACTGCCTGCTACTGTAATAGAGCATTGGGGTGCTATGGATAATGAATCGCCTCTACATACCCCAAGCCACACTGTGCTCATTATCATAAAACCTAAATATGAATGGACCCCAAAAGATACTTTTTATTGGTTGAGTATATAAACAGCTCAGTTCTCTTGTTTAGGTAAAGAGGAGAGCCTAGCTGATATGGAGCTGCAGATATGTCTTCTTTTGTTTAGTTTTCACAAATCTTCTGATTCATTTGAAACAGTCAAAGTGTGCAAAGAAATGTTATATGCGCCACATTAGATTTATAAAATGGGGGCTGTACTATCCACAAATATGGGAGAGCATGTATTACCAGAGTGGGAAAAGAAAAACACAAAATGGCGCACTCTCCTCGTGCATTACCGTGGTTACAAGTGAATTTATTAAAAACGTAACAAATGGATACTCACAAAACGAACGTAAAAAATTAACATGAAGCCAAATGGGTCAATGTCACATGACTGGAGTCCTGTGATGATGGTTCCTGGTGGGAAAACTGACACGTTTCGTGAGTTGAACTCCGTTTTTCAAAGCGTTCCTCACATCTATAGACAGGATTACCGAATAAACTTCTTCTGAGAGTAAGAAGACATCTGTTATAGGAATATATAAGTAACTCAATTTTTGTCTTTGCAAGTCCACAAAGGAGAAGATCACAGATAGTTTCTTTTCTCTTTATTCCATTCTGGCTCTGTATCTTTCTTTTTAAGAAATACACAGTCTGATTTGAGAACCTGTCATATTCTATAACAACATACATGGAAATATTCATGGCTGGTAGAAAATGTGCACTTCTGTGATTTTAGGATTGTTGGGACTTTTAAGAACGATTGCAGCGAACCACCCATCCCAGATGTATGTATTTTTCATATCTGTGAGTGACAGGTGCTCTTTTTATCAGCATGTGGCAGAATAGCATACTTGTAGTTGGTATTTATTGTCTAATCTGAACATCAGAAGTACCAGCAGTGAAATCTGAAAATCAGCTTCTAACACCTGTACTTGTTTGCACTTGGCAATATCCGGGTGTGCCCAAAAAGTTCTGTCTAGAATAGAAATTGTTTGGAATTTAATAAGCTGAAATACGATGTGAAAAGGCATCTTTTTTCCAACACTGAAAATAAATTGAAGACAAAGTTCTGGGAGTGAAGAGTTATCTTCTAACTGTAGAAAAGGATTGAACTCTGTGAACTAGAAAATGATCCAAGATACTGAAAGGATGCCTACAAACCCCACAACTCCAAATGTGTCGGAGACTTCTCATTGGTCCTCATGGGTGCCACAGACTGAGGATTGTTGTGCACGTTCTGCTAATTAAAGCAGTAAGTATTGTTTAGGGTGGAGGGGAAATCTTCCTGGGTATTATCCTTTCCATCTCTGCATCTATTATTATTATTATACAGTATTTATAAAGCGCCAATAGTTCGCTCAGCGCTGTACATTACAAAGGGGGACAGAACATGTGACAGAACAATACCAATACAATGCAAAACATGAGGGGATCGAGGGCCCTGCTCTTTCGAATTTACAATCTAGGAGGGAGGAGATGGTGGTACAGGAGGAGATAGCTGTGGGGGATGGAGTGGTAGGAAGAGTGGTGGAGGTCGGCAAGTTAGCAGGGGGTGGGGTAGGCTTCCCTGAAGAGATGGGTTTTCAGGGTGCGCCTAAAGGAGAGGAGAGTAGGTGATAATCTGATGGGTTGGGGCAGGGAGTTCCAGAGGATAGGTGACATCCTGGAGGCGGGCATGATCTATGTTGTAATCACTGGCTAGATTCAGTACAAACAGGTATGTATATATGTGAATGCAAGTTAAAGAATTCCCTTTAAAATGGAATTAGAATGTGAATAAAATGAAGACAACTACTTTAAATGTTACTAAAGACTGTTTTTTATCAGAAAAATAAATGTGAATCCACATGAAGATGACGTGTTTTGTATTTTACTGTATTAGTCCTGGTGTGTCTTTGCAGATTCTGCAGCTGCTCCTGGTATTGTATTACTTATAAATTTAAAGGTGTCAGAAATGTAGCTTAGTAAAGCTCCGCCCAGAAGTGTTGGTGAAGATGTCACAGAATGGCTGGCAGTTTGTGATCTGGTTGGCAAACCAATGGCAATGGGCCAGAGAAGACACTGAAAAAGCAGCTGCTCAGATACTACCACCTGAAGTGGTGACATACCAGAATATATCCTCTCTCATATCACCTCTGTTCTCTTTCTTTAGATGTAAAAAGTTGAATAAATCTGAAATGTTATATAATGAACCAGATACCAACAACAAATAGAATTTGGTCCAGCAAAACAATATGAACTCTGTAGAAGATATTTAATGACTGATTGGTTGGAAGATATCAGTGATATTCACAGAGGCTATTAACCCCTTGTAGTCGACCGCATGCAAATTAGCGGCCTCACAGAACTGGGCTTTTTTCCATGGGGCTACTAATTTGTGTACCTGTCTTTCTGCTGGGAGTGCGCCGCATGGTGCGCTCCCAGCACAAAGACCGGGGTGTCACTGACAGCCCCGGGTCCCGTTCTAACGATCGAGACCCAGAATTCCTAGTCACCGGATCGCTGTGATAGCCTCTGATTGGCTATCACAGTGATCAGTCACTGTGAAGCCCGTCCCCCCCCTTGTTTTCGCTCTCTGAATGGAGGAGAGAGATACATTGTATCTCTTTGTCCTTTCAGAGAGACAAAAAACTAGTGTGTAAAAAATAAAAATTATAAAAAACACTCTAGATCAGGGGTCCTCAAACTTTTTAAACAGGGGGCCAGTTCACTGTCCCTCAGTCCGTTGGAGGGCCGGACTATAGTTTAAAAAAAACAAACAAACTATGAACAAATGCGGACACAGTACAGCAGATGACCAGAGACTGCGGACATACAACGGCGGCGGGAATACTAGGCCGGCCGCTCCATAAGACGCACAGACATTTCCCCCCAAGTGTGCCTTATGGAGCAAAATAGTGCCCCATCATTGGTGTCAGTGGGAGGAATAGTGCCCCATCATTGGTGTCAGTGGGAGGAATAGTGACCCATCATTGGTGTCAGTGGGAAGGATCATGCCCCATCATTAGTGTCAGTGGGAGGAATAGTGCCCCATCATTGGTGTCAATGGGAAGAAACGTGCCCCATCATTGGTGTCAGTGGGAAGAAACGTGCCCCATCATTGGTGTCAGTGGGAGGAATAGTGCCCCATCATTAGTGTCAGTGGGGAGAGGAATAGTGCCCCATTATTGGTGTCAGTGGGGGGAGGAATAGTGTCCCATCGTTGGTGTCAGTGTGTGTGGGGGGGGGAATAGTGCCCCGTCATTGGTGTCAGTGGGAGGAATAGTGTCCCATCATTTGTGTCAGTGGGAAGAATAGTGACCCATCTTTGGTGTCAGTGGGAAGAATATTGCCCCATCATTGGTATCATTGGGATGAATAGTGCTCCATCTTTGGTGTCAGTGGGAGGAATGGTATGTCATTGGTGTCAGTGGAGGGGAATAGTGCCCCGTCTTTGGTGTCAGTAGGGGGGATAGTGTCCCAACATTGGTGTCAGTGGGAGGAATAGTGTTCCATCGTTGGTGTCAGTGGGGGGGGAGGGGATAGTGTCCCATTATTGGTGTCAATGGGGGAAGGAATAGTGTTTCATCGTTGGTGTCAGTGGGGGGTGGAATAGTGCCCCATCGTTGGTGTCAGTGGGGGGGGGGGGTGGAATAGTGCCCCATCGTTGGTGTCAGTGGGGGGAGGAATAGTACCCCATCATTGGTGTCAGTGGGAGGAATAGTGCCCATTGTTGGTATCAGTGGGAGGAATAGTGCCCCATCATTGGTGTCAGTGGGAGGAATAATGCCCCATCATTAGCATCAGTGACACCAATGATGGGGCAGTATTCCTCCCACTGACACAAAACTTGCTGACCCTTGCTCCAGCATGGTGCTGATGCAGCCAGCATACCTGGTTGCAGCAGCACCATCAGCACGGCACACTTACCTGTCAGCTGTCCTTCATTACTCTGGCCTCTCCCTCACTCGATGTTCTCGGGGCTGCTCGGCTCCGCCTCCTCACCGGTGATTGGCCGCCTGTGTGCCTTTCCTGAGCTACAGTTCTGGCGCCCAATCACCGGTGAGGAGGCGGAGCCAAGCGGCAGGAGTGAGGGAGTGGCCGGAGTGAATGAAGGAGCAGCGCTTCCTGGACTGGATCGTCGTGGGACTGGGACCAGAGCCAGGTAAGGTACAGCAGCCCCCTACCACCCCTGTACTTAGTGTCCCGCCCCTGCCGGCGAGCCAAATGGCCTCGGCGGGCCGTAGTTTGAGGACCCCTGTTCTAGATAAAGAGATTCAAGAAGTTTGTAATCTTAATAGAGAGAATCTCCTGGTTCCTGGGGTTAACCGTAGGAAGGAAAGATTCTGTCCTTTCATCACTAATTATTCGATACAATACAAAAGAGTATCAAGAATCATTAGGAAGAATTGGTCCATTCTTAAGAATGATTCTATATTGGGAGAAGTGTTACCCAGCCATCCAGAAATTACGTTCAGAAAAGCCCTCCCTTTAAGGAGCACCCTAGCACCGAACATAGTTAACCCACCTAGACAGCTCTCTTTCAATTTTAATCATAAAGGATTTTGCGTTCACAATGGAATGTACAAAAAAACGGTTAAGAGCTTTCACTCTAATGTCACCGGGAAAACATACGACATACAAACGGCAATAACGTGTTATAGTACTCATGTCGTGTATTTACTTGAATGTGCCTGTGGAAGTACATGGGTAGAACCACGAGATGATTACGGGATAGACTCAGAGAGCATTTGACTAACATTAAAAAAGGGTACAAAGACCATTCGGGCTCGATGCATTTTCGGGTAGCCCATAACAAAAACCCACACTGTCTGAAATTCATCGGGATTGATAATATAACCAGTCATTGGAGAGCCTCGAAACGAAGTGGATTTATCTACTACGGACTTCAGCACCACTAGGCCTTAATGCTGAATTAGATATTAACTGTTACATTGATACTAGTTAACTCTCCCCGTTCTGAATTGTTACAACAGCTCAGCAAGAAACAAGGATTTTATCATACATTATCAGGTCTATGTCTAAATGCGCTATTTTAATATATTTTTTAGATATTTTTAGGTTAATATTTTAATAATATTACTGGCACTTAGTATTTTAGTCTAGCGGCCATTTCAGGCGCTATATTACCATATTTTAGATGCTTATGGCCTTTGAGCATTATAATATTGATTGGTCCTTTGCTTTCCGTCTATATTATAAGCAATATTCCACATGATATCGTTGAAAACAGACAACAGTGGTAGTATGTATTATTTATTAGCTGACATTTTATCCCATTTATGCACAAAATATTTTTTGGAAATAATCATGATGTTTTATATTATATATTTAGATATGTTGTTACAATTATATTATATTACTCAATTTTATGACTTCTATATTTATATATCTATATATCTTTAATTTTTTTATATTTCTATTGATTATTAACATTCTGAGTTCTACAGGTTCAAATTGCCATAATATTGTAAATGTTTCAATCATTTTTTAATATTTATTTATTTATTCAATATACATGTGGGTCTGTGCATGCCATACATAATGTTTTCTGACTTGTGGGCACTTGTAGTTCTAATGCCATATTGCACAACTCTATCCATATGGATTAATATTGCCAACCTTTTATAAAGAATCATGAGATCAGTCATATAGTTCCTGGGCTTTTCCTCAGGTGAATCTTGTCATTTTTATCATTAATTGGATCTATAATAAAAGAAATCCTATGGACAGATGGTAGAGAGGTAATTTCCTTATTTCTCCCTATTATCTGCATTGTCTTCAATAGAAGTCTATGTAAGTACTGGACTTCTAGAAAATGGCCGCCGCGCGAGTGATCTGCGCATGTGCGAACGAACGGCGCTGACGTCACAGCAATCTAATGCGCATGCGCCGCCCACAGTCACTGAGCGGCCAGCTTCCTTTGAGAACGTGGTATCGCACGAAACATGTCAGGAAGTTGCTCTCAGTGACCCTACCACGTGGACTCTAGTTGGCTAGGTGCCAAAAGTTATTTGTAAGTTTTATTCTTTTCATTGTTACCCATCTTAACCATTTCAATACCGGGCAATTTTCCCCCTTCCTGCCCAGGCCATTTTTCAGGTTTCAGCGCGCTCACACTTTGAATGACAATTGCGCAGTCATACAACATTGTACCCAAACTAAACTTTTATCATTTTCTTCACACAAATAGAGCTTTCTTTTGGTGGTATTTAATTACCGCCAAGGTTTTTATTTTTTGCTAAGCTAACAAACTTATCTTTGTTTCTGTTATAAAAGTTTGCAAATAAATAATTGTTCTTCATAAATTTAGGCCGAGATGTATTCTGCTACATGTCTTTGGTGAAAATAACCCAAATTAGGATGTATTATTTAGTCTGTAGGAAAGTTATAGAGTTCACAAACTATGGTATAGATCTGAATATTGATCAATCCTGAAGTACTGACAGCCAATCTAATTTCTTGAGGTCCAAGAATGTCAGAACAGTACAGATATCCCCCAAATGACCCCTTTTTGCAGAGAAGACAGTCCGTCGTACTTCATAAGAGGCATGGCGAGTTTTTTGAAGTTGTATTTTTTTTTTGTCATAATTTTTCGGAAAATGAACAAATTAAAAAAATTATTTTCGCAATTTTTGTTTTTACATACTGTCAGCAGTGCAGTACAGCGTCTTCATATAACTGGCATGGCGGTGATTAGGGACACTGACTGGTGACAGTATAAAAAAAAAAAAAAAAAAAAATTTTTTTACATTTTTGTTTATTTTTAATTTTTTATTACATTTTTTTTTTTTTTAAGATTTCTTTTTCATATTTCACTATATCCAAAGTAGTACAATGTTACCATAGTAACATTGTACTACTTTGGGGAAGTGATCAGTTTTTTTTTTTACACAATTTGCTTATAGCAAAGAATTACTTTGCTATATGCAAGCATTTACCTGAATAACATTGATTCATTCAGGTTTTTTTTTTGGTGCTTAGCTGTGATTTGGCCACAGCTAATCACATGACATGTGCATGTGATCGCTGTGACCATTCACAGCTAGGCACTAGTATACAATGGATGGCATGAATGAAGCCATCCATTGTATACATCTGTCATGTGACCTGCTGTGATTGGTCACAGCAGGTCACATGGTACCGGCAACAGGGCCGATACTCAGATCTGTCATCGGCCGTGTCCGAGGTACACGGCCAGTGACATTGCGCTGCTCTGCAAGCGCGAAAACTGCGCATGTGCGGGAGGACGCCAAATGGCGTCCACCCGGAAAGGTAAAGCATTTTGCTGGCTGCCAAACGGTTATTGGCCGGGTGGCAAATGGTTAATTAAGCAATGTTGCACTATGGCATTCTTTGTGCTTGGGCTCATTCCCCTATGAGCCTGCCTTTTACAAGGAAACCGTTTGATGACATCATTACTTCTGGCTCCCTCTGGTGGATTTCGTGTGTACTACATACACAGCGGTGCTGGGTTAAAGACCTGAGATGACCTCTTGATCGCTGGCTCCCTCTGGTGGATTTTGACTGCATTTCAAGCATCTGGAAACGTGGCTGATATGCTGTAATTCCTGTTGCTGCCCATCGGATCATCCGAATCCTAGATGTCCAACTTCAGATGACCCATGTGTCATCATTCATGTGCGCATTAATAAGCGCTATCTGGTTAGTGAAATCTACATCTATATCTACCACCAATGTCACCATTGCTACCCTGATCTTTTGAAACACTGTCACGTTCATACCACTGATTTGCACCGTTTTGGAGTGTTGTTCAATTTATTCCTTCCGATATTGAGAGACACTATATATATCAGTACACTATACTAGTTTTTGACATTGATTATATTACTAACAAATTATGATAATTACCATCCATCTCAGCGCTGCATGTTGTTGTATACATTATATTTAGAAGGTTCCGAGGTTATTACCTTTTATGCTAGCGGCTCCATTCGCATAGATCTAGCGTTCATTTTATTCCATATATTTTTTATCAGCAAGAAATACACAGCTAAATTTAAAAAAAAAATGTTTTTTTTTTACCATTTTGGGCAGTTTTCCTTTGGAGAATATCCATTACCATTTACCACCAAATAAAAGTCCAATTCATGCTGTAAAAACGCGGTATAATCCACCCGGATGCACAAGTAGCTATGATGATATGTACGGTTTTGCTAACGCATGTCAAAGTTGCAAAATTGTGCTTAGGCATTGATTTGTTGTAAGGGGATAATTATTCTTGGACTATTGTACAGAATGGCTTCTATAGTGATGAGGAGGCGATGTCACTAAATCCTTTGTTAGCTGAAAGTAGAAGTTCATTCAAAACCGATCCAAGCTTAAACCTGCTCCCACCCCATATACTATCCCCCCCCCCAGAAGGACAGATCTCTATACTGACCTATTCTGAAGGCTCTCTGGTCCGCTCCTCAGTGGCCGGCTTCAGTGAAGAGGAGAGATTGCTGACGATGGCTGCAGAGCCGATGCAATGACATCAGCCATAGACTTCCTATGGGGCCTCCATTATTTGCTGTCCCTTCTCTACACTGAAGCCGGTCATGAGATTGGAGTGGAACCCCCTCAGAATAGGTCAGTATAGACATCTTTACAGGGTGGTGTGAAAAGACTTAGAATAGGGGGGGAGGGGCAGGCTTAAGCTGTTGTGACTGAATTTATACCCCCCACCCTACAAAGTTCTTTTCTCCTAAAGTTGTACCCATAATTCATCTCTATACAATGGCATTCGTATTGCTCGGCCACAATGGTTCTTCTTGCTATTTCTATGCACTTGAGTTGTTCAGCCGTTTTCTGTCCTTCTGATTCTTCTTTTGTTGTTCTCCATAGTTCCATCCTCCTCACCAAACCCTCCGATTTTCACCCCACTGCCTCGGCCTAGTCGGGTTTCTGTCCATTCATTGTTATTTAGGACTCACACACTGACCTCCATCCAATGTGCAGGTTTCCGGCAGGAATGGGCATTGCATTGCTTTCTCCCACCTCAGCTGAGCCAGACTCTTCCGGTGTCGGTGACATTTATCTTCATGTCCATGAGCTTTGGACATCAGTTTGGATTGTTCTGAGATCATTCCGAATGTAATGACCGCTGGATGTGACCCGCAGTGGGCCTCCTCCGGACCTGCTTCAGGCTGCTTTGTATTTGTGAGGGAAGAGAAGGAATTCTGATGGGAGCAAAAGCCCCTCGACACCCTCAGGCTACATCCACACCTAAGTGTCACCTTTCCAAGTGGTGTTTTCGATCATTTATGAGAATTGTGTGTTTTTGCAGCTTTTTCCAGGCGTTTTTCAAATTAAAGGTGTAGAGTGCGACTAAAAATGGGCTGGAGAGCTGCTCTCTGAGCCGAAAACCAGCAAATAAAAGCTCAAAAAAGCACGCCACGCTTTCCAGGCATTTCCATTGAAGTCTATGGGGACAAAAACACTCAATTCTGTGTGAAAAGCAGCTCATGTACTTTTTTGAGTGACAGGCGTTTTGCTACAAGCAATGAGACGCTCGGATGTGAACAATGGCTCATGAAAACAATAGGTTTTGCTTGTTGAGGGTTTTTGGGCTACAAGCTACAAAACCCTCAAATGTGAATGGAGCCTCAGGGCTTCCTCACATCTAGTGTGGTGCGGAAATGTGTGCAAAATGGTGTGTTTTCCCACACCGCACAGAAATAACCGGTCTTCTCACATTGGGGCCATTAGTTCTTCCTGGCACCCCGTGCGTTTGCCACATGTGTACCTCCCCCAGCAATGAGAAGGCCCAGCGAGCCTGGAATAAGTATCTAGTGGCCACAGTCCTTAACCACTTGCCAACCATGCTATAGCTGAATGATGACTACAGTGCGCTTGTCCAGTCCTGGGAGGGCGTCATATGAGGTCCTCCCAGAACGCGCCCTCCTGTGTGCCGACGAACTCCATCCTACGGACACAGCTGATCACATGATGAGGTAAAAAGACAATCACAGCGTCCTTTTACCACGTGATCAGCCGTGTCCAATGACACAACAGATCACAATGTAAATACAGTTGCTAGTTATCGGCAGCACCGTCCTCACATTGTCACAGTATAAGGAAAGTATTGCCGATAACCGGCAAATGTGACAGAACAGATCAGCACTGATCATCAGTGCCCATCAGTGCCATCAGTCAGCAGTGCCCATCATTGCTGCATATCAGTGCTTCCTCATCAATACAGCCCTATCAGTGCAGCCTCATCACCATACATCAGTGAACGAGAAAAATTACCTGTTTGCAAAATTTTATAATAAAAACAAAGAAAAACTTTTTTTTCAATGTGTTTGTTTATAGTGCAAAAAAATACCCCCCCAGTGTTATTAAATACCACCAAAAGAAAGCTCTGTTTGTATGAAAAAAAGTCATATGGGTACAGTGTTGCATGACCGCGCAATTGTCATTCAAAGTGTGACAGCGCTGAAAGCTGAAAATTGTCCTGGGCAGGAAGGGGGTGACAGTGTCCAGTAGGCGAGGGGTTAAAGGACTCAGCTAAACTTGAGGCCCTCATTTACCATGGCTGCAAAGCACAACATTGTGTCTGTAACGTGTACCACCCCCTCCAGTCACCACGTTAGGTTAGGGGGGAGAGTGTGGGAGTCACAAAAATGAGGCTCAACTTGCTATTGTTACCATCCTGCTGCTGCCAGTTTACACAAGGTCACAGAGTTCTCTGTCTGGAGTAGAGATGCTGTTGCAGTACTACATCCGAGCAGTAGGTGGCAGTATAAGACTTCTCTGTACTCAGCTGGGTGATGCAGCATTCCTCTGTTATGTGACGTCATGCCGATTCCTGGAAATTACTTGTCTGTCATTACAAAGATTGTCCAGCAGGTGGCGCTGTGTGTACACAAAGTAGAGGAAAGTTACCTATTACATGAAGAAGAGAGAATACAAATAGCAGCTGTCTGTGTATATGTGTGGGAGAGCTCCGTGTATATGTGTGGGAGAGCTCCGTGTATATGTGCGGGAGAGCTCTGTGTATATGTGCGGGAGAGCTCCGTGTATGTGTGTGGGAGAGCTCCGTGTATATGTGCGGGAGAGCTCCGTGTATGTGTGGGAGAGCTCAGTGTATTGTGTACATATGTATGTGTGGGAGCGCTCTGTGTATTGTGTACATGTGTATGTGCGGGAGCGCTCTCTGTATTGTGTACATGTGTATGTGTGGGAGCGCTCTGTGTATTGTGTACATGTGTATGTGTGGAGCGCTCTGTGTATTGTGTACGGTGTCTGTGTACATGTGTATGGGTGGGAGTGCTCTGTGTATTGTGTACGGTGTCTGTGTACATGTGTATGTGTGGAGCGCTCTGTGTATTGTGTACATGTGTATGTGTGGAGCGCTCTGTGTATTGTGTACGGTGTCTGTGTACATGTGTATGTGTGGGAGCGCTCTGTGTATTGTGTACGGTGTCTGTGTACATGTGTATGTGTGGAGCGCTCTGTGTATTGTGTACATGTGTATGTGTGGAGCGCTCTGTGTATTGTGTACGGTGTCTGTGTACATGTGTATGTGTGGGAGCGCTCTGTGTATTGTGTACGGTGTCTGTGTACATGTGTATGTGTGGGAGCGCTCTGTGTATTGTGTACGGTGTCTGTGTACATGTGTATGGGTGGGAGCAGTGAGGTCCTGTCTGTCTGCCTGTAGAGGAGTTTATTGGATACTTTAGGTACACCTTCACATCGCATAGATCTGGTAAATCTAAAGCAGGCCATAGACGGGTCATTTATCGGCTGAATTGTTGGCCGATAACACTGTTCAACAAATTTTTATTTTTTGCCAGTTTTGGAAACAAAAGGATCCATTTCTTAATGAATTTCACATTCTGAGTTCAAATATAACAATGAAATTTGTCAATTGGCTCTAGTTTTTCTGTAAACGGAACGTTTTCTACTATAGGCGTAATGACTACATAATGCACAATAATTATATAGATAGATGTCTTTCCACAAATATAAAGCAAGTGATATTGACTACATAACAAAGCCTAAATGGCATAATATATTGCATAGGATTTATAAGTGCTTACTAATAATGCCAAAAATCAAATGAATCACTTAAAGAGTATATATAGAAACACAAAAAACTGTATCTATACGTATGTGCATAAATAAATACATACACATATATGTAATTAAATCACACGTGCCTATTGTGAAGTGAAAAAAGGAATAACCATAATGTTGATACACGCAAACTTATAACTCAAAGTCCAAAAAAATAGAATATTGTAAGTGAAAAAACACAATAAACAGTGCTTCCAAATTAGACTGTTAGTGACCACGAGTGGAAAAAATCGTGCGGGTTTCTGGGTGTGTATAGATCTACGAATCCAACCACCTTCTGGATTAGCCTCTCACCTCATCCCTTCGACCCTTGCGGGTCAAAGAGCAGTAGTGGATCCCTCTCACAGATCCTCCAGGCACCAAAGCACTCCAAGACAGCTCTCAGGATATGATATTCCCACTCAGGCTCTTCTCCAGGAAAAGTTGAAAAATCAATCTCTCAGAATGAGACAAAGGAATCCTCCCATAGTGTAGTATATTTATTATACCATAGGAACATATAACAGATGTACAATAGGAACTCACGTAGCAGCCAGTCCACATTAAAGCCTCATGCTTTCAGATGAGGATATGTGTGTTGGGTGTACAGCTGAATGCACAGGTGTACCAAGATGGCCGCCACGCCGGAAATACGTCACCGTGCTACGCCGACGCGTTACGTCACAATGTCATGTGACTTCATCAGGGCCCTGATGAAGTCACATGACATTGTGACGTAACGCGTCGGCGTAGCGCGGTGACGTATTTCCGGCGTGGCGGCCATCTTGGTACACCTGTGCATTCAGCTGTACACCCAACACACATATCCTCATCTGAAAGCATGAGGCTTTAATGTGGACTGGCTGCTACGTGAGTTCCTATTGTACATCTGTTATATGTTCCTATGGTATAATAAATATACTACACTATGGGAGGATTCCTTTGTCTCATTCTGAGAGATTGATTTTTCAACTTTTCCTGGAGAAGAGCCTGAGTGGGAATATCATATCCTGAGAGCTGTCTTGGAGTGCTTTGGTGCCTGGAGGATCTGTGAGAGGGATCCACTACTGCTCTTTGACCCGCAAGGGTCGAAGGGATGAGGTGAGAGGCTAATCCAGAAGGTGGTTGGATTCGTAGATCTATACACACCCAGAAACCCGCACGATTTTTTCCACTCGTGGTCACTAACAGTCTAATTTGGAAGCACTGTTTATTGTGTTTTTTCACTTACAATATTCTATTTTTTTGGACTTTGAGTTATAAGTTTGCGTGTATCAACATTATGGTTATTCCTTTTTTCACTTCACAATAGGCACGTGTGATTTAATTACATATATGTGTATGTATTTATTTATGCACATACGTATAGATACAGTTTTTTGTGTTTCTATATATACTCTTTAAGTGATTCATTTGATTTTTGGCATTATTAGTAAGCACTTATAGATTAATATTGTTAATATTGTCACATTTTTTGATTCAATATTTTGGGATCCCACATTCACATATTGTTTTGAATGTAGCGCAGCATTCTTTATGTTTTATATTCACTTGATCACTGGTATATGATTTAATGCTAGCAGCTCTCCTTGGGATTTATACACTCATTTATTTATTGGGTTTATTATTATTTTTTATACACTTGGAGCGCAGGAGGGTCACACCACTATTGCATAGGATTACCAAGAAAGTTTGTGTTGGTTTTGCTTCTCTTGGCTTTTCTCTTGTATTCGAGGAAAGGGCTATCTCTTACAACTGCACGTGACTACACGCTTCAGGTTCTTCCTCACTTGACTCAACCACGAAGGATTCTGGTGCTTTAGGAATTGGTAGCCCCTCTCCATGAGGAACTGGACGTATTGCCGATGGAATATTTGGATAGTGCACAGATAACTTTTTCTTCTTATTTAGCCCTTTTACAATTGGAGGCACCATACAAAAGTAACAATTACTAACATGATCTGTTGGCTCTCTCCAAATCATTGGCACAGCGAAAGGCATAGATGCCTTTTTTCCATTCAACTATTGCTCCAGTGCCGTCCCACAAGAATTGCAGCATATATGTGGTGCCCAGCTCTTGTCCTGGTCTCCTATCTTGCAGCCAAAATACAAGTTGTAGGCTTTCTTAATCATTCCTGTTATCCTCCTTTTTTGTGAGATAAAAGTTATTTCATCGCAGATATAGCAGAAATTATCTGCTTTATTCACACAAGTTCCAGGCATTACTGAGTAGCCTATATAAGCATAAAACGAAATGTAAAGACGAACTACAATCAGCTACAGATACTGCAGCTTTTATGCAGTGAAGTGATGCAATTAAAGGCTAATATTGCATCATCTCAGTATACATGCAATTTTCTATTGGTCACCAGTATCAATTGCGCAATATGCAGCTGAAGTTGCATCATAATTTTGAATGGCTTACGTCATTAGATGGGTGAATATATCATGGAAACTAGAGCCAATCAACATTTTTTAGGGTCATTTTCGTTTTCAGCACCCCAAAATTATGTAAGATTAGCTAATTTTATGCCCAAAACTTTTTACCTGTTGAACAGTGTAAACGAAAAATCGGTCGTTGCCGCCATGGATGCTGCCACCAATACTCATGAAAGAATGGGAGAAGAAACCAGTTTGACAGACGGGAGCGCACCGTACAATGTGACAGCAATACGTACAGGGATCGTCCCTAGTGAATGCACACACACGGATATATATATCATTTTATTTTCCCCGGAATCCTTCCTATGAGCGGGAAGTCCAGTCCGCTATTATATTTTATATGAAAGTCTTGCGGCTGCAACAATGTATCCATTTGTATCGGAATAAACACATTATGTTGGTTCGTAGGAAGGATTCCGGGGGAAATAAAGTGATATATATACATACATGTGTGTGCATTCACTAGGGACTGTCATTCCATTTCTAGAACTGAGGAAATGTCTATATTTTTTATCGGTAAAACGATTGGCCGATTTGCCCATCATTGCCGGGAAAATCAGCCGATCGTCCAAATCGGCCGCAAATTTTACAACATGACTGATAAAAAAATTTGCAAAAAACCCGAAAAACAGCCGACCAATTAACCCACTAACAGTGCGAAAATCAGACAATTTTTTTTTAGGATGAAATATAGGCCGCTTTTCGTCTCCTCTATGGCTGGTATAAAGCGCCCCAAACACTATACAATCTGATTGTACAATCTCCTTTAGATCTTCCATCAGATCTGTAGTGTGGGGGTCGGTCTGTCTGGATACAAAGTGATTGGATGGTTCAGGTGTGTCCTCCCGTTACATCGTCCTGATAACTATACAGCAGATTGTACAGAGATTATATCGGGTGTGACCACCTTAAGACTCCCCATACACATTACAATCTCACCGTACAATCTCTGTACAATCAACTATAGATTTACCAAATGTATGTCATATGAGGACCTTTCTAAACTATCCAATCAATCTGAGTCCAATCTGGTGGACCCTTCCACTACATAGTCGGTGGAAGATCTAAAGGAGATTGTACAATCAGATTGTAAAGTGTGGTGAGCTTAAGGAAGATTTTATAGAGATTGTACAATCAGATTGTAAGCTGTATGGCTGGTTTATACCGTCTCAGATACGGCTTTGAAGCCACACATGGGAAGATCTGATATTTTGTAAATTAACAATCAAATAATTGAAGCGTATCTCCACCTAAAACGGTTTTATGTTGCAGATAATTCTTAGATGTGACGGCAGATTTAGTTTTCTTGTTTTAGGATTCTCACCTCGTAATCTGCCCGGCAACACACCTCCTACCTTAAGATGATCACACACGATATAATCTGATTGTACAATCCACTTTAGATCTACCAACAAGTATAACAAATAAAATCCTGTGAAATTTGATGGAAATGGATTAGACTGTAGAGATTTGTCCTCGTATTACATTATTACATCGTTTTGTTGAATTGGAATGAGATTGTACAGAGATTGTACAATCAGGTGGCAGTGTGTATGGGTACCTCTATCTATGGAGAAGCGATGGAGCTGCCCCTGGACTGGAGCATTGTCTGGAGAGGGAAGTGTTAGATGAATTAACAGATTAAGGCTGCCTGTATACTAGGACAGGGATCTCCAAACTGTGGCCCAGGGGCCAGATGTGGCCCTTTGCCTCCTTTATCTGGCCCTTGGGCATTATTTGCCCTACTGACACCAACACTGGGACATAGTTACTGCCACTGACACCGACGATGGGGCACTTTTCCTCCCACTGACACCGACGATGGGGCACTTTTCCTCCCACTGACACCGACGATGAGGTACTATTCCTCCTACAGATACCAATGATGGGGCACTATTCCTCCCACTGACACCAATGATGGGGCACTATTCCTCCCACTGACACCAATGATGGGGCACTATTCCTCCCACTGACACCAATGATGGGGAACTATTCCTCCCACTGACACCAATGATGGGGCACTATTCCTCCCACTGACACCAATGATGGGGCACTATTCCCCCCACTGACACCAATGATGGGGCACTATTCCTCCCACTGACACCAATGATGGGGCACTATTCCTCCCACTAATACCAATGATGGGGAACTATTCCTCCCACTGACACCAATGATGGGGCACTATTCCTCCCACTGACGCCGCTGATGGGGCACTATTCCTCCCGCTGACACCAATGATGGGGCACTCTTCCTCCCGCTGACACCAATGATGGGGCACTGTTCCTCCCGCTGACACCAATGATGGGACACTGTTCCTCTCGCTGACACCAATGATTGGGCACTATTCCTCCCACTGATATCAATGATGGAGCACTATTCCTCCCAGTGACACCAATGATGGGGCACTTTTCCTCCCACTGACACCAATGATGAGGCACTATTCCTCCCACTGACACCGACGATGAGGCACTATTCCTCCCACTGACACCGACGATGAGGCACTATTCCACTGACCCAGATGAAGTCACGAGGTACGTGACGTAACGCGTAGGCACGCAGAGACGCAGTTTCCGGAGTCCGGAGTGACGCACTTCCGGTACGGGACGCCATTTTCCTAGAGCTTTACATGAGTGCAGTTTACCCATGCAGGGGAGAAGAAAACGCTGTACACAAATGTGAGTGACTTTCTATTTTACAAATAAATGCTGGTGTTTAAACTACTACACTATGGAGGATCTCTTTTCTTGAACTCACCATTGTGAGAGTGAGGATTTACAGAGGATCGGAGTAGAGGTCTCCGTGAGGCGTAAAGGTGTGGAGGAGGCCAAACAGAAGGATAGCCTGAGAGGTACCATCCAGGAGTGCTGAGGATCCAAGGTGATCCTAAAGGCTTGTTGGCCCCTAGGGGTCGTAGAAAGGAGGTGAGGAGGCATTGCAGCCAAAGTGGAAGAGTGGATTTTTTCACAAGTGACACCATGTTAACACATTGCATGTGTATCTAAGCATCACTTGGACTTCACTGTTTTATATTTGTTTTTTCGGATATTGGACAATTTACTTACTTAGTGATTTGGCACGATCACATGCTATATTTATTAGGAGTGGCACTAACACAAAAAATTATGTTGAATGGTTATAATAACACTATTATGTTTTATGAGGTTTTTTCACTCATGAGTTAAGCTACACATGTTAAGAGCACTTATATTTTAGACACTATGAGAGTTGTCACTAGGTCTATGTACCTAATTTATTAATTTAAGTTGTTTTGATTTATGTTATCAAGCGCTACACTATTATATCATTTATTTGAACACTGTTTGTGGGTATCAGCTGGAGTGTAAGCGGCTGTTAACTAGGGAAAGGGGAGGGTGGTCCATAGAAGCGCAGGAGGACTCCCAATATATATAATGATGAGGCACTATTCCTCCCACTGACACCAATGATGAGGCACTATTCCTCCCACTGACACCAATGATGAGGCACTGTTCCTCCCGCTGACACCAATGATGGGACACTGTTCCTCTCGCTGACACCAATGATTGGGCATTATTCCTCCCACTGACACCAAGCATGCAGCACTTTTCCTCCCACTGACACCAATGATGGGGCACTTTTCCTCCTACTGATACCAATGATGGGGCACTATTCCTCCCACTGACACCAATGATGGGGCACTATTCCTCCTACTAATACCAATGATGGGGAACTATTCCTTCCACTGACACCAATGATGGGGCACTATTCCTCCCACTGACACCAATGATGGGGCACTATTCCTCCCACTGACACCAATGATGGGGCACTATTCCTCCCACTGACACCAATGATGGGACACTATTCCTCCCACTGACACCAATGATGGGGCACTATTCCTCCCACTGACACCAATGATGGGACACTATTCCTCCCACTGACACCAATGATGGGGCACTATTCCTCCCACTGACACCAATGATGGGGAACTATTCCTCCCACTGACACCAATGATGGGGCACTCTTCCTCCCGCTGACACCAATGATTGGGCACTATTCCTCCCGCTGATACCAATGATGGGGCACTATTCCTCCCAGTGACACCAATGATGGGGCACTTTTCCTCCCACTGACACCAATGATGGGATACTATTCCTCCCACTGACACCAATGATGGGGCACTATTCCTCCCACTGACACCAATGATGGGGAACTATTCCTCCCACTGACACCAATGATGGGGCACTATTCCTCCCACTGACACCAATGATGGGGCACTATTCCTCCCACTGACACCAATGATGGGACACTATTCCTCCCACTGACACCAATGATGGGGCACTATTCCTCCCACTGATACCAATGATGGGGCACTATTCCTCCCACTGATGCCGCTGATGGGGTACTATTCCTCCCGCTGACACCAATGATGGGGCACTCTTCCTCCCGCTGACACCAATGATGGGGCACTCTTCCTCCCACTGACACCAAGCATGCAGCACTTTTCCTCCCACTGACACCAATGATGGGGCACTTTTCCTCCCACTGACACCAATGATGGGGCACTTTTTCTCCCAATGACACCAATGGTAAGGAACTATTCCTCCAACTGACACCAAGGATGGGGCACTTTTTCTCCCACTGAGAGCAAAGATGGGACACTAGTCCTCCCAGTGACACCAAAGATGAGGCATGTTTCATCCCACTGACAGCAAGGATGAGGCACTTTTCCTCCCACTGACACCAAGGATGAGGCACTTTTCCTCCCACTGACACCAACGATGAGGCACTTTTCCTCCCACTGACACCAAGGATGAGGCACTTTTCCTCCCACTGACACCAAGGGTGAGTCACTTTTCCTCCCACTGACACCAAGGATGAGGCACTTTTCCTTCCACTGACACCAAGGATGAGGCACTTTTCCTCCCACTGACACCATGAATGGGACTCCCACTGGCACTCTGACATGTTCTTCTCCCGCTGGCCACAGTCTGATCCTCCTAAAGTCTGAGGACAGTAAACTGGCCCTTTTTTTTACAGTTTGGGGCCCCGTGTACTAGAAGATTCTACAATGAAAATGTATACAGAAATTCTCTGTACAATCGATGGTTTGACCAAAATCATTCAGAAGTTGGGAAATTATTATTATTTTTTTGCCACCTATTGAGGAAATATGGGGGTCATCCACCGAAGGTGAGAGAGAGGGGGGAGGGGCAAATAAGGGGGAGGAGCAAAGAAGGGAAGACAGTTGTGGCCTGGAATAGACTGACCCCAGAGATATAGTAACGACATAAAGCGTCGGGCCCCCAGCTTTGATCCCGACCCCCCCATATTTGTGGAATGTTTTAGGTCAGTTCCGGCCAAGATGCGTCCGTTTATACAAAGACAACCCCGGAGTGACAAGAGAAGCCACTGCTGTATTGTAGGTGGAGCCGGCAACTTCCAATGATGAAGAATCCATTTCCTGCATAATACAAAGCATAGAACAAAATCCATCATTGGGCGCGGTGCACACTAGGCGGCACGCTGCAGGCTGGTTTGGGGTGCGGAATCCATGCGATTCCCAAACTTGCACCCACCCGCAGCTGCATCACATTTCTCTTGTGAGACGGGCAGGGGTGCCATTCATTGTGATGTCACCCCAACACATCTCATCCCGCAGCGCGATCGCAGGTGTGGGAACCGCAGGGAAACTGCATGGACAAAGGGATGGTGGGATTCCCTGCGGATACATTTGGGAACAGGTACATGCAGCCTTTTCTTTGTGGTTCACGTGGCACAGCAGTCCGTTCAGAGGAATAGGCTGCCAGTCCTGAGCACACGTGGTCCGCGTGGCCTGCACTAGCGTGAACCCGGGTTATGATGGGTTGTATTCAATGCATCACAGACACCCAGTAGAAGAAGTCGCGGCTCCATAGGCACCAGAGCCCCTGAACTCGCTCCATAGATGCCTATTCGTCCATGCACACATCGACTTTTATCCGGATTATCAGCAGCAGAGTTTAGGGCCAGTAAAGCGTCCCTCTCCGGAGCGCAGAAGAATCGTGTTCAGGAAAGGAACATTTTGGTTGAAAAAATGCTAAATGCGGCAAAAACAAAGTCTAAGCGCCGACCACGTTTAGCGTTTGGGTGTTTATTCATTTCAATGGCGAGTTCTCTGACCGATGAAATGACTGAACGTCCGAGCGCTAAACACATCTCATCTCATTACCGCATTTACACGCGTTTTTGCCGCATTTCGTGTTTTTCCTCCACCAGCAGAAAAGCGTTCCGGTGTACATGGAGCCTTATAGACGGATTTCTTCTATTCGGGATAAAAGTTTTCCATGAATGAATAAATGCTGACCATTGTAAGCACCCCTGTCAGTGGGAAATGGATGGGGGAATCTGGGAACAAGCTGGGAATGGTCTCTCTGAGATGATGGGGATTCCCCGGCATTGTCCTGAGTGTGTCTGTATGTCAGTGGGGGGGCATTAGATTGTAAGCTCCTTCTCTGGTGTGGAATGGTGCGGAGGGATCTCTGTAGGTCAATAGAGATCCCTCCTGTGATTGGTCTCCGGGGTTTCCTGTGGATCCCTCCCATGCCCGGTATCAGGAGATGATTGGGGGGATTTGCACATTCACGATCTTTGGATTCCTGGAATCCTATTGGTTGGATGTCTCCAGATTTCACTTTCACTTTGTGGCTTCTCCTCTCCAACCTTCTCAGTGTCACTCTGCCCGGTAACTGCTGACCCTCCATTTCCTGATTTTCCTATTGGGTAGAGAGGATGCCTCCTCCAATCAGCACAGAGCTCCGCCCTCCTGTACACAGACTGTCCCTGAGCTGGGGGAAGTGGACGGTGAGGTGTTTTGGGGTCTCTATAGATGACAGCGGGGAGGATGAAGATGGTGACCCCCCTCATCCTGATGATTGTGGGGGTGTCAGGGGTGCAGTGTGGTAAGTAGAGGACAATATAGATGCCATGTTGTCAGTGGGGGGGATTTCCTCCAAGTGTTGTATAGAATGGTAGAAATCAATGTGTAGTGATAAAGGTAGAAGTATTGTGGAAGTGACAGCCATGTCCTGTCTGTGTGAAGATGACAATACGGCTCTCCAGGCTCTGAAGGCTGCTCCTGGATCGTGTGTACGGAGCGGGGGATGGGCGGAGAGGTCAGGGCTCACCAGACATCACAGTGTATCCGCTGACAATACATTTCACCTTCTCATTGTCTTCCTTGTGACATCACAGCAATGCCACAAAGTGTTGTGTTTGTTCCTCTAGTACAGGGGTCTGCAACCTTTAAGACATAAAGAGCCACTTGGACCCGTTTCCGAGAGGGAAAAAAAGACTGGGAGCCGCAAAACCATTGCAACATTTAAAACAAATCCGACACTGCATATATTGCAAAAAGCGCTCTGGTCATGAAGGGGGTTTAAGGGCCCAGTAAGCAAAGGGTTAATCAGGGACACAGTGTATCGTCATAATCACAATCATAGCCTTAGGTCAGTGGTGGGCAACCTTTTTTTTCAACTGAGCCAAATCTCGCCAAAACCACAATTGAAATTTATTTTGAGAGACACATTTTTAAAACTGAAAATTCATCCCCCCTATAGTAATTCATCCCCCGTATAGTAATTCATCCCCCGTATAGTAATTCATCCCCCATAGTAATTCATCCCCCATATAGTAATTCATCCCCCATAGTAATTCATCCCCCATATAGTAATTCATCCCCCATATAGTAATTCATCCCTCATATAGTAATTCATCCCTCATATAGTAATTCATCCCCCGTATAGTAATTCATCCCCCGTATAGTAATACATCCCCCATATAGTAATTCATCCCCCATATAGTAATTCATCCCCCATAGTAATTCATCCCTCATATAGTAATTCATCCCCCATAGTAATTCATCCCCCATATAGTAATTCATCCCCCATATAGTAATTCATCCCTCATATAGTAATTCATCCCCCGTATAGTAATTCATCCCCCGTATAGTAATACATCCCCCATATAGTAATTCATCCCCCATATAGTAATTCATCCCCCATAGTAATTCATCCCTCATATAGTAATTCATCCCCCATAGTAATTCATCCCCCATATAGTAATTCATCCCCCATATAGTAATTCATCCCCCATATAGTAATTCATCCCCCCTATAGTAATTCATTCCCCATATTGTGTCAATTCACTTACCTTTGCTCCGCGCATCCTCTCGCCGTGTTCTCGCGCCGTTCCGGTCTTCAGGGCGGACTGTGAGAGGAGAGGAGTTCGTCACGCTGCCCCGCCTACATCCTGACAGCCAATGTTTGGAGGAGGGAGGGGAGCGGGCGCCCGGCACACAGAAGAGCCGCATTAAAGAGTGTAAATAGCCACGGCTTGCCGACCACTGCAGCTACGGCAACTCTATTGCCTGTCACCTGGTGGGCAGTGTGCTCCGGAGCCGCAGCAAAGGTGAAAAAGAGCCGTGGTTTGCCGACACCCGCTCTAGTAGGAGGAATCCAAGTGGTCCACATTGTGCTTTGTGATCCTATCTGGGAACACTGACCCTCCCAGACACAAAACCAACATGGAGTCGTCCCTGAGATCTTCCCGCACATTTATTTGTTTATTTCAGGTACTTATATAGCGCCATCACTGTACACAGCACTTTACATATATATTGTACATTCACATCAGTCCCTAACCCTCAAGGGGCGTACAATCTAAGGTCCCTAATTTACATTCATACATACACATACTAGGGACAATTTATACAGGAGCCAATTAACCTACCAGCATGTCTTTGTAGTGTGGGAGGAAACCGAAGTACCTGGAGGAAACCCACGCAGGCACAGGGAGAATATGAAAACTCCAGGCAGGTGGTGCCGTGCCTGAGATCGGACATCCTCCTCCCTAAGGTTGGGATTGGACTTCCTCTTCCGTCAGGTTGAAATCGGACATCCTCCTCCGTCGGGTTTGGATCGGACATCCTCCTCCGTCGGGTTGGGATCGGACTTCCTCCTTCGTCGGGTTGGGATCGGACATCCTCCTCCGTCGGGTTGGGATCGGACTTCCTCCTCCGTCGGGTTGGGATCGGACTTCCTCCTCCGTCGGGTTGGGATCGGACTTCCTCCTCCGTCGGGTTGGGATCGGACATCCTCCTCCGTCGGGTTGGGATCGGACATCCTCCTCCGTCGGGTTGGGATCGGACATCCTCCTCCGTCGGGTTGGGATCGGACTTCCTCCTCCGTCGGGTTGGGATCGGACTTCCTCCTCTGTCGGGCTCTCTCTGGTGTTTATTGATGATTTCCAGGCAGACTTCATTCCATTCCTCCCCTCCGGCTCTGAGAGACGCAATGCGGGGAATTCCTGGGGGGTGTCAGGAACACGGATCTCCCGTCCACACTGAACGTTGCTGTGAAATCATACAAGTTCACTGGAAGTCACATGTCGGTGCGACGTGGAAGACGTGTGTGCGGCTTCATCCCCGATGTCTATGGAAGTTGTACCTGAATGTGGAGGAAGTCGTGCAGGAATGACTTTCACAATGTGAGTGCAGAGAATGGGGTGCTACTTGTCATGTGATCCCAATCTGTCAGATCACATGACACGCCGCACTGGTGTGAAGGGGGCTTAGAATTCTGACATTCCCCGCACAGCAGACGTCGGTGGGGGTGAGAGACTCCCGGATCTGTTACACAAAGGGTCAGGAATTTGGGGCTGACAATGGATCCCGCTGCCCTTCGCTGCATTCACACTCAGGAGGGTTTGGAGCATTTTTGCATTAAAAAAAGCGCCTGAAAAGCTCAAGAAAAAAAACGCTTCACTGTGTATGTGAATGTACATCTATGTATGTGAATATATATCTACATGTAAATGTACATCTGTGAATGTAGATCTATGTATGTGAATGTGCATCTACATGTGAATGTATATCCATGTATGTGAATGTACATCTATGCATGTGAATGTATATCTGCATGTGAATGTATATCTGGATGTGAATGTAGTATGTGAATGTACATCTATGCATGTGAATGTATACCTGTGTATGTGTATCTGTATGTGAATGTGTATCTATGTATGTGAATGTACATCTATGTATGTGAATGTACATCTATGTATGTGAATGTACATCTATATATGTTTTCATAATGAGGTGTTGCATTTGTGGTGTAAAAACTCCTGCTTGCAGCATCTTTGGGGCATGTTTGGTGAGTTTATAAAAACGCCCCGATGCGATCCGATTCTAGTGCGGACCCAAAGAAGGGTCCTGCACCTTTTTGGAGTGGATGTGGTGTGATTTGCATCATACATAATGCATGGCTCATATCGCACCGCACAGAACTATCATGTGATTTGCACACTCATGCGGTGCGGTTTGTATGTGAATCACATGTGATGTCCCGCACCACAGTGATCCCCGCCTGACAGTTGCCTCAGGCTGCATTCATATCAGGATCTGGCGTTCCGGCGTGTTTTTAGTGTGAATTTGAGCGTTTCTGCTGGTCATGCGGAGGCCAGCGCTCTCACTGGATTGGCTGCACTATGTGTGACAAACGCCCCAAAGATGCTCCGGAACTTTTTTGGGGAGGAGCATGGAGTGTGACCTGCGCATTAGTAGCACATTTGCTGAACATGCGTCTGCTACCAGTTCTTTGGGCGCCATGAACATTTAATGTCAGTGCAGGCGGGAGACACGTGTGCTGAGTGTTTCTGAAACGGAAGGCAAAACGCACATTTTCTGTGGCTTTGTGGTGCGTTTCAGAAATGCCCGGGTGATAATGCAGCCTTGGTGTCTCCTGTGAGCCCAGGAAGTGGGAGGAGCAGAAGTGCAGCCCAGTCAGTACTGGAGCAGTGACAGGAGTCAGGGTGGGGGAGGGGACAACAGTTAGGGGGGCATTTTTTACATGAATGCGGGGAATGCTTTAACCACTTCCTGACGGCACTTAGTGATGCACTTCCGGCGTAGCGGCCATCTTGGTACACCTGTTGTACACCCATACATATTCACCTCATCCGAAAGCATGGGGTTGGAGTTAAGATTGCTACTATACAAATGTGAGTGCTCATTTTTACTGTTACTGTCCCTATATTAGTAATAAATATACTACACTATGGGAGCTTGTGTTTTATGTTCCAAATGAGATATTGGCGCTGCACTTGATCTTACATGGAGAGCAGCCATTAGTGGAGTGCTGACCCCGTGAGGGATTTGTGTGCGGTGAGAGCGGTTCTTTGGAGTGACAGCAAACTTGGAGGAACTGTGAGAAGGATCCCGTAAAGCGCTTTGAGCCACAATGGTCGAAGTTATAAGGTGAGAGGCTTATCCAGCCGGTGGTCAGATTGTCTTCTGTCAACTACCATATCCACTTTCACACAAATACCAGCACAAGTGCTTTTCATCTAAGTGTTGTCATCTGCATATATTGGACTTTAGGAGCACTGATTAGACTTTTTTGCGGTTGCACTGTATTATGTTCACATATATGCATATTTGATTTCATATATTGTTTTCACTGAATGGGGTATGTATAGAGAGATATAGATGTGTGTATTTGTACACGGTTTATTCTGTATTTTTATGTACTTGTTTTTGAGGGTTGCATTTAATATGCATTATTAGTAATTAGTATTAATCACCATCACTGTTGGAGTGTTTATGTTTGTGTTCACATTCATTAGTGTCCTAAAGATATTTTTTTGCATGATATCGCTTTGTTATTAGTTAATTTGGTTGATTTTTCACTTATTGATACTTATATGTATATGGCTATATGCACATATTTTTAGCGTTTAATGTGAGTAGTGCTACATCTTTTCCATTTATATGTTCATGTTAATCATTGGTGTATAATTTGTTAGCAGCTTCTCTTAAGTTTATATAGTTGGACACTGTTGAGCGCAGGAGGTTTACACCATTGCCAGTAAATATACCGCCATTTGTAGACGCTATAACTTTCACGCAAACCAATTAATTTACAGGTATTGGGATTTATTTTTTTTTTTAGCAAAGACATGTCGCAGATTACATTGTGGCCTAAATTTGACAAAATTTGAATTTAAAATTTTTTTTACTGGACATGTTTTATAGTAAAAAATACATTTTTTTTTTTTTTTTTTAATTGTTGGTCTTTTTTTGTTTATAGCACAAAAAATAAAAACGCACTATTTGTGGGAAGAAAAGGACACAAATTTCATTTGGGTGCAGTGTTTCATGACCGTGCAATTGTCAGTTAAAGTAATGCAGCGCTGTAACGCAAAATATGCTCTGGTCAGGAAGGAGGGGGTGGGGGGGGGAATCCTCAGGAGGGCGAGGGGTTAAAGAGCTATTAAGCCGAAAACCAATAATTTTATACATTGCAGCTTGCCAATCTACAGTATAATGTGATGGCTGCATTGATTATTTTAGGCTTTTTTCTTTATCTTCACTTATTGATCCTGCCAGTAACACACCTCCCATCTTAGGGTGTCTCCACTCTGGATGGAGGAGCGGCAGAGACACCCTTGAACAGCAGCATTGTCAGTCTGGGGGGAGGATAGTATTAGATACATGTGCAGATTTAGATGAACTTGACTAACAAAATAAATCAATTACAGCTTTTTAAGCATTTACAGCAGCATTTTTTTTTCTTTTGGGGGTAAATATTTTACATAAAAAGCTGATCATTGTGAGCACCCCTGTCAGCAGTAAATGGTTTGCCTCATCCCTCCAACTGCTACTTTTGCTGGAGAGCTTGGTCTGGTAAAATACGTAAAAACGAATAGAGTCACTGGCAGGATTAGTCGACTGGAAAATGGAAAAAGAATAAAAAAGGCTAAAGCCATTACTAAATACTGGTAAGCTGCAATATGAAAAAAGAGAAAGGCAAAGAACGTACATGTCTTGAGCTGAGGACGTGTCCATTTGTGTTGGTGTCACATACGGTGGTGCACTTGTGATATTTGTGCTCATTCACACCTCTGTGGCAGTATTTATGCCATTATTTATGCCATGTATATTTCTCTGGTTATGTTTCACTCATCATCTATATACATTCTTCCCTGACATTCACATTTTATTTTGAATTGATATATATTACTTTTTGGCTCTTTCTGTATTTGTTATACCAGTTTATTATTATTATTATTGTTATTTGTATTTATATATATTTTTACCACTTTATTCATATACACAGTTCACTTGTAGTACTCTGGCACATGTCTTGAGTTGAGGACGTGTTTATTTGTGTTACTTTCACATATGTTAGTACACTCGTGGTACTTGTGCTGTTTGAGTTGTGGTTCACATGTGTTACGGTCCCTGTGGGTTCTCCATTATTCCCACCTGTTTTAGTTTAGATTCGTTAGCGCAGCACCCCCCCCCCCCCCCCCCCATTGATTAGTCATAGTAAGGGTTCACCAAAGGTTAATAAGCGGTTTTATCTGAAATAAAATATGTATATATATTTTTGGTTTGTTGCATTTGAGAGTCTAAGCCATCCGTCCCGGTTAAAGCCGCTGTTTGAGGTGAACGAGTCCCTGTGATGAGAAGGTCCTGCATGACCTGAACACCTATCCTGTTATTTTATTTTTAAAGGATAAGTTCACCTTTTGCTAAAAAATAATAAATGCACATTTTTTGCAGGTAAAAAAATGTACATTTATTATTTTGTATTGCAGCAGCCTGGAAAGCATTGCACCAGCGATCAGCAGATCAGTGATTCCATGCAGGACTCCTGCAGACCTGTCAGTGTATCTGTGTTCTCATACGTCCCATATGGGCAGATATACTGACAGGAAGAATCAATGAACTAGCACAGCGCTCCACAGTGCCATGGTAGTCTATTGAGAGCTACAAGCCAACAGCTGCTAAGGCAGTTCAGTCATTCCCAGAACTCTGTGAATGAATGGGGTGGCCATGTGGGCGGAGCCTCTCATGGCCGCGGTGGTTTTAAAAAGTGACATCTAGTACGGGGAACTTCTCCCCATAGTTCTGTCACAAGGAGGGGGATCAGGCAGCGGCTGCAGTATTGGGAACGTGTTACATATTCTACCCTAAAAACGGACAGAACATGTAATGTTCCCAAAGGTGAACGTATCCTTTACAGTGGTCAGAAAATCATATAATTGTTACCTACAGGTGAGCTCATAATAAAGTGCATCTGTAGGTAGAATGAATATCTCCTAAATGTGCCCCGTGTAGGAGATATTCTGTCATTTCTAACGCCGGGGCATGTGCACTGAAGGAACGGCTTACCCAGTCCATTCCTTCACAGCTGTGTGCTGTGGCCCAGGACTCCCACACTCACCCAGAAGAAGGACCGGGTGAAGATGGCCGGAGATCGCAAACCCAGAAGAAGGACCGGGTGAAGATGGCCAGAGATCGCTATCACAGAAGAAGGACCGGGTGAAGATGGCCAGAGATCGTGAACCCAGAAGAAGGACCGGGTGAAGATGGCCGGAGATCACAATCACAGAAGAAGGATCTGGTGAAGATGGCCAGAGATTGTGAACCCAGAAGAAGGACCGGGTGAAGATGGCCGGAGATCGCAAACCCAGAAGAAGGACCGGGTGAAGATGGCTAGAGATCGCTATCACAGAAGAAGGACCGGGTGAAGATGGCTAGAGATCGCTATCACAGAAGAAGGACCGGGTGAAGATGGCCAGAGATTGTGAACCCAGAAGAAGGACCGGATGAAGCTGGCTAGAGATCGCAAACCCAGAAGGACCGGGTGAAGATGGACGGATATCATGAACCCGGAAGATGGCTGAAGATCATCAACCTAGAAGAGGAATCAGATGAAGATGGCCGGAGATCGCGAACCCAGAAGGACCGGGTGAAGATGGCTGATGATCATGAACCTAGAAGAAGGATCAGATGAATATGGCCGGAGATCACAAACCCAGAAGAAGGACCGGGTGAAGGTGACCGGAGATTGCGAACCCGGAAGAAGGACCGGGTGAAGGTGGCTGAAGATTGCGATCCCAGAAGAAGGACCGGGTGAAGATGGCTGGAGATCGTGAACCAGGAAGAAGGACCGGGTGAAGGTGACCGGAGATCGCGATCCCAGAAGGACTGGGTGAAGATGGAAGCCTCTGTATCGGTGACAGCGCTCCGCTGGAGGGCTTTGTTTTAAGCTAAGTGTTACACAATGTGTCGGTGGGCGATGCATATTAGCACACTATGACATTACCTTGCAGGGGAATTTTTTTTTGCTTTCTTGTGGTGTACTACCTCTTAGTAGAGATGCTGTTGCAGTACTACATCCGAGCAGTAGGTGGCAGTATAAGACTTCTGTACTCAGCTGGGCTATGCAGCATTCCTCTGTTATGTGACGTCATGCCCATTCCTGGAAATCACTTGTCTGTCATTACAAGGATTGTCCAGCAGGTGGCGCTGTGTGTACACAAAGTAGAGGAGGACAGTAACCTATTAGGCCTCATGCACACTGCAGCTCATAGACGCGACTTCAAGAGTTTTTGGCATGTGTCCATGCATACATAGGCTTCACCACGTTTCCCAGCAGCAGAGTTTAGGGCCAGTTACACGTCTCTCTCCTGGATGCAGATGAATCGCGTTCAGGAAAGGAATGTTTTGGCCAAAAAACCGCTAAACAGGCAACACGCGTCTAGACCTGCCTGAGCGCTAACTGCACTTATCACTGGGGGGTTTATTATCTGTAGTGTGGGGGTCGGTCTGTCTGGATACAAAGTGATTGGATGGTTCAGGTGTGTCCTCCTGATAACTATACAGCAGATTGTACAGAGATTATATCAGGTGTGGCCGCCTTAAGATTCGCCATACACATTACAATCTCACCGTACAATCTCTGTACAATCAACTATAGATTTACCAAATGTATGTCATATGAGGACCTTTCTAAACTATCCAATCTGGTGGACCCTTCCACTACATAGTCGGTGGAAGATCTAAAGGAGATTGTACAATCAGATTGTAACGTGTGGTGAGCTTAAAGATTTTATAGAGATTGTGCAACCAGATTGTAAGCTGTATGGCTGGTTTATACCGTATCAGATACGGCTTTGAAGCCACACATGAGAGGATCTGATTTTGTGGAAATAATTGGATAATGGAGGCTTATCTCCACCTAAAACGGTTTTATATTGCAGATAACGATTCTTAGATGTGACGGCAGCTTTAGTTTTCTGCTTTTAGGATTCTCACCTCGTAATCTGCCCGGCAACACACTTCCTGCCTTAAGATGATCACACACGATACAGGAGAAACCGAATGTCGATTTGATCCCAGCACTGATGAATCAAATCGAACTCGAATTTCACACCCAATTCTCCCCGTGTATGGACAGATTTGTTCTTTAACAGTAAAGTTTATTGAATGACAACAAAGATGACAACCAAATCCCATGTATACAAAACTGATACAAAGGCAGGAAATAGCGAGTAGTGGAGGCAATCATGGCGATTAGACAGACAGATAAAATGGTATCCAGTACACAGCAGCATAGCCTAGAAGACGTCCTCCGGCAGAGCACTGGGAGCCACTTATGGACAGTTTTTTCGTATGAGACCAGATTGGACAATTTTGGTTTAATCTGTACAGTTTTCCTACAAAAACACAATACAAATACATGACATCACTTCCTGATTTTCTTTCTGTGGTACGAGAATTTCCATAACTAGTAATCTCTTCACTTTCCATATGAGACTAACATGCAAAAAATATAACGGACGATCATTCCTCCAATATTATCATCGTGTGTATGGGGCTTTAGGTCACCAATATATAGGCTCTGGGAGGGAGGAGCTACCTATTGAGGAAATATGGGGGTCATCCACCAAAGGTGAGAGAGAGGGAAAGAAGGGGGGAGGGGCAAAGAAGGGAAAACAGTTGTGGCCTAGAATGGACTGCCCCCAGCTTTGATCCCGCCCCCCATATTTGTGGAATGTTTTAGGTCAGTTCCGGCCAAGATGCGTCCGTTTATACAAAGACAACCCCGGAGTGACAAGAGAGGCCACTGCTGTATTGTAGGCGGAGCCGGCAACTTCCAATGATGAAGAATCAATTTCCTGCATAATACAAAGCATAGAACAAAATCCATCATTGTGGACACTAGGCGGCACGCTGCAGGCTGGTTGGGGGTGCGCAATCCATGCGATTCCGAAACTTGCACCCACCCGCAGCTGCATCACATTTCTCTTGTGAGACGAGCGGGGGTGCCATTCATTCTGATGTCACCCCAACACATCTCATCCCGCAGCGCAATCGCAGGTGTGGGAACTGCAGGGAAACTGCATGGACAAAGGGATGGTGGGATTCCCTGTGGATACATTTGGGAACAGGTACATGCAGCTTTTTTTTTTTTTTCTGGTTCACGTGGCACAGCAGCCCAAATAAATGGACTGCCAGGCCTGAGCAAATGTGGTCCACGTGGCCTGCACTAGTGTGATCTCGGGTTATGATGGGTTGTATTCAGTGCATCACAGACACCCAGTAGAAGAACTCCCGGCTCCATAGGCACCACCTCCCCACTTAAGGCACAGAGTTCAGACACAACCTTGCTGCAAGATGACTGCAGAGTGGGACAACCAAGCCTTGTGTATAAACGTCCCAACATCCATTCTGCATTTGGGACAAGTGGGGTCCAGCAGAGGGCAGATGGTAGAGAGACGTTGGGGGGAGTAGGACACTCTATGCAGACTTTTAGGTGTCATCTGTCCCTGGCAGGAATCATAATGGGGAGATATTACTGGATACCTTCCTCCCATCCCCCATCCATCAAGGTAGACAGGTCATGCTGCTGTGCATCATACAGATGAGTGACTTTAGATGTTTCTGATTGGACCAAACACCAGAAGATAATGGTTGGTCATGTTGGTCTGCTATCAGTAGAGTCTCGGTCACATGGGATGCCAGCACCAATGGAAGAGTGAATTGAGATTGAGCTGCATGACGGGCGGAGGATATCTACAATGCATTTTATTGGGTAAATGGAATTGAGTTTTAAGACCACGGGTCCTCAAACGTTTTAAACGGGGGGCCGGTTCACAGACCTTCACACTGTTGGGGGGCCGGACTATAGTTTGAAAAAAATATGAACAAATTCCTCTGCACACCACACATATCTTATATGTATTGCAAAAAACGGAAAAAAACAATACAATGTTTAAAATGCACTGCACACTGTAACACGCTTGACACTGACACATTGGACACCACAATGCACTGTACTCTGTAACGCACTGGACACTGACGCACTGACACCGCAATGCACTGGACACTGACACCGCAATGCACTGGACACTGATGCACTGACACCGCAATGCACTGACACCGCAATGCACTGACACCGCAATGCACTGGACACTGATGCCGCAATGCACTGGACACTGATGCACTGACACCGCAATGCACTGGACACTGATGCACTGACACCGCAATGCACTGGACACTGATGCCGCAATGCACTGGACACTGATGCACTGACACCGCAATGCACTGGACACTGATGCACTGACACCGCAATGCACAGGACACTGATTCACTGACACCACAATGCACTGGACACTGAGGCACTGACACCACAATGCACTGGACACTGATGCACTGACACCGCAATGCACTGGACACTGACACCGCAATGCACTGGACACTGACACCGCAATGTACTGGACACTGACACCGCAATGCACTGGACACTGACACCGCAATGCACTGGACACTGACACCGCAATGTACTGGACACTGACACCGCAATGTACTGGACACTGACACCGCAATGTACTGGACACTGACACCGCAATGTACTAGACACTGACACCGCAATGCACTGGACACTGATGCACTGACACCGCAATGCACTGGACACTGACACTGCAATGCACTGGACACTGATGCACTGACACTGCAATTTACTGGACACTGACACCGCAATGCACTGGACACCGCAATGCACTGGACACTGACACTGCAATGCACTGGACACTGACACTGCAATGCACTGGACACTGCAATGCACTGGACACTGACACCGCAATGCACTGGACACTGACGCACTGACACTGCAATGCACAGGACACTGATTCACTGACACCGCAATGCACAGGACACTGATTCACTGACACCACAATGCACTGGACACTGACACCGCAATGCACTGGACACTGACACCGCAATGCACTGGACACTGACACCGCAATGCACTGGACACTGACACAGCAATGCACTGGACACTGACACCGCAATGCACTGGACACCGCAATGCACTGGACACTGACACCGCAATGCACTGGACACTGACACCGCAATGCACAGGACACTGATTCACTGACACCGCAATGCACAGGACACTGATTCACTGACACCACAATGCACTGGACACTGACACCGCAATGCACTGGACACTGACACCACAATGCACTGGACACTGACGCACTGACACCACAATGCACTGGACACTGACACCGCAATGCACTGGACACTGATGCACTGACACCGCAATGCACTGACACCGCAATGCACTGGACACTGATGCCGCAATGCACTGGACACTGATGCACTGACACCGCAATGCACTGGACACTGATGCCGCAATGCACTGGACACTGATGCACTGACACCGCAATGCACTGGACACTGATGCCGCAATGCACTGGACACTGATGCACTGACACCGCAATGCACTGGACACTGATGCACTGACACCGCAATGCACAGGACACTGATTCACTGACACCACAATGCACTGGACACTGAGGCACTGACACCACAATGCACTGGACACTGATGCACTGACACCGCAATGCACTGGACACTGACACCGCAATGCACTGGACACTGACACCGCAATGCACTGGACACTGACACCGCAATGTACTGGACACTGACACCGCAATGCACTGGACACTGACACCGCAATGCACTGGACACTGACACCGCAATGCACTGGACACTGACACCGCAATGTACTGGACACTGACACCGCAATGTACTGGACACTGACACCGCAATGTACTGGACACTGACACCGCAATGTACTGGACACTGACACCGCAATGTACTGGACACTGACACCGCAATGTACTGGACACTGACACCGCAATGTACTGGACACTGACACCGCAATGTACTAGACACTGACACCGCAATGCACTGGACACTGATGCACTGACACCGCAATGCACTGGACACTGACACTGCAATGCACTGGACACTGATGCACTGACACTGCAATTTACTGGACACTGACACCGCAATGCACTGGACACCGCAATGCACTGGACACTGACACTGCAATGCACTGGACACTGACACTGCAATGCACTGGACACTGCAATGCACTGGACACTGACACCGCAATGCACTGGACACTGACGCACTGACACCGCAATGCACAGGACACTGATTCACTGACACCGCAATGCACAGGACACTGATTCACTGACACCACAATGCACTGGACACTGACACCGCAATGCACTGGACACTGACACCGCAATGCACTGGACACTGACACCGCAATGCACTGGACACCGCAATGCACTGGACACTGACACCGCAATGCACTGGACACTGACACCGCAATGCACAGGACACTGATTCACTGACACCGCAATGCACAGGACACTGATTCACTGACACCACAATGCACTGGACACTGACACCGCAATGCACTGGACACTGACGCACTGACACCACAATGCACTGGACACTGACACCACAATGCACTGGACACTGACACCACAATGCACTGGACACTGACGCACTGACACCACAATGCACTGGACACTGACACCGCAATGCACTGGACACTGACGCACTGACTTCGTGGTTCCTTCCCTTTTCGGTGATCGGGCATGTTGGAAAAACGACCGATTTTCGACTCAATGATGGTCAAATCACACGATTGTTTTTCCGAAAAGAATATGCACGTGAGCCGTGACCTGGAAGGTACAGAAGTTTTGCATGTTATATGGGGTGAACTTTATGACCCGGTCGGCGATTTTCAAAATCAATGATGACATCATCGGATTACCGAGTGAACTATGTTTCCGATTTTCGGACAAAAAATCGTTCGGAATTCGAACCATGTATGGCCTGCATTACACTGTCAAATGTCAGCAGATGGTCACGGAAAATAATATCCTGTAAGTGTATGGCCAGATGTACCTATACAGGACTACCAACCTAGAGCTGAACTCCAGAGAACACTTTAGGCTCCATGCACACTGCAGCTCATAGACGCGAGTTCAAGAGCTCTTGCTGGTTTTTTTGCTCAGCTCCATAGACCCCTATTCGTCCATGCACACATCGACTTTTATCCGGATTGTCAGCAGCAGAGTTTAGGGCCAGTAAAGCGTCCCTCTCCGGAGCGCAGAAGAATCGTGTTCAGGAAGGGAATGTTTTGGCAGAAAAACGCTAATTGCTGCGAAAACGTGTCTAAACGAGCGAACTGTGTTTAGCGTTTGGGTGTTTATTCATTTCAATGGCGAGTTCTCTGACCGATGAAATGACTGAACGTCCGAGCGCTAAACACATCTCATCTCATTACCGCATTTACACGCGTTTTTGCCGCATTTCGTGTTTTTCCTCCACCAGCAGAAAAGCGTTCCGGTGTACATGGAGCCTTATAGACGGATTTCTTCTATTCGGGATAAAAGTTTTCCATGAATGAATAAATGCTGACCATTGTAAGCACCCCTGTCAGTGGGAAATGGATGGGGGAATCTGGGAACAAGCTGGGAATGGTCTCTCTGAGATGATGGGGATTCCCCGGCATTGTCCTGAGTGTGTCTGTATGTCAGTGGGGGGGCATTAGATTGTAAGCTCCTTCTCTGGTGTGGAATGGTGCGGAGGGATCTCTGTAGATCAATAAGTATAGGTCCCTCCTGTGATTGGTCTCCGGGGTTTCCTGTGGATCCCTCCCATGCCCGGTATCAGGTGGTGATTGGGGGGATTTGCACATTCACAATCTTTGGATTCCTGGAATCCTATTGGTTGGATGTCTCCAGATTTCACTTTCAGTTTGCGGCTTCTCCTCTCCAACCTTCTCATTGTCACTCTGCCCGGTAACTGCTGACCCTCCCTCTCCTGATTTTCCTATTGGGTAGAGAGGAAGCCTCCTCCAATCAGCACAGAGCTCCGCCCTCCTGTACACAGACTGTCCCTGAGCTGGGGGAAGTGGACGGTGAGGTGTTTTGGGGTCTCTATAGATGACAGCGGGGAGGATGAAGATGGTGACCCCCCTCATCCTGATGATTGTGGGGGTGTCAGGGGTGCAGTGTGGTAAGTAGAGGACAATATAGATGCCATGTTGTCAGTGGGGGGGATTTCCTCCAAGTGTTGTATAGAATGGTAGAAATCAATGTGTAGTGATAAAGGTAGAAGTATTGTGGAAGTGACAGCCATGTCCTGTCTGTGTGAAGATGACAATACGGCTCTCCAGGCTCTGAAGGCTGCTCCTGGATCGTGTGTACGGAGCGGGGGATGGGCGGAGAGGTCAGGGCTCACCAGACATCACAGTGTATCCGCTGACAATACATTTCACCTTCTCACTGCTCACACCTATTTCCTGTTCTAGATGTGATCCTGGAGGGGGCGCTGTGTTCATTCTCCTCTGTCACATGGACATATAACTGGGGGGGGACTTGTATTTCAGATTTGGATGGAGTGGTGAGGGGTCAGATCCTCTGGATGGATTGTATTGCTGTCTGTGTCCCCGTTAGGGAGACTCACCCCCCCCCCCATGTGTGCTGATCACCAAATCACAGGAAGAATAGTGAGGACACAACCAACATGATGTGTTGTCACCACAACAGGAAGAATGGGGACATTTGTTTCTGTGACAACTAGGAGGGGATTTCTTCTCACTTCCTGTTGAGTCTATAGGACAGGAAGTGAAGGAAAATCCCCCCAATGAGACCCAGATGGCAGAATACAGAGGTTGTTCCCTCCCCTACTTTATCCACAATAACAAACATTCAGCTTTAGATCTTCCTTTAGCCCCCCGGTCACATCGGTGCGATTTGGCATGAGATTTGTGTGTCATGTGACTTGTAAATCGTATGCCAAGTCGCCCCCTATTGTCCGCTATCAGAGCGATCATATCGGCGCGGTTCTGACTTGGTCGCAGCCGCAGCGATCTCTACAGTAGTACATGCACTACATTTGGTGCGATTTACATAGATACCTGTATCAGATGTCTTGCAAATCGCACCTGAAATCGGCGGGTCCCCCGACTTTACTTCACTGTAAGTCGCAGGATTTCAGAGTCGGGTTTGATGTGAGCGGAGGATGAGGGCCGGTTCACACCGCCGAGATTTGGGAATTGGAATCTGATCTAATGAATGTGAATGTGAGTGTCTGAACATACGCCATTTGCTGCAGCGCCATTTCCAAAGCCATTCTTGTATGACTTTTCCTGCAGTTTGTTGCGATTTCACATACATAGACGACAATAGAAATCGCACGCAAAACGCAAGTGTGTGGAAATTTGTGATCATTTTCATTAAGCCTTTCCTAGTTGTTTCCGGCTGTCTCTGCCTGTCCAAGCCGGACCCTCACATTGTTCCTCCCTGAGACTAGTACAGCCCCCCCTACATCCCCTCTGATGTCCCCTCTGACAAGTAGCAGGATATGGAAAATGCAAGAAATCACCAGAAAACACAATGGAAGACGCAAGAAATTGTTGGGAAATCTTCACAAGTTGCAAACAAATGTTCAGAAAACGCGGTGAAATTGCAAATAAAAAGCGCTATTTTAAATCGCATCCAGTGTGAACCAAACCTAAGGCCCCATGTACACGGGACACTTCTGAACGATGGAAACTGACTGCTGGAAAACGTAGGTTAAAAAACATCAGTTTAGCTGCGTTTGCATAACACGTTTATGTGCGTTTGCGTTTAGAAGCGTTTTTTAAAAATAAGCACAGGAGAACCTCCCAAATGCCCAGAATGCACTGAAAAGTGGTAAATTATTAACTATTTCAGACTGTTTCAGAGAAATACAGAGAGTAGAAGCAGAGACAGCAGTATGTGTTGAGATTAGTTTAGGTGCGACTTGCTCATTAACATTTTGTTTCCAAGGGTGGGAAAGGTGTCTGGTGGAGTCATTAAGGTCACCTGGCAGGGGGTCTTGAGGAGGAATCTGAGGTGTGAATGGTCATTAACATATCGTTTGTTTCCAAGGGTGGGAGAGGTCTGAGGTGTGAATTGGTCATTACAATGTGTGACAAGCTTGGTAGGAACATCCTGTGTTCAGTGTTTTGTCCATCTGATCACCTTGAAAACACATTACATGCATTTTTCATGATGAAAAAAGGCTCTGGACACATCGGGAACTGGAAGAGTTAAAATTTCAAATGCAAATGCTTATAAACTTGATTTTCTGCGTTTACAAGCATTTTGCATTTGAAACGCTGATAAAATCAACTGCTGAACGCAAGTTTTCTGCGTTCAAAAAAACGACTATAAACTCAAATGCCTGTAAAGGACTGAAAACGAAGATTTGTACATGGACACATAGGAGAACATTAGGGAGAGTTCGGGGGCTGCTGAAAAAAACGCTGAACATCTCCTGAATGTGAGTTTATCAGCTGCAGTGTACATGAGCCCTAAACCCAACTCTAGGAAAAACGTTTTCAGTTTCGGATAGATTGGGGAAGTGTTAGGACCTCTGTCTGCATTGTATTGGTGTCTGTCCTGCCATGACAGATTCTCCCTCGCTTCCTGTCCAGATGATGGGTGTCACACAGAGCAGGAAGAGGACATGGGGACACAGACAAGGTTTGACTACTTCTCTACCAGAACCATTTTTTTATCACACGTTAATATCAGCATTTTGTGCTAGAAAATTACTAAAATCCCCAAATTATTGTATATTTTCTGAAAGCAGAGACCCTGTAGAATAAAATGGCTGCAGTTACAAAATTGTTTATCAAAGTCCTAATTTCAGGAAAGAACACACTGTAGTGACATTTGGAGCAAACACATAGCAGAGATTTTGGTACAATAAAATAGTTGTGTTTATGGGGTGATGGGGAGTGACAGCGCCTGCAGAGTCCTTTATAAGTGATTGTGTGGTTCTGGAGCTGCCGGATCACATTGTACCCCTACTCATTATCCAAAAAGTGTGAAAAAGTAAATAAAAACACACACACTGTTTGTGACAATTCCTTTATTTAAAAAAAAACAACACACAATTGATGTAGATCCATTATCAATCAGGATGAACACTGGCCACTGACCAGAGAAATAAACTAAGGGGTGGGGCATCCTGTGATGTCACCATATTGCTGAGCTCCCTTGTGACATCAGTTTATTTAGGGGCGGGAGATGGAAGAACTGTCAGACGGCGGAATCTTCGTCGGACCTTTTTTTTTCCGGCGTTCATCATGGTTGATGACTGATGATGGATATACATCCTGGAACATTCATTTTTTTTCAATAAATTACTTGTCAAAAACTGTGTGTGCATTTTTATTTACTTTTTGACATTTTTTTAGTGAATGAGTAGGGGTACAATGTACTCCTACTCATTCACATAGGACCTGGATGTACAGTCTTTGCACCCATCTCTACATACCTGCTCATTTCTATCTACTTTCTATGGACTGCCTGCATGCAGCTCATTGGTGGAAAAAAGTAAACAAATGTCTTTGCATGCTGTACATGACTAAGCACCCATGTGAATGAGCCCTAATGGTTTGGTTTGCAAATTTCTGCAATTAAAATAAAGGGGAAATATTGCTTAGTACAGCAAAGGGCAATGCACTGCACTACAACTCACTGCACATTGTGGTGCCGCATTGCTAACATGCGATCAGATGTAGTTTTTTTATTTGTTGCAGTAAATTGTCAGGACATTTATAATGATCGCACTGCATTAAAGCATTTCTACAGACACTGTTTTGTAATATAAAATAATAAACACGTTACACTCACCTGACCTGTGCAATGGTATTGCACAGATAGGCCTCAAACCTCCTCTTCTGAAGTCCCCACCTACAATCTTGGCTCCTCCTCTTTTCTGACCCCATAGCAAGCTGCTTGCTATGGGGTCAGATATGCAGGCTTGATCCCCAGCCAGGCTGTGTGCCTCCATAGACACACACAGTGCAGCTTGTCCCTGTCCCTTCCACACAGGATTGGACCGACAGCAACAATAGTCAATGGCTCCCACTGCTTTCAGCAAAGTCTGTTAGATCAGGAAGAGGGGAGGGAAGACCTGCAGAGGATGCATTGAGGTAACAAATATTTTATCTTTAGAACCCCTTTAACACGGCATATTTCAGTGTGCATTGTGACCGCCATTAATGCACCACAAGGGAACGCAGAAGTGTGAATTCAGCCTGAAAGTGAAGCAGTTATTTCCCCGCACAGAGCTGAGTAACGTTTACTTTCATTTCCTCCAGTCCCCAGCAGTGTGTACTCACCATCATAGGACAAAAAATAGCCTGGAGACATTTAAATACTGAATATATTCTTTCCAGATGATTGCTAAGTTTTGTGTTGTGTCCGGAGTTCTCCTTAAAAGTGAACCTGCAATCACTGTTAAAAGAGAAGTATGGGCAAAGCATTTTTGGTTGTACTTCTCTTCTGGGTCACAGGAGTTACCTTATTTCCTGCTAAAGTCTGCTGTCAGCTGACATTACAGAGCCGCTCCAGTTTTTGGATGTATCCCGCCAACAATGTCAGGATCCACCCAGATGTCTGACTGGAAGCTGACTGTCAACATGCCACTGCCCCCTCCACAGCCTGACACTTCAGTGAGCGCTGGAGGGGCAGAGCAGAGAGCCGGTGAATGACAGTCACCTGCTCTCTGCAGATTGAAGACTGAGAACTGAATGATCAGCGGTGATGTGATCACTCAGAGCTTGGTCTTAGAGCCAGTGAGGAGAGAGCTGCAGCTGCATAGGTCAGTATGAATTTTTGCTTCTTTGACATACCACACTTCTTTAAAGTTTTAAAAGTAACAGAACATATCTCCCCCTCGCTGCCTGTCCAGCTTTGGATGACTTTTCTGAGGCATAGCAGTCCTCGCCCCTCGGGTGAATGAGGCCGGAGAAAAGGTTTACTTTAGGCTTACTGAGGGGTTTAGGTTTATTAAAGGTTTACTTTAGATTTTTTATGTTTTGAAAGTGCGGTCTGTTCATTATTGGTTATGTAGAATGTTTCTATAATTTATCATTTTCCATTATTCTTTTTTTTATCTATTTTTAATTAATTTCCTTTTTCTGATTTTTAGATTTATCATCAGATCCGTCTAGGAGATGTGATGAGTGGAATTGATTTTATTTTATTATTGGGGGTGCAGTTCTGTGAATAGAAATATATATTCTTCAAAAACATCTTTTGAAAGATGGAAAAATTATGTGATGAAATTAAAAAAATGAAATTAAAATTCTGGACCAAAACTGAAAATTCAGGATGCATTTGGCCGAAGTATACAGGGCTTTTTCCAGTGGGAACGCGGGGAAATACAGTTCCGGCACCTCCAGCATTGGATGTATGTAATGGCAAGGGGTGCTGGTGTGTGCTGGAAGGTCTATTGATGCTGGCTGCTGGGGGATCTCTTGTCACTGGTGGGGATCTATGTGTTGTGGTCTGTTGTTGCTGGTGGGGGATCTATTGTTGCTGGAAGGGGTATAGTGTAGAGGGAGGGGTCTTAGCTGCTGTCTACTGGGCAGCCTGTTGATGTTGGCTGCTGGAAGATCTATTGTTGCTGCTGGTGTCTATGGTTAATGAGGTGGTATTTTGTTTTTGGTGTCCATTGTTGCTGGACGGGGTATACTGTTGAGGGAGGGGTCTTAGTTGCTGGCTGCTGGGCAGTCTATTGATGCTGGCTGCTGGGAGATCTGTTGTAGCTGCTGGGGTCTATTGTTGATGGGGTAATATTTTGTTGTAGGGGTCCATTGTTGCTGGTGGATCTATTGTTGCTGGGAGGTCTGTTGCTGCTGGCTGCGGGGGATCTGCTTTACTACTCTTCTTGTTATTAACAAATTCAATGCAAATTACTTGGATCCAAAAATGATACTTGGCTCTGTACTCTCTAAGAGGAGCGGTACTGGGAGGTGGTTAGGGGGTGGAACCCAGGGGCGGTGCTCAGAGGAGGGTAGGGGGTGGAACCCAGGGACGGTACTGGGAGGTGGGTAGGGGGTGGAACCCAGGGATGGTTCTCAGAGGAGGGTGGTAGGTGGGCAGGGGGTGGAACCCAGGGACGGTGCTCATAGGACGGTAGAGGGTGGAACGCAGGGGCGGTGCTCAGAGGTGGGTAGAGGGTGGAACCCAGGGACGGTGCTCAGAGGAGGGTAGGGGGTGGAACCCAGGGGTGGTGCTCAGAGGAGGGTAGAACCCAGGGGCGGTGCTCAGAGGAGGGTAGGGGGTGGAACCCAGGGACGGTGCTCAGAGGAGGGTAGGGGGTGGAACCCAGGGACGGTGCTCAGAGGTGGGTAGGGGGTGGAGACAAGGAGTGACTCAGAAGGAGGGAGGTCCTGCACCTATTCTCTGGGGAAAAATAGCCCCGTATATATTTATATACATTTTATTTGTAATTGTGTTCAATTTCTTACTTAATATCATCAATTTAAATCAATATGAATTTATTTTCTGCACCTTTTCGGCTGGTTTCACAGAGAAGTTTTTGAAGCACTTTTGCGATTAAGAGTGCAAGAAAAGCTGAAAAAATGCCTCCATTAAATTCTATGTATGCCTTCACACTGGTCCATTGCACTTCCCTTGTAGGGTAAATCCTGCTTTCTGCATATTTGCTGCATATTTGGTTAAGTTAAAAAAAAAAAGCGAACCTAAAGCTTACCTCCCCATTGGGCCTAGGTTCACACTTATGTGGTGTGGGACACCGCATGTGATTCACACAGGAATCGCACTGCATTCCTGTACACATCACATGCAATGTCTGTGCGGTATGATTTGAACCGTACATTTTGTCTTGGTGAAATCGCATCCAAACCAAAATTGCTGGACCCTTTTTTCGGCCGTACCTGAATCGCGTTGCACAAGTGTTCACACCCATGTAATGCGATTCTGGCAATCACACTGTGTTTTGCGATCTGTTTCAGAGTATTAAATTAACAACATTGACACCTGCAGCAGATTGCATAGACGCCATGTGATTGCAATGTGGGAGACGCACAGGACTTTATGCATTTTCCACATTGCAAAAGTATGACCCAGGGCAAATGGATTGAAAACGCGTGTTGCAGTTTTGGTGCGGTTTTTGAGTCACATGATCTCTGAAAAACACCATAAACTGGTAAAATCACAGCAAAAATTCAGCAAAATTGCACCTTTTTGGCTTCCATTACCGGCACCTTTTTTTCTATCGGCAGAACGCAGATAACCCTATTTTCGGCCAATCATTTGGCAGCAGAAACATCGCTGCGTCCCTATTTGTATGCATTGATTTTGGTTTTTGCTAGTTTTATGAAGGACACCTACAGCTCTTCATACATCGCTGGATTCAGGATTCTAGTTGGGAGTCGGGAGATTTCTACACTTTTCTGGGATTTTTCTCCCCCCTGTAGAGAACTTTTTTTAGATTAATTGGTTTTCTTCCCAAATTCTTCCTAAATCAATTTCTATCTCTCAGATACCTCAGAGGGAGGAATATATCAGTAGTATAGCCATTTCTGATCAGCCTGTTCCAGAGTCTCATTCCTTTAGCTGCAACTTTTCTTATGTACAATAAAACCAAATCCAAAGTCGGAGTAAATCCTCAGCAAATCAGAGATTTCATTGAGCTGTATATGAATGTGGGGGATGCTGCAAAATGCCCAAAAATCATTTTTTTGTGGCTGATCCTTACAAGGGGCTCTCCAGATTCTAGTAGAAGTAATGGCAGTATTTTGTTATCATTGGACAGAGTGGGAGGGATGAGACCCCCCAATGTACCCTCTATATATCCTATTACTGGTATCCCTGAGGGTGAGGCTCGGCTATCTGATTTTCATCTGATTTTTAGTGTGATTATGTCGTGTGACTTGGTTGTGTTTTGGATTTGGTTTGCATATTCTTTGGGTCCAAAATCACTCCGGAATCACAGCAAAGTAGTCCAGCAACGTTTTCCAAAATCACTCCATGCCGAGTTCCATTGATGTGAATGGGCACCATTGAGAACAACGTGATTTCCATTGTCATGCGATTCTGTGAAACTGAAATCACATCTCAGATTGTACTGCTGTGGACCCGGCCTAAATGTGGAAGAAAATCCCAAATTATGGTGAGATCCAGAACAGGAATAGAAGGGAAATCTTCCAATGAGGACACTAGTTCAGGTGACAACCATAGTTTACCGAACTTTGGAGGGATTTCTTCTCATTTCCTGGGTTGGCTATAGTACAGGAAGTAAAGGGAAGACTCACCAATGGGACATATAGCAAAAACTGACAAAGGTCATAACCCTCCCTTACTCTATTCAAATGGGAAAACGTTTTACATTCAATTCTACTAAAATAATGGGATATATATATATATATATATATATATATATATATAACAAAAAGATGAATTGTTGCCAATAGTAACCAGTCGGGATCCTTGTGAACCTGTATTGTGAAAACTTTGGGTGCCTCTACAGGTTTTAATCCAAACTCGGTGACCCCACTGATGGTACTGGCTTGGGAAGAGCCCATTCCGGCTCAATACATTCAGTAGGAGAAAAGAAAGCTCCTGATTGCCGCACACCAACCAGACTTCATCCAGACCATGCCTCCCCGACGCGTTTTGTCCCACAGGGTTACACAGATTGGGGCGTGGCTTGGATGGAGCTGGCTGAGGCTGCTTTCACCTCTATGACCGTCGGGTCTCGTTGGTTTGCAGCGGTCAGGAGCTTTCTTCTCTCCTACAGTAAGGATCCTTGTTTATTTTTCAACACTGCATTGCAGAGAGTTGGTTGCTGGTAACAAATCATTGATCTCAGATCACTTTTCATACACAGACCCCACATTGTCCTGTAATTCTCATCATTGTGTAGTAGTGCAGGGCCCCCTCCCCCACCCTTACTGTCTCTCATCACATATTTTCATAATTTAAATTTCAATAATTTTCCTCCCATCACTTTATATTTGTTTGTGGACATCAATCTTGTATCCTCAGTACACAATGGTCCTTGTTATTTGTAGCAGATTAAACATTGGTGATTGGATGAATTATTTTGGGTCTGATTTACTAAACCATATATGTGTGTATGGCAGGGCTTGGAGCTCATGTGACATCCTATGATCACAGCATTCAGTCTGCACCCTCCATGTGTACCAATGTGCACCCTCCATGTGTACCAATGTGCACCCTCCATGTGTACCAATGTGCACACAGACTACAACATATACACAAAATGTATTCATCTCTGTCAGTATTATATAACAATAAAGCTGCGTCATGTACATACAATGATTGTTAGAGGATGTTGTAATAAACCCGAGATTGTATAAGGGCCAATTCATACTCTATGCAGTGACAGGAAACGATTGCTTCCTCTGTGTCCCATTCACACTGCAATGCAGCCTAGTGTTGCGGTATAATGCAGACATGCGGCATTTTATCGCAGTGCCTTGAGCCGAATCGCACTGCAATGTCAGACAGCACATTTTGTACACTTTAAATAAAGCTGGTACAAAACAAAAAAAGGGAGCCATGTGATGCGCTGAGTCACGTACCACACTGCCCCCCTAGTACAGCCGACAATGCAGAGCGGCCGCGGTGGTGAATTGCTCCGGCTGCTCTGCGATTTTAATGGCTTTTCAATGTGAATTTGCCCCGAATCCTCAGTGATCTGTGTGTAGGGGAGGGGGTTGGGGGGTATTCTCCTGCACAGAGGTAGATCTTAGTACAGACATTTAACCACTAAGGACTCTTTCACATGGGTAGCTGGGAGGTAATGCAAATTGGTGGCTGATCCACAGTTTTACTGCCCCCCGACCACCCAAACGCTAATATTACAGCCTGACAGGGCTGTGCAGATGCTGTGGCTGCGATGCTTTGCTTCATGGCTGCACCATTTTTATCTTGGGTTGCCGGGTCTGACGGGTCGCACTGCTTGTCAAACGCACCCATTGAGACCAATGGGGCCGCACCACGACTATAACCCAAACACTTGGCTCACTGTTTAGAAATGTCACACGATGTAAAATCGCACTTCAGCAATTAAAATAGTCTAAAAAATGCATTATCAGGTGTAAGTAGCGCCTCCTGAACGCCTGTCAGCCATTACTATACCCCCCCCTTGTATATGTGCGGATACAGGGTGGGGGATGCCTCTGCTGCTTGTGATTCGCTGTTCGCAGTGACAACATCCTGGTGGGATCGGTGAGGCAGGTCCAGACTTGTGTCCAGCCATGGCTGAGCTCATCCCTAATTACATCATACATTATGGTCAGTGTTGATCAGCGATACAAGATTGGGATTGCAGTTCATAGGGGGGATTGTTGTACTAATAATAGTAAATTCATATCATCGTTATCACATTGGAGGGGATTATTTCTGTACATTATTCTCTTCACACTGAAGTAGACATGATCTGATCTTATTCCGGCAGTGATCTGGGTCAGGGATGACACTTGTATGTATCCATTATATACATTATGCTGTGTGATGTGTACAGGATGTATATATAACAGTCTGTATGTCTCTCTATCAGACAGTCACTCTCTGCGGTATTATTACACTGCAGTCTCCTCTCCGGGATCCGGGCTCCCTGTGTTCTCTATAGTCGGATATGTGGATGATAAGGAGATAGTAAATTATAACAGCGACACTCGGCAGTATCTTCCCAAGACTGAATGGATGAAGAAACTGGAACCTAACTACTGGGAAGATAACACACAAAGATGTCGGGGCGCTGAGCCTGTTCACAAGCACAATGTACAGACATTGATGAGCCGATTCAACCAGACTGGAGGTGAGACAATTCTTACATTTCTATTTCTTTATTACACCAAATACAAACCCTGCAGACAGGATACAGGGGGGGAAAGGCCGACAAACACATAGCTGATCTCCTCTACTCCAGACTTCACTCTGACTTTACTTGCTGCATGCTTGTTCCAGGTTAGAGATTCAACATACGGAGCCAAAGACAGCCAGGCAACCAGCAATTTCAGGAGAATGGTAACAATAGCAGCCAGCAGACTTCTCTTAGTACAGATTTATGGACATTTTAACCCTTTGACTGCTGTAGTAAAGCACATGATCATCATTATGGCAGGTAGATTAGGTTCACAATAGTCCCGGGAAAGTGCAGAATCTTGTGCTTTCCAGATACACGCAGAGACACACCGCCCTCTTGCAGATGCATGGAGGTGTCACTAACTGTTAATGGCATCTCACATATCTGCTATTGTGTGCGTTTTCACATATGCCGAAACACATGGAGCCACAGCCATACACAATCCATGTGTATCAGTGCGGCATGATTTTGGAAGAGGGTCAGGTACTTTTTTTCATTTCTCACATGTAGGGCAGTCTATTAAAATGAATGGGCTGCCCTATATGTGACATGGAAATGCGTGTGAGCTCTGTCACATGATCACATTGAACCTGGCCTCAAAGGGGTAAAACACGCTGATGACTGCAATAGCAGCTGTGAGATGTTTCTGTTCTCTTCAGCAATCTCCGGACTTTCAGTTTGGACCCTTTCACATTCATGCATCTTTGCTGCACTTTTACCATTCATTTCATTTCAATAGACTGCCCTAAAAACACAAGAAAAATGCAGAAAAAATATTTCACTTTATATCCTATGGGATCCGTCACACCAGTGCACTGTGGGGGAGGAGCATTTTAAAAAGTCTTGTATGCTGCATCTTTGGTAACCTGTCTAAAAAGAGCACCAACTACACTCCTCCTATTGAATCAATAGAAAATACATAAAAAAGCACCGTGATTGCATTTTTGATGCGCTGTTTGAGTCATATGTCCATGTGTCAAGGGTGCATTGCTGGGAGTCACGCAACCAGAAAATTCACCAAAAACGCATCAAAACACGTTCTGCATTATTACTAAGCTTTTCAATGGACCCGTGTGAAAGGGACCTTAAAAGTGTCATGGGTGCTGTAGAGACATTTATAGTGGAAGTTCAGCCAAAACCTGAATCTAACACTAAGGCTACATTCACACCTAAGCGGCATGTTTCAAATGGTTTGAGCATTTTTCTGGAGCAGAATTGCATGTTTTTACAGCTTTTGTCAGGCATTTTTCAACTTCCAGGGCTGGAGAGCTGCTGTTTCAGCAGAAAACACACGACAAAACGCTTGAAAAAAAGCCAAAAATAAAACTCATGTCGTGCTTTTCAGGCGTTTCCATTGAAGCCTATGAGGACAAAAATGCTCAATTCTGCCTGAAAAGCAGGACATCTATCTAACTGTGTAAAGAGAGCTCTATACTCCCCTATTCTGGAGCTGCTCCGGTCTGGTCCCAGGCTGAGCTGTCAGCAGTGGCTGTTGTGTAGAGCAGTGGCAGCCGACAACGAATGCCCCATAGTAAGTCTATGGGTGGCTCCATTTCCTAGTCACTTCCCAGCAGTTGTCGGCTTTCTCTCTCTACACAGAAGCCACAGCTGGAGACCAGCCCAGAGCAGCTTTAGATCAGGTAAGTACAGCGATCTTTTCTTTACAGGGTTAGATAGATGAGGATTAGAATGGGGGTGGGAGCAGGTTTAGCATTAGTTCGGTTTTGGCTGAACTTCCACTTTAATCCCTTTTACCAATCTCTGAATAAACAACAATTAACGGCTAAGTTCACCTTTGGAACACGTTACAGGTGGAATATGTAAGATGTTCCAGCTCCTGCCTCCTCTCCCCCATCTCCCCTCCCTGTGACAGCGAACTGGGGATCCTCTCCCCACATCTGCTATCACAGGGAGGGGGGATCTGGGGAGAAGGTGCAGATGCTGGAACATGTTACATGTTCCACCCTAAAAGTGGGTGTAACATGTTCCAAAGGTGATAAAAATAAAGCAATACCCCCACACCACCCCTAATCTAGGAAAACAAAATGCAGGTTACCACTAATTCACTGACGTGTTCCCACAACTGGAAATGTATATACAGAGAGTGCAATGCAGCAAAAAATCAATTGTGTGGAAAGCAATCAATAGACATAACAATAAAATACAGTGCATATAAGAGAATATAGGACAAAAGATTGTTTTTCAATTTGTTTGTTTAGGTTGATTGTTTTTTGGATCGATTTGTTTTTGATGTTCAAAATAACACACCTGGACACTATTTCAGTGTTATTTTGTATTTATTGCACAACATTCGGGTTATTTAACACTTTTTGTGGAGCAATCACTTTTGGATTGATTTGGATCTTTTTATTTGTGTATTATATTCACTTACATGCACTGTATGTTATTGTTATATTGATTGCTTTCAACATGATCAATTGTTTTTGGGTTGTGCTGGACTCTAAGGGTGAACTTAGGCTTTAATGGCACCCCCACGTATTGGAAAATGTGGGGCATGTTCTTGTCCACAGGAACACAGAGAACCATGAGGTTTCTGTGTGGTTGTGATTTCAGAGAAGGTGGAAGGATCTGTTCTCTGCATTTTTAACAAGTAGAGCAGCATATTCAAATAAATGGGCCCCTGTGCCAATGCAAACACTGCAAAGCAGAAAAAAGCAAAAAGCAGAGATGTGAACAGAGACTGAAAGTGGAATAAAAGGTTTGTGTTTAAATAAATCCCTCGATCATTTCAGGAATGTAAATCAATTGGTCTGACTAAAGCCGGCCAGGACACTTCGAATCTTGCACAGTTTAAAAGGGACAGGCAGAGATTCGAACAATCTGTGTGTGGTCTGATTGTATCCAAGTTTATTGATCAATCAACTTGGGTACAACCAGCATGTTGGATTTTTCATGCAATTATTATTGCCGGCAGCAATAGCTCCATGGGAGGCATTTCCTCATCAACTCTGACTGTGATGATGAGGGAATCCAGCGATTTTCTTTCCTGCAACCACAAATCGCACCATCTATGGCCAGTTTAAGCTTTGTTTTTGTACCTTTTTACCTAGGAGGATTGCTTCCAGAAGTGATGTGTTTGCTCCTCTGCAGTTGGAGGATGTGATCACTGAGGAGCAGAATGGGACGGATAGGTTGAGGCTGCCCAGGGTGGGCTGTGCTGTCCTGCTAGTACAGACACTGACAACGGCACAAGGAAGTCCCTGTGAGCAGCCATATTCAGCTGTACAGGAAAACCGTTGTCAGTGGAGCAGAGGAGGATTTATTTTTTCTTTATTTTTACCTGGTGATCCAGTTAGTAACACGTGTCTTGTCCTAAGGAGTCCCCACTGTGGATGGTGATAGACCCAACAACAGCATTACCATTCTGGGGGGAATATTAGACTTGACTAACAAAAACTGAACTCCAGTTAACACTTTATAAGCAGATAAAGCAACAGTTTTTATTTCTTTTGCGATAAAAGTCTTACATAAATGAATAAAAAGCTGATCATTGTAAGCACCCCTGTCAGTGGTAAATGGTTTGTCTCAACCCTCTAACTGACACTTTTTCTGTACAGCTTGGTCTGTTAAAGGAGGTTGAAAATCAACAGACTTACTGGCTGTATCACCTGGTCTGAACAACTAATGCAGCCACCATATCTAGGAATCGGTCAGCTGCAATGTATTACATTTTTGCTCTGGGGTACAATACTGATTTAAAGCAGAACTGAATCCTCTGACACCGGCCATTTGATGACTTGACAGTTTGGTTGAGTACAAGCAATTCATGGCTGGCCTTGGATGTATCTGTTTTGGAAAAATAATAAATCATTGGGTTTAACCACTTGCCTACCAGGCACTTATACCCCCTTCTTTACCAGGCCAATTTTCAGCTTTCAGCGCTGTCGCACTTTGACAATTACACGGTCATGCAACATTGTACCCATATGAAATTTTTATCATTTTTTTTATCACAAATAGAGCTTTCTTTTGGTGATATTTAATCGCCGCTGGGCACTTTAATTTTTGCGCTATAAACCAAAAAAATGCAAGAAACGTGAAAAAAAAAAAAAAGTTTCTTTGTTTCTATTTTAAAATTTTTCAAACGGGTAATTTTTCTCCTTCACTGATGTGCGTTGATGAGGCAGCACTGATGGGCACTAATAGGCGGCACTGATAGGCAGCACTAATGAAGTGTCTCGGATAGGCGGCACTGATAGCCAGCACTGATAGGTGGCATTGACTGGCATCACTGACTGGCGGTACTGCTAGGCATTGACTGGCACAACCGCTGGGCACTGACTGGTGGTACTGACTGGCAACACTGCTGGGCTGCACAGGTGGGTGGCACTGGTGGGCACAGGTGGGTGGCACTGGTGGGCACAGGTAGGTGGCACTTCTGGGCACAGGTAGGTTGCACTTCTGGGCACAGGTGTGTGGCACTGCTGGCTGGCACAGGTGTGTGGCACTGCTGGCTGGCACAGGTGGGTGCACTGCTGGGCACAGGTGTGTGGCACTGCTGGGTGGCACAGGTGTGTGGCACTGCTGGCCACAGGTGGGCGCACTGCTGAGCACAGGTGGGCGGAACTGGTGGGTGGTACTGCTGGGCACCAATCACCAGTGCCGTGATGATCGGTGCTGATCCCCGCTCTGACAACTGCCGGTTCTCGGCAGTACTTTCCTCACGCTCTGACAGCATGAGGAAAGTGTAGCCGAGAACCGGCAATTGCATTTCCCGGTGATCAGCATGTCATTGGACACAGCTGATCGCGTGGTAAACGGCCTCTGTGATTGGCCTTTTACCACATCACATGATCAGCTGGGTCTGTAGGACACAGCAACCATGGAGATCGCCGGGTGCGTGCCCCTGGGGGCGCGCAGGAGAGTGCGTTCTGGGAGCATGTCATATGACACCCTCCCAGAACTGACCGTCTACAGTCATCATTCGGCTATCTGCAGTTGGCAAGTAGTTAAATTCAGGTGAGGGTAACGTGAAGTGCTGTGGTGTGGTAAAGCACGCATGTTTTTGTACATTTATATGTGCTGCATTAGGTATCCAATTCAGATTGAATACATGGGATACCACCTCAGCTGCCCAGGAATCAGACCTGCACCTTTCATGGCAGCACACCACACTACAGCGTATGTGAGCGCCATACCACACATTGTGCTGCTGTGTAGCTCACCTTTATCAGCAAGGTGCATTGGGTGCAATTCAGAACCACATCACCCATCTCAAGTAGCATGCAATGCCAGATATCATGGTACCGGGCATGGGAGTGTGTGTGTTTCAGTATCAGTACTATGAATGGGGCCTAAATACAGGAATACAGGCCACGGAGCGGAGCCTTCACTATCCTACAGAGTCATCTCTGATCAATTCAGCGGAGAGAACTGTGTGATTGGCAGAGCGCTGGTCATATGACTTTGTTAGGTCCTGTCATGGGGTTCTCCTGCCATATTTTTTTTCTTCAGACTCTTTTTACTTTAATATTTTTTTTTCTTTTTTAAAGTGATTCTAAAGGTGTAAATTTTTTAAACAATAATAACACACATGTCTATACTTACCTGCTGTGTGTAGTGGTTGTGCACAGAGCATCCCAGATCCCCCTCTTCTCGGGTCCCCTGCCAGCGTTCCTGGCCCCTCCCTCCTGTCAGGTGCTCTCACAGCAAGCAGCTTGCTATGAGGGCACTCGAGCATGCAAACTCCCCAGCTGCTGCTCTGTGTGTCCATTCACACATGGAGCCATGGCTCGGCCCTGCCCCCCTCTCTTCTCATTGGCTCACTGGCTGTGATTGACAGCAATGGGAGCCAATGGCTGACTCCCACTGCTGTCTCAGCCAATGAGGAGAGGCAGTCCTGTGATAGCTGAGATTCCAGAACACATCGCTGGATCAAGAGGGGGCTTAGGTGAGTATTAGGGGGGGCTGTGGGGGATGTTGCACTGAGAAGGTTTTTATCTTCATGCAAAGAATGAATGAAGGTAAAAAACCTCGAGCCTTTACAACTACTTTAAATTTGCCTCTTACACCCCGGTCACATCAAGGCCGACTTTGAAATCGTGCGACTAACAGTGAATTTGCACGATTTCAAAGTTGGGGGACACGCCGATTTTAGGTGCGATTTGCAAGACATCTGACACAGATCTGTATGCAAATCGCACCAAAACTAGTGCATGTACTACATTGGAAATCGGTGCGGGTCCAACCAAGTCGGAACCGCACCGATATGACGGCTGTAATTTCGGACAATAGGGTGCGGATTGGCATACAATTTGCAAGTCGCATGGCATACAAATAGCATGCCAAGTCGCACCCAGTGTGACCGGGGTCTTAGAGTTAAACCAAAATGATGGCCCCCGTCTTATTCCTCTACTTCTGCCCTTCCTATCTATGATGTGCTATGTAGTTGACATTTACTTTTGCACGTCCATTCTAGGGGCCCATATGTGTTGTTTCTTTAGGCCCCATTCATACTTGTGAATGGGGTCATGTGTGACTACATGCAGGAATCCCAGCAGAGTTCCCAGCAATTAGCTGCAGAAGGCAGACCCATGGAAATCAGTGATAGGCTGACAGTTCCTGCAGGTAATCACAGCCACTTGCAATTAAACGCATAAAACGCATGAAGTAACTACCTGAGGCAACATGCACACTAGCATTTCTTTAAGCTGCTAGAAGCTGTTAATAGCATTTTTATTTCTGCTCCTAAATAGTGTCCTCCTATGTGTCCATGCACACTACTTTAGGCTGTTAGCGTTTCTTGAGCTTCAACTTCCAGGAGCAGAAAAAAAATTGTATTTTGTAGAGTTTTTTGGAGCGTTTTTCTAGCAGAAAAAAAATGCTAAACCCTACGAAAATGATACTAACAGCTTTCTTTTTTTTCTACATGTACTATAAAAACGCTAACAAAATACAAACGCTCCTAAACGCTACTAAAACGCTACTATAATGTTACTAAAAACCGCTGTTACCAACGTTTTTTATCCAGCATTTTCTGAGCTTAAAAAGCAACGCTAGTGTGCATGGAACCTTAAAGTGATCTGCCCTGAATGTAGTCTGTGTGCATCCTGGGACAATCACTGCAGGTAATGAGCAATTACATTCAAGTGGCAGCGATTAGCTGCGGGGCCTTAGGCCCCATTCACACGGCGTTCCGTTTTTTTTCATCAGTTCAGTCACGTTTTTTCCAAGAAAAAACGGATCAGTTCACATCAGTTTTTCATCTGTTTACATCTTTTTTGTCCGTTTACATCCATTTACGTCCGCTTACATCTGATTTTTATTCATCCGTTTGCATCTGTTTTTGTCCATGTACATCGTTTTTTTTGTCCTTTCTGTTTTTCTTAACAGAAGAAAAATAGGGTTTTCTTCCGTTAAAAAAAATGGATGTTAACGGATGCAGACATTAACGGATGTAAACAGATGATCACCGTTTACATCCGCTAGTCCATAGAAATACATAGTTGTTCGTTTTTCATGCGTAAAGGGACAGATGAAAAACGGATATTCAGAACGCCCGTGTGAAAGGGGCCTTACATTGATTTCAAGGTGATGCGTACCCCAGTTAGGGTCCTTTCACATGGGACAGCAGATCTGGGTGCTCAGTGGGGGATCTCTCCTCTGATCCCGCTGAGCAAGCAGATGACAACTCTGTGTCCACTCCACTGCTGGTGAACAGACACGAAGCTGCTTGTTCTACTAAATGGGCGATCGGATGAAAATGGACCACCTGTCCGGTTTCATCCGACTGACAGAAGGGGAATTGGATCTCCACCTGTCCCTTTTTGGCGTATCGGATTGGATGTCGGCGGATGTACATAACACATGTCCGTTTACATCCGCTGCTCCATAGAGGAGAATGGAGGTTCTAATTGGGTCTCCCTGAAAAATGGAACGTCCGCGTGAAAGAGCCCTTAATCACCGCTGAGGTTTCGGCATGTAATCACACCTAATCACAAGTGTGAACGGGACTTTATTTACCCTAATATTATTTAACACAAACCCCAATGTCTAGTGCAGATGTCACAGATGCAGAGTACTTATTATGGAGACATTGGGAATCTATTGAATTCCTAAGGCCTAGTTCACTCCCAGCATCTCCTGAGCATCCCCTGAATGTACATTTGTGTGCGCCTTTTTTCCATGTATTTTGTGTTTTCATGCAACACGCATAGGGCAGTATATTCACTTGAATGGGCTGCTCTACAAGTGACAAACTTGCTGATGGAGTTCCTGCACCTTTTCAGATGTAGAGCTTTGCTTGTTTTTTTACATGCATTTTAGAATGTTTGTGGTGCATTTGTCACGCGTTTTGCTCCACGCAAAAACCCGCATCTGCTGCCCATGTTTGGAGTGCAATTAATGGTACTGCAAGCGCGACTTGTGTTTTTCATGCATTTTTCACTCAGTAACACGCACAAGAACATGTTTATACACGCTTCTGTGTGTATTCCAAAAATGCATCGATGTAAATGCAGCCTAATGCCGGCCCTGTACTGAGCCCTGTAGCAAACTTGCACATCAGAGATGGACACAGATTCCCCCTTTTATTAAAAGTATTAATTTATCCCTTATTCTCCTTCCCCGTCCCTTTCTGAGAGGCACAGTGACAGTTTGTGTGTTAAAAGTGTCATAGGCCAGGTCCCAGCAGGGAGCCAGGTGGTGCCTCACTCCCTGGAGAACCTGTGTAATTTCACACCTCGGGAAAAGATAACAGAGCGTTCCCAAGAGTTCAAGGCATTCCCAAGAAGCACAAACCAGATAACATTTTTAAAAGATCCAGTTTTCCCCTATGTTTCATATATTGAAATATGGAAGACTTACATAAAAACTGGGCACCTTGTCAGATGGCGAATGCGCAGACGAACATTTTGATGGGTCACTCATCCACCTCAGATCATCAGGGGAGCCAAAACATAGAACTCGTACACCGTGTAACGTACAATTTCATAATTCATATCTACATGATCCTTAGACTTATTTGCATAATAAAATACCCGCGGAGAGATTGTCGCTGGTGCAGCTGGGAAGTTATAGGCCAGAATATAAATTATGAAAGATGCTGGTTCTAATTTTGGGTTCCGCCTGCCAATCCCTCCCTAAATATAGTATTGGTCAGTTACTCAGAGCCACCCCCTGCTGGGGGACTTTAAAATACAGGCTAGCAGGCCTAAAAAGTTAGGTTGAAAACATCTCCTATCTTTCCATCGTAACATATGGAGATCAAATTCTGCTTCTGCTCTGCAACTTGGATCTGCTGACCCAGGGCTTTGGTAAGTACTTTAACTCTTCCCGTTCTCTCTGATATCTCTTTGCTGTGCTATGGTTCTTTGTCTGTGTGTGTGTATGTATATATATATCTTTGTTACATCTTCTCTGTAAATATTTTTATTGCACCTGTTTGACCCTTTTAGTAATAAATCTTCCTTTCTGAAAGTGTTGAACTGTTTCTATAGCCCTTAATTGCAATTTACGAATCCCTGCCTTTTAAGAGAACGCTACTGTTTGTTTTAACCTCTGTATAACTGGCCCGCGGACCGTTTTATACAGACAATTATTTAAATCATTATAGTGTATTAGCTGAACCCTGAGTTTCCTCTTCCTCTGTACAAAAAGGAGGTGGTGGCAGTGTGAAAGTGTTAGTTGCGTAATTAACCTGACCCAGTAACAAGCGCATTCAGGCTGCAGGCACAGATTGTAGTCCATTAGCTGGGTGCAGCTGGGTGTGGCATTGTTCCGCATGTCACATCGCGGTGTTAGATTGGCTAGTCCTTCGGTCACGAGTTTGGTGAGAAGGTCTGGGGTCTGACATATTGGACGTCGTGGTCGTGCGATCGTCGCATGTTGAGGGTGGTGATCGTGCGCCCGTGACTAGCCCCAGCAGACGGGTTGTGTGCCTAATGTCATACATACAGTACACTGACATTGACACAGTCAGTATATGAATGGCCTCTTGAGGACGGTTCCAGGCCTCAGTGGAGGGACAAAACCTCAAAAGAAAGGAATTGACTGAAACCTTCTTTTACCCATCATCTCCTACAGCCATTCTGGCATCACCTTTGTACATTTCTGAAAAACTTATGTTGAAATTCCCATATTTATACACAGCCTTTCACTGAAGGAATAGGCAGTTCAGAAGGAATCAATGAGGTGACAGTTGAGGTGACAATCGTTAGTTCTATGGACATTTCAGAGGACTATAATTTACAGTGAGAATAAAGCCAGCCGTAGACGGAGTGTTTTCGGTTGCAGGAAAGATAAGTGCTTGATTCCCCCATCAACACAGTCAGTGTTGTCAACTTGGGTGCATTCAGCCTGCCCATACATGGTTTGAATCTCGACCAGTCCTTGCTGAACCCGCTGAGATTTTCACCATCTATGGCCGGCTTAATGCCTCTTATCCTTTTCTCTGAGTTAATTACCCCAATAACACTTTTATCTCTAATCTCTAATATAATAGCCTTTACAACTAATGCTGGGTACACACTAGAAGTTTTTTTTTTTTTTCCTTCAACCCAGCAGGCTGAATGAAAGAAAATGACTGATTGCTACAATAACACAAAGATAGTACTGCGATCTCCCCGCTGATCTATTGTGTTGTGACAGGAGGACTGCCCAATGACAGAACACCCTGACCAGTGCTCATTGGCTGTAAGAGATGATCAGAAGATGGTTTTCCAGCATGTACAGGGAGCCGTACACACTGGCTGAACGTCAGCCGATCCCACCTGAACCAACTGTTTTCTGATGTTTTTCAGTCTGAGTGTACACCGTCTAAGGCTGGCCATACATTATGTAATTTTCTTTTTTTTCAACCACAGGTTGAAGGAAAGACAATTGCTCAATTCCCCCGTCAGCACAGTCAGTGTCAATTGGGGAATCCCTCCCGCTGAGATATTCTATTCTGACTCTGGGGGGTTTTCCCACTGTCGGAATGCAATGATCACTGCTGGTGTCTATAGCCGCTGGCAGTGGTCATACAAAAAACCCAACCTACTTGTTGTATTGAATTCAATCAGTAGATTGACTTTGATCAATAGATCGACTTCAGTACAACCAGCGTGCTCAAAAATGGATCAAAATTTGACTGTTTCCTGCTGAACTGGCTGAATTTCAATCTGTCTATGTTGGGCTTAAGGCCTCATGCACACTGGGCATTCATCCCCAGAGAATGAGGTTCTGGTGCTTAGCTGCAGCAGGAGGGCACAGGTGCACTATCCATTCCTGCGGTGTGGTGGAGACATGTAGGCTGAGGCTGCTCATTATCATTTCTTCACCTGGGCTGGTCAGGAGTAGCAGAAATCCTTTCCTCTTTACAATTACTAGCTGTCTGGATTGGTATCGGGATAAGCCTGCACCCCATGCTCTGGGACACAGGGATATACAGTGCCTTGAAAAAGTATTCATACCCCTTGAAATTTTTCTACATTTTGTCATGTTACAACCAAAAACGTAAATGTATTTTATTTGGATTTGATGTGATAGACCAACACAAAGTGGTACATAATTGTGAAGTGGAAGGAAAGCAATAAATGGTTTTCAAAATTTTGTACAAATAAATATCTGAAAAGTGTGGCGGGATTTGTATTCAGCCCCCCCGGAGTCAATACTTTGTAGGACCCCCTTTCACTGTAATTCCAACTGCAAGTCTTTTTGGGGATGTCTCTCCCAGCTTTGCACATCTAGAGAGGGACATTTCTGTCCATTCTTCTTCGTAAAATTGCTCAAGCTCTGTCAGATTGGATGGAGAGCATCTGTGAGCAGCAATTTTCAAGTCTTGCCACAGATTCTCCATTGGATTTGGGTCTGGACTGTGACTGGGCCATTCTAACACATGAATATGCTTTGATCTAAACCATTCCATTGTAGCATTCAAGTCTTTTGCAGACTCTTAACAGGTTTTCTTGTAGGATTGCCCTGTATTTGGCTCCATCCATCTTCCCATCAAATCTGACCAGCTTCCCTGTCCCTGCTGAAGAAAAACATCCCCACAACATAATGCTGCTACCTCCATGTTTCATGGTGGGGATGGTGTGTTCACGGTGATGTGCAGTGTTAGTTTTCAGCCACACATAGCGTTTTGCTTTTAGACCAAACAATTTAAGTTTTGGTCTCATCTGACCAGAGCCCCTTCTTCCACATGTTTTCTGTGTCCCCCACATGACTTCTCACAAATTGCAGACGGGACTTCTTATAACTTTCTTTCAACAATGGCTTTCTTCTTGCCACTCTTCCATAAAGAACAGATTTGTGGGGTGCACGACTGATAGTTGTCCTGAGGACAGATTCTCCCACCTGAGCTGTGGATCTCTGCAGCTCCTCCAGAGTTCCCATGGGCCTCTTGGCTGCTTCTCTGATTAATGCTCTCCTTGCCCATCCTGTCAGTTTAGGTGGACGGCCACGCCTTGGTAGGTTTGCAGTTGTGTCACACTCTCCATTTTCGGATGATGGATTTAACAGGGTTCCAGAAGATGTTCAAAGTTTGGGATTTTTTATAAGCTAACCCTGCTTTAAACTTATCTACAACTTTATCCCTGACCTGGCTGGTGTGTTCCTTGGAGTTCATGATGCTGTTTGTTGGCAATTGGTTCCACTAGATTTTAGTTAGGGATATAAGAGTAAAGGGGGCTGAATACAAATGCACACCGGATGTTTTACATATTTATTTGTAAAAAATGTTAAAAACCTTTTATCATTTTTCTTTTACTTCACAATTATGTGCCATTTTGTGTTGGTTTATCACATAAAAACCCAATAAAACACATTTACATTTTTGGTTGTAACAGGACAAAATGTGGAAAATTTCAAGGGGTATGATTACTTTTTCAAGGCACTGTACTTTCACCTCTTCTTTAAGTGGCGCCAAAAGCAAAATAATCCATTCCTGCTGCTGGCAGCCTGGCAGACTGTGTGAATGTGAACACTACTGTGGCTGGACAGGGCACCTAGCGGTATGTATGTTTAGGGCAGTATGTGCCCAGAGATGAATGCCTAGAACACAACCAATCTGCATTCCAGGAAATTGTCTCTGGGTGTATACTGCCCTAGATAGAATAACTGCTAAGTGCATTGCCCAGCCCTGTCCAGCCGCAGCAGCTGTCAGACCCCCAAGGAGATGGACAGGCTGCCAGCAGCAGGGATATATGGTGTGCCTGTGCCCTCCAGCCACAGAGAAATGCCCAGTGTGCATGAGGCCTAAAGTGTGTAAAAACAAACGTTGTACTTTTCTATGTGTATATTTCATTGCCCCTCCTTGTAACTCTCTGCATAGATATATGTGAGCTTCAGAACCATTGTGTCCCATCAGAAATGTATATGTAGTTGGGTCAGGCTGTATCGTCTTGCAATTCAAAGACATTTGCTGCACAGACTGGACTCCCTTCCTTTCCCTGTAGTGTTCAGTGCAGAGTAAACATGTCATTTCCTGCTGACAGAGTGGGAAGTGTGTCTGAAAGGAGAGGATCTTGGGACTTGTAGTCTTCCAGCCTAGTTATACTGTCCTCCTCAGCATGATCTGGATTACAACTACCAGACGTTGCTGCTGAGGAGTTCTATCTGCTAATCTCTTTCATCCAGTTGTTACTATTGTACAATGACAAATCTGTGCCTCATCATAAGCAGGCTGGAATTAAGGAACACACTCACCGTTGGGACTCCCCCATCCAAAGGGCCTCCATCTGTGGGGAGGCTGCTGACTATATATTAATATTGCTGAATTACTGCTTAGTCATTTAAAGGGGAAACTCCTACCCAGAGTCAATATATTGTACTGTTTATTGCCTGTGGTGTCAGGGCCTAGAGGGAGCTGACTGACCAAGGGTCTCCTCTCCCCCTCTTACCCCTGGGATCATAGATCTACTGAAGATTTGTCTCAATATATATTGTTATAAATCTGTGAGTGACTGAACTCCGTAGTCAGAGAGTATATTTGTTGGTCCAAGGTCTGTTTCATTATTGACTTCATATATCCAGTAAAGTATCTAAAATTCTAATATCTGTGTTGGTGTCTGCAGTGACTCCTCTAACCTGGTGTGCCAGAGGGGTAGAGATTGTTCTTGGGGTTGAGGCAAAGCCAAAGGGGACCCAAACATTCAAGTGGCTTCTTTGAGGGTAGCGCTACATATATATCCTAATGAAGGGATCTGAGTTATACTGAAATCTTACATCTAAACTAAATTTATGTAATAAAGGGATCACTTATACTCCAAACTTTCTGCATGAAATGATGGATAACACGGTACAGTACTCTACTAGTGTCAATGTACGCAAACTTCTGATCAGTTAATGTTAGAGATCAGTTTGTACATTTATTCTTCTATAGAGGTTAATGTCAGTTCATTGATCTCTGTGTTTCCTCTGCGGAGATTTTCCTATTTGTCTGTAGCACTACCCTCTTGGAAGCCCCCGGTTTTGGGACCCCTATTTCCAGACCAACCAGGAAACACGCATTTTCCACTCATATCAGAAGTCAGAAATCCATCCATGATCTTGGTTTTGTTGTTTTATTAAGGAGTTAAACAACCTAGATGGTGTCTAGGGGTGTATGGGATACCCAATGAAACCAAAACAACTTAGAGGACAACTTCTTATATACAAAAAGAATTCAGCAAAAAGTACAAAAATAGATCCTAGATACTCTACTCCTTTTAGGAGTGGCAATCTTTACTAGGAATCCCTTTAAATGAACCTCTTCAGACCCCGGATTAAAATCTCCTCATCCACCTGGCTGTCATGAAGTGTATCCCAGGGCAAGGGATTCCAAGACACATGTAAATGCTGTCCCAGGGAGAACTAGTTGGGCATGGCACCTGACAGCCCTGTCTCTTGTAGGCTCAGGGGGTGTAGAGGTGCTCACACTGTACTGCTCCTGTAGCTTTAAAGGGTGAAGCTGCTTTCAGACCTTACACTGGCTTCATCCCCTGCTGACAGGAGGTCCTTCTCAGTAGAGCAGTGGAGGTCCCTCTTTCCAGCTCCCAGCCTGTAGGTAGACTTCCATTCCTCCAGGATCCCCTCCGAAGCTTCACACCAGCAGCACTTCCTCACTCCATCTTCCTGATTCCCCTGCTGGTCAGACTCTCTCATATTTATGGGCTGGTCTCCAACACTGCCAGGCCTTCTGCCTGGGATTTGTCAGACTCCCATAAATATGCAGATAAGTCCCTACTCACCTCCGCCTACTGACTTATAGAAACTTCTCCAAGTTTCTAGAGCAGGGGGAAGTGCCAGAGGACTGACCTGTAGAGCCCTCCAGCCTTAACCTGAAGTAACCTTGATGACTCATACCCAGGTTTTTGGCAAGCCTCTAGCTATACACAAGATAAAAAAACTCTACAATAGAGGGTGCTACGTGTCTTAGTGACCATTGCCATCAGAAAGTTACATAGTTGGTAAGGTTGAATAAAAACACCAGTCCATCCAGTTCAACCTGTGTGTGTGTGCGTGAGTTCAATAGTAATTCCCATATCCTTGCATATTGCAGTTGTTAAAATGCCCATCTAATAGTGTTTCAATTTAAATTGGAAGATTTCTCCACATCGCAATTTAGGATGTCCTTCAAAGATACAAACAGCAAATATAAAAGATTTACCCTTTGTTACATTATCCATAACTGAAAAAAGTTGTGGCTATACATACACTTCAACATCTTCAGACATGAGCTTGTGTTTGTGTTGTATAGTTGGCTTTGGACTGTCATGTAAAAGTGATCCAGGTGGCTATACAGTGGGGCAAAAAAGTATTTAGTCAGCCACCAATTGTGCAAATTCTCCCACTTAAAAAGACGAGAGAGGCCTGTAATTGGCATCATAGGTAGACCTCAACTATGAGAGACAAAATGAGAACAAAAATCCAGACAATCACATTGGCTGATTTGGAAAGAATTTATTTGCAAATTATGGTGGAAAATAAGTATTTGGTCAATATGAAAAGTTCATCTCAATACTTTGTTATATATCCTTTGTTGGCAATGACAGAGGTCAGACGTTTCCTGTAAGTCTTCACAAGGTTGGCACACACTGTTGCTGGTATGTTGGCCCATCCTCCATGCAGATCTCCTCTAGAGCAGTGATGTTTTGGGGCTGTCGCTGGGCAACACAGACTTTCAACTCCCTCCAAAGGTTTTCTATGGGGTTGAGATCTGGAGACTGGCTAGGCCACTCCAGGACCTTGAAATGCTTCTTACGAACCCACTCCTTCGTTGCCCGGGTGGTATGTTTGGGATCATTGTCATGTTGGAAGACCCAGCCACGTTTCATCTTCAATGCCCTTGCTGATGGAAGGAGGTTTGCACTCAATATCTCACGATACATGGCCCCATTCATTCTGTCCTGTACATGGATCAGTCATCCTGGTCCCTTTGCGGAGAAACAGCCCCAAAGCATGATGTTGCCACCCCCATGCTTCACAGTAGGTATGGTGTTCTTTGGATGCAACTCAGCATTCTCTCTCCTCCAAACATGAGAGTTGTGTTTCTACCAAACAGTTCTATTTTGGTTTCATCTGACCATATGACATTCTCCCAATCCTCTTCTGGATCATCCAAATGCTCTCTAGCAAACTTCAGACAGGCCCAGACATGTAATGGCTTAAGCAGGGGGACACGTCTGGCACTGCAGGATCTGAGTCCCTGGCGGCATAGTGTGTTACTGATGGTAGCCTTTGTTACGTTGGTCCCAGCTCTCTACAGGTCATTCACTAGGTCCCCCCGTGTGGTCCTGGGATTTTTGCTCACTGTTCTTGTGATAATTTTGACCCCACGGGGTGAGATCTTGCGTGGAGCCCCAGATCGAGGGAGATTATCAGTGGTCTTGTATGTCTTCCATTTTCTAATTATTGCTCTCACAGTTGATTTGTTCACACCAAGCTGCTTGCCTATTGCAGATTCAGTCTTCCCAGCCTGGTGCAGGTCTACAATTTTGTTTCTGGTGTCCTTTGACAGCTCTTCGGTCTTCACCATAGTGGAGTTTGGAGTGTGACTGTTTGAGGTTGTGGACAGGTGTCTCTTATACTGATAACAAGTTCAAACAGGTGCCATTGATACAGGTAATGAGTGCAGGACAGAGGAGCCTCTTAAAGAAGAAGGTACAGGTCTGTGAGAGCCAGAAATCTTGCTTGTTTGTAGGTGACCAAATACTTATTTTCCACCATAATTTGCAAATAAATTCTTTCCAAATCAGCCAATGTGATTGTCTGGATTTGTTTTCTCATTTTGTCTCTCATAGTTGAGGTCTACCTATGATGCCAATTACAGGCCTCTCTCATCTTTGTAAGTGGGAGAACTTGCACAATTGGTGGCTGACTAAATACTTTTTTGCCCCGCTGTATAACCGTCTGATTAGTTTTGCAGAGTGGCCAGTATGGTCTTCCCTCCGGGAGGAGCAGGGGAGCCCAGGATCACATCAGACAGTTTCAGTATGGTGAGCAGGAGGGGATGGAGGAATATCCATTCCTATCTTCTCTGCTGTGAAGATGAATGCACTCAGTTCTGAGCATTTCCAGCTTCAAAAGCTCTCTTTCCCTGGATACTACAGTCAGGAAAACAGCTAATCAAACACAGATCACGTGAAGGGAAGGAAAGGGGTTAGGAATCTTATAGCCCCCTGATGTCTCCATAAAGTGGACCTGTCACCTGCTCAGTGCTATCACATGGGGGGTTAATAGTCCCCTTGTGATAGCAATAAAGATAAATGAAGAAAAAAAAAATATATATATATAGTAAAGCAACTTAAAGTAACCTCATTGCTCTGTGCACACCTGGAAATGCAAACGTGCACACATGTATGTAAACTATGAATGCACCACGTATGTTGCCCCAAACGTCTGAGTGAGAGAAATAATTCTAGAACCATCATTTATGGTGTAAACTGATCAGCTGTAAAGGAATTTAAAGAATTGCCTATTAATATTTCTGGGTACCATCCTTTATTCAATCCTTAATATTGTACAGCAGTGCTGAGATTAAAACAAATAAATACTGAAAAATAAATACTGAAGAAACAAAAAACACCCACTAGAGCAGCTGTACTCACAGTGCCATACATGCACTCAATACTAACACCAATAAATTCTATACAGCGCTATGTGTGATATTAAAGCGATACTAAAGGCTTGGTTTAAACAAACAAACAAACACATCATACCTGCCTGCTCTGTGTAGTGGTTTTGCACAGAGCAGCCTTGATCCTCGCTGTTTGCTATGGGGGCACCCAAGCAGGCGCACCCCCGAGCCACTGCTCTGTCTGTCCATTCACACACGAAGCCCCAGCTCTGCCCCGCACCCTCTCTCTCCTCAATTGCTCACTGGCTGTGATTGACAGCAGAGGGAGTCCTGGGATAGCCGAGACTCTCGTGCACATATCTTGTTCAAGAAGAGTCTAGGTGAGTATTATGGGGGGCTGCCGCTCACAGACGGTTTTTACCTTCATACATAGAATACATGAAGGTAGAAAACCTTGAGCCTTTACAACCACTTTAATAAGGAATCCTCAACCTATCCAGTAACTGCAAACATTTATCCACATATAGAAACGTCCATACTTACAAGTGATCTGGTGCCACTATTTCCCACAGTTCTAGCTCTATTCTGGCTCTATGGCCTCAATAAAATGTCAGTGCCGTTCATGTCATACAGGGGTCTCTGTGCATATTCTTCACACAAACACAGTGTAGTTTTAGTACTGTGCTCCAGTGATCCCCCACCACCAACACAGAGAACCCACCAGATCTATATGACCATCCGCTATAGGTCAGTCATAATGTGCTTGTTATCCGGGGTCTTCTATGGCATCATCCACTTCCCACCGGGGGCAAACACTGCACTCTCCTTGTACTTCTGTTCCAGCCACATGACCTCATGCCACATAGAGAGGGAATAGAGGGAGACCGCCATAGTGGAAAACATTCAAACATTTTATCACAATACAAAGTTCTTTCCCTAGCACTAGGGTGCATGTACATAGGTTATTAGCAGTCCTTGGGTACCTGCTCCATAATTTACATGCTGAGCGGTCCCTTCCTGCTCCTTCCCGGGTGTATACAACGTCATTTCCAGGTGTACTGTGCGGGATGACATCACTTTCTGGCCCGTCTCAGCGTGATGTATAGACATTTCAATATGTGGATAATTGTTTGCACAGGTATTGTATAGGTTGAGGGTTTCTTCTTAATATTACACGTAGTGCTGTATATAATGTATTGGTGTCACCATCATTTTGTGCCATTTTGCGGGGGCACGCAGTTTTGAGGGCTGACACATTTGTTATCTCATACTACACTCTGTACTACCTCATCTTTTATTATGTACAGAAATACTGACTTCCTGAAAATACAGATCTGATAAATGTCTCCTTCACACGGGTGATGCCATGCTTGCCCCATGCAGGGCCGTGTGTTGCCAGCACAGGGAGGCTCAGGTGTTGCAGCCATTCCCGTGCTGATCTCCCATTGTTGTCTTTTGGGACAAGCGGCTGCACAGATAAAGCTGCTGTCCCCCAATGTGACATCCGTGCAGGTGTGGGTGCGTGTCTCCAAACTCATCCTGGGTGCATTCGGGGCCATGAACTCTCACACGCATGGATGTCACATGGGGACACAGCAGCTGTGTCCGTGTAACCGTGTGTCCCGGTACACAAAAATGGACAACCGGCACAGGGATGCATGCAACACCTCTACATCCCTGTGCTGGCAAAACAGGGTCCTGCATGGGACATGCATGTCATCGCCCCGTGTGAATGAGGCCTAACAGTTCCACAAATATGTTGTGACATTAAAACTGCAACTACCATCTTTGTATTCTACTAGGGCTCTCCTATCAGGAAATATACAATGTTCTGGGGGGTGAAATCATTTTATAGCCAAAAATCTCTAAAGTGAAACTGGCCAATAAATCTGAGGTGTCATACGGTGTTAGTACATATCACCCCTATGGAGAGGATACCCAGAGCAGTGCATTGTGGGAAATGTCGATACATTCCTATCCTCCATACTAGGCAGTTGGAGGGTCACATTTGCAGGCTGGGGGGCTTTTAAAGGGACATCTGGATGTGCTTATAGTATGTGTGGCCCTTCTTGGTGGTTCTGTTTATGGGACACATTTGGGGTGACTTACTAAGGGCCGTTCACACAAGTGTTCAGTCTGAATCCATCTGTCATTTTTTCAGGGGGATCCAGACTGAAGCACAATGTATGTCTATGGGTGGGTGGATGTAAACAGACGCAGGTCTATTGATAGACAAATCAGTTTGCCTGCAGCAGGAAATGAAATGTTCTGCGTCCTTTTCCATTGTTGTGGACATAAACAAATGTAAACAGATGTCCTCCATTTATGTCTGTTCTGTTTGTCTGTTTTTAGGTAAGAAACATTTTCTTTGTTTATATTTTGTTGCCTCTGACTACTTTCTTCACCAGCTAAAGAAAGGCAAAAGCTGATGTAAAGTGAAGTGAAGTGAAGCCGGAGGTGTATTGTGATGTATTCTGATGGAACTGGAATCCGCATTCATCAGTTGTATCCCTAAACTAACCTCCCTGCTCTGCTCACCTCTGCCTTCCAGTGATGTGACGGCTCCATCCCTCCCTGGCCGCTCTCACCTTCTCCCCAGGTGCTGAGTTTTCTGCTTCTTGATTGGCTGGTGGGAGATGACATCATCCCCTGAATGCGCACAGAAGTCGGTCATTCCAGCACAGGCAGAGTGTGGTGGGATGCAAGCTGAGCTGCACATGCACAGCTCGGTGTCCATTCAGTAGAAGCCTGCATTCAGACAGATCAGTGGGTATTATTTCAGTACAGACTCAGCATGTCTCTTCTGCAATAAAGATCTGCCTGCTCAGAGTCTCCATAATATGAGGGTTAGTTCCGCTGTAACAAACGTTGTGATCCGTCTGGTGATGCTGTATGAAAGGAGCCCTAAGCCAGGCACACAACAGTAGATTTATGTTCAACAACCAGGCGGAATGAAAACACAGATTCCTGCATTCCACACCAGCAAGGTGGAGGCAGGAGTCCCCCCGCTGTGCTATTGGATTCTGACACAGGGACTGCTCCGCTGTCAGAATACACAGATCTGTAATGCAGCTGATTGGCTGCAGCCGCTGATCAGTGGAGGTTTTCCAGCAGTTACATTTGACAAAAGCCAATTTATTGATCAGCTTCAGCTGAATGAGAGTGTCCGCACACTGATTGATCATTGGCCGATCCCTGCTGCACCTGTTGAATTTCAATCAGTGTGTACTTGGCGTAAGGCCTCATGCACCTTGTGCGTTTAGCTGTCATTTGAGGTGAGAATAATGCCGGAATCCTTATCTGTCAGTCAGTTACTTCTATCTCCCATCTCTTATCTCTTACAATAGCCATCACCAGTAAAGCCGGCCATACAGGGATCGAAATTCAGCTGGTTCAGCAGGGAGTGGACGAATCTGGACCCATGTATGGGCAGGCTGGTTGTACAGAAGTTGATCTACCGATTGGGTTCTGTACAAACAGCCTGTCAGGTTTCTTCTGCTTGATCAGTGCTGCTGGCTATAGCCTGCAATGCTGATCAGTGTATTCTGACTACAGGGAAGTCTCCCCGCTGTCAGAGTACAATAACTCAGCAGGGAGGATTCCCCATCCACCTCAAATGGTAAAGATGGGGGAATCGAGTCATATTTCTTCATTCAATCAGCTGGTTAAAGGAAAAAAGACTCATCTGTGGGCTGGTTAAGGCGTCATACATGGTGGGCATTTATCTCCAGTCATGAGTCTCTGGCATTTTGCTGCAGGTGGAGGGCAGAGGTGTCCTGTCCAGCCCCACGGCCAGCAGCCTGTCAGATGCTTTGAGAGTGTGACAGCGGCTTTGTCTGGATGGGGCCCCGAGTGGTACTTACCTTTATTGCAGTATGTGGCCGGGGATGAATGCCCAGAACACAGACTGCTTGTATTGTAGATGTGTCCCGGGGGGCTCTGCCCTAATTGTACATATTACTAGGTGAAGTGCTCAGCCCCATCCAGACAAAGCAGCTGAAAGCCTCATTGGGTTTAACTGCTTCCTGACCGCCCTATAGAAGAAGTACTGCTACAGGGCGGCAGGGCTGCACAAAATCACATATACAGTCAGGTCCATAAATATTGGGACATCGACACAATTCTAACATTTTTGGCTCTATACATCACCACAATGGATTTGAAATGAAACTAACAAGATGTGCTTTAACTGCAGACTGTCAGCTTTAATTTGAGGGTATTTACATCCAAATCAGGTGAATGGTGTAGGAATTACAACAGTTTGCATATGTGCCTCCCACTTGTTAAGGGACCAAAAGTAATGGGCTTCTCAGCTGTTCCATGGCCAGGTGTGTGTTATTCCCTCATTATCCCAATTACAATGAGCAGATAAAAGGTCCAGAGTTCATTTCAAGTGTGCTATTTGCATTTGGAATCTGTTGCTGTCAACTTTCAAGATGATATCCAAACAGCTGTCACTATCAGTGAAGCAAGCCATCATTAGGCTGAAAAAACAAAACAAACCCATCAGAGAGATAGCAAAAACATTAGGTGTGGCCAAAACAACTGTTTGGAACATTCTTAAAAAGAAGGAATGCACCGGTGAGCTCAGCAACACCAAAAGACCCGGAAGACCACGGAAAACAACTGTGGTGGATGACTGAAGAATTCTTTCCCTGGTGAAGAAAACACCCTTCACAACAGTTGGCCAGATCAAGAACACTCTCCAGGAGGTAGGTGTATGTGTGTCAAAGTCACCAATCAAGAGAAGACTTCACCAGAGTGAATACAGAGGGTTCACCACAAGATGTAAACCATTGGTGAGCCTCAAAAACAGGAAGGCCAGATTAGAGTTTGCCAAACGACATCTAAAAAAGCCTTCACAGTTCTGGAACAACATCCTATGGACAGATGAGACCAAGATCAACTTGTACCAGAGTGATGGGAAGAGAAGAGTATGGAGAAGGAAAGGAACTGCTCATGATCCTAAGCATACCACCTCATCAGTGAAGCATGGTGGTGGTAGTGTCATGGCGTGGGCATGTATGGCTGCCAATGGAACTGGTTCTCTTGTATTTATTGATGATGTGACTGCTGACAACAGCAGCCGGATGAATTCTGAAGTGTTTCGGGAATATTATCTGCTCATATTCAGCCAAATGCTTCACAACTCATTGGATGCTTCACAGTGCAGATGGACAATCACTCAAAGCATACTGCAAAACCAACCAAAGAGTTTTTTAAGGGAAAGAAGTGGAATGTTATGCAATGGCCAAGTCAATCACCTGACCTGAATCTGATTGAGCATGCGTTTCACTTGCTGAAGACAAAACTGAAGGGAAAATGCCCCAAGAACAAGCAGGAACTGAAGACAGTTGCAGTAGAGGCCTGGCAGAGCATCACCAGGGATGAAACCCAGCGTCTGGTCATGTCTATGCGTTCCACACTTCAGGCTGTAATTGACTGCAAAGGATTTGCAACCAAGTATTAAAAAGTGAAAATTTGATTTATGATTATTATTCTGTCCCATTACTTTTGGTCCCTTAACAAGTGGGAGGCACATATGCAAACTGTTGTAATTCCTACACCATTCACCTGATTTAGATGTAAATACCCTCAAATTAAAGCTGACAGTCTGCAGTTAAACAAACTAAAAAAAATCCCAGCGCCAATCAAAGAAAGTATACAATTATGCAGCTGTGCACCAGTGAAAACCACCAATAATAAATAACACAAAAAACAGCGCAAAAATTAAATAAATAAAAATAATCACAAATAAATAAATGTCCGTGCAAAAATATATATATAATATTTCAAACATCCATAGAATAAGGACACTCACATGTTTCAATAAAATAACAGGCCTTGTTTAATAGCCTCAAAGGCTTCAAAGGAACAAGTTTCCAAATTGTAAATATAGGGATCTCACGCTTTAAGGATCACTGTAGAGGATGACCAGCTTTCTACCTCAAAAATGGCTGCTTGAACCGCAAAAGTCAGCGTGCGTTCCAAATACCGGAAGTGACGTAGGCCAAGAAGACGGCAGACCGGAAGTGCGTCAACGCGTTTTGCCCCACCCACAGGGCGTTTTCAAGCAACTGTGGGTGGGGCAAAACGCGTTGACGCACTTCCGGTATTTGGAACACACGCTGACTTTTGCGGTTCAAGCAGCCATTTTTGAGGTGGAAAGCTGGTCATCCTCTACAGTGATCCTTAAAGCGTGAGATCCCTATATTTACAATTTGGAAACTTGTTCCTTTGAAGCCTTTGAGGCTATTAACCATTTCAATACCGTGCAATTTTACACCTTCCTGCCCTGGCCATTTTTCAGGTCTCAGCGCTCTCACACTTTGAATGACAATTGCGCAGTCATACAACACTGTACCCAAACTAAAATTTTATCATTTTCTTCACACAACTAGAGCTTTCTTTTGGTGGTATTTAATCACCGCTGGGGTTTTTATTTTTTGCTAAATTAACAAAAAAAGACCAAAAATTTTGAAAAAAAAACACATTTTTCTTTGTTTCTGTTATAAAAGTTTACAAATAAATAATTGTTCTTCATAAATTTAGGCCGAGATGTATTCTGCTACATGTCTTTGGTGAAAATAACCCAAATTAGGATGTATTATTTAGTTTGTAGGAAAGTTATAGAGTTCACAAACTATGGTATAGATCTGATTATTGATCAATCCTGAAGTACTGACAGCCAATCTAATTTCTTGAGGTCCAAGAATGTCAGAACAGTACAGATATCCCCAAATGACCCCTTTTTGCAGAGTAGACAGTCCGACGTACTTCATAAGAGGCCTGGCGAGTTTTTTGAAGTTGTATTTTTTTGTCATAATTTTTCCGAAAATGAAAAAATGAAAAATATTATTTTCACTATTTTTTTTTTTACATACTGTCACCAGTGCAGTACAGCGTCATCATATAACTGGCATGGCGGTGAACAGGGACACTGACTGGTGACAGTATGAAAAAAAAAAAAAATTATATTTTTTTTTTAATTTTTTTTTATTTTTTTATTATATTTAATTTTTTATTACATTTTTTTTTATTTTTTTTAAGATTTTTTTTCATATTTTACTATGACCAAAATAGTACAATGTTACCATAGTAACATTGTACTACTTTGGGGAAGTGATCAGTATTTTTTTTTTTTTTTTTTTTTACACAATTTGCTTATAGCAAAGAATTACTTTGCTATAAGCAAGCATTTAGCTGAATGAAATCGATTCATTCAGCTTTTTTTTTTTTTTTTTTTTTTTTGTGCTTAGCTGTGATTTGGTCACAGCTAATCACATGACATGTGCATGTGATTAGCTGTGACCATTCACAGCTAGGCACTAGTATACAATGGATGGCATCATGAATGAAGCCATCCATTGTATACAACTGTCATGTGACCTGCTGTGATTGGTCGCGGCAGGTCACATGGTACCGGCAACGGGAGCCGGTACTCGGATCTGTCATCGGCCGTGTCCGAGGTGCACGGGCGGTGACAGATCCCGCTGCTGCGCCGCTCTGCAATAGCGCAAACGGCGCATGTGCGGGAGCACGCCAAATGGCGTGCACCCGGAAAGCTGCAGCGCTTTTCAAGCCGCCAAACGGCCATTGGCCGGGCGGCTAACGGTTAAACAAGGCCTGTTATTTTATTGAAACATGTGAGTGTCCTTATTCTATGGATTTATATGGTATTGAGTGGCAGTATTACACTATGTAGCCTTTCTTTCCTTGCACACTATTGAGGATTCCATGGAGAAGTAGAGTGGAGTCGATTGCTGTATCTAAGCAGGGTGAAGGCGATTTGAGTTCCTCCTGAGGGGCTATAGGATCCCTTATATCCTATGAGGCTTATTACTCACCTCCATCTGGTGAGTGCGGTCAATATTATTTTTCACGTGGTGATTAGGTGGAAGCACATTTTGGAACATTGTTTTGAAAATCCTTTTGGGAAAATAAGGACTTAAGTCTGCAGTTAAAGCACATCTTGTTCGTTTCATTTCAAATCCATTGTGGTGGTGTATAGAGCCAAAAATGTTAGAATTGTGTCCATGTCCCAATATTTATGGACCTGACTGTATATATACGTGATTTTGTATTCCCGGGTAGGGGGCGCTCGTGCCTGGGCCGCCCCACCTGCGCTGCCATTGGTGGCTAGAGGTGTCGGTCCCCGGATCTTGGCCGGAGATTCCCCACCGGCACCCGGCGATCATCGACAAACACTGACAGGAGAGGTCTGTATGGAAACAATACAGATCTCTCCCGTCAGCTCCAGCACACTGCTTTGTTTTGCTCTGCATAGCAGCATTCTTAGGGCTCGTTCACACTTCACTTTATTTCTGACTCTTGCAAAACGCCTCTATAGCGCTTGGGAAGCGGTTTTAATGCTCCCCAAACGCCCCATGAACAGTTTTGAGGCGGTTGATAGGCGTTTGCCAAGAGTTAAATCCGCACCACAAACGCCTATAATGAAGTTAAATGGTATTAACACTCTGCAGCCATGTCGCAAACACCTACCAGGCAATTGCAGAGTGACACCATAGACTTGAATGGGAGGCTTCAACTCCTTCTGACTCGAAACGAGGCGTCCGTTTTGCCGCGACGCTAACGCTTCCATGTGAACAGCACTGTGTGCTGCCATGTGCAGAATTTTCATAGGCGTTTGAGAAGTGTTAAAAACGCTTCCCAAATGCCTGTCTGATGCCTGCTGACAAAGCTAGTGTGAACTGAGCCTAACACAGTAAAACACACACAGCACACAGTTAACCCTTTGATCGCCCCAGATGTTAACCCCTTCCTGCCCAGTGCCATTAGTACATGTCAGTCCTTTTTATTAGCACTGATCACTGTATTGGTGTCACTGGGGATGTCAGTAACAGTTAGTCAGTCCCCCCCCAGTGTCAGACAACCCGCCGCAGTCCAACTATAAGTCGCTGATCGCCGCCATTGGTATAAAAAATGTTTTTTTAAATTCCAGAATACAGGTATGTGTACTCCATTTGTAAACACATAACTTTCATGTAAACCAATTATTTTACACTTATTGGGATTTTTTTTAGCAGACACAGAATACATTTTAATAGCTTAAATTTATAACGAAATTTGATTTTTTAAAATTTTTTACTGGACATGTTTTATAGAAAAAAGTCAAAAATAATGTTTTTTTTGCTGGTCTTTGTTTATAATGCAAAATAATTAAAAAATGCACAGGCGATCAAATACCACCGAAAGAAAGCGCTACTTGTGGGGGGAAAGGGACATACATTTCATTTGGGTGCAGTGTTGCATGACCGCACAATTGTCAGTTAAAATAATGCAGCGCCGTGCCGTAAAAAATTCCTGGTCAGGAAGGGGGGGGGTAAATCCTCTGGAGTGCAAGTGATTAACAGGCTGCCAGCAGTGGGGCGGGACAGGACCCCCATGCCCTTTCCCCACAGCAGTGGACCTGGACAGGACCCCCATGCCCTTTCCCCACAGCAGTGGACCTGGACAGGACTTCCATGCCCTTCCCCCACAGCAGTGGACCTGGACAGGACCCCCGTGCCCTTCCCCCACAGCAGTGAACCTGGACAGGACGCCAGTGCCCTTCACCCACAGCAGTGGACCTGGACAGGACCCCCGTACCCTTCCCCCACAGCAGTGAACCTGGACAGGACCCCCGTGCCCTTCCCCCACAGCAGTGGACCTGGACAGGACCCCCGTGCCCTTCCCCATAGCAGTGAACCTGGACAGGACCCCTGTGCCCTTCACCCACAGCAGTGAACCTGGACAGGACACCCGTGCCCTTCCCCATAGCAGTGAACCTGGACAGGACCCCTGTGCCCTTCCCCCACAGCAGTGAACCTGGACAGGACACCCGTGCCCTTCCCCATAGCAGTGAACCTGGACAGGACCCCTGTGCCCTTCCCCCACAGCAGTGAACCTGGACAGGACACCCGTGCCCTTCCCCATAGCAGTGAACCTGGACAGGACCCCTGTGCCCTTCACCCACAGCAGTGAACCTGGACAGGACACCCGTGCCCTTCCCCCACAGCAGTGGACCTGGACAGGACCCCCGTGCCCTTCCCCCACAGCAGTGGACCTGGACAGGACCCCCGTGCCCTCCTCCTGCAGCTAAACCCCGGACCCCCATACATTGGAGATAAACGTCTAGATTGCTCGGGGGATAAAAATGTAAAGTTTCTTGACTCAGCAAAGTGAATATTGGTAAATAAATGGAATCTGTGTTCACTTCAATCAACCAATCGTGTGCAAGCAACTATTTTGTTTTTACCTTTTTTTTTTTTTGGTAAGTGAACACAGGACACAATGCAGAGTGAGGGGAAGAATCTCCTCCATGCACAGCTCACTTCCTGTCTGGGGACTCCATAGAGAAGTATGGAGAGCTGTCCCCTGTCAGGTCTGCTGTGTGTATTGACAGATGGAGGCTTCACCAGAAATGACACACACAGGTCCCCCCAGCAGATGTATACGGCCTCATTCACACAGGCGGGTGTGTTGCTCAGCAGTGCAGTGACATGCAGTACATCCAGTGTACATGGTATATATTTCTGCAATGTTCCGCACATCACGCCAGCAATGCGCTGTTAATGGGGCCCCAGAATACAATTGTTATGTACAGGATGTGTCCAGCAGTGAGCTGTGTACTCCAATGCAGAAGGCAGGTCTCCGGACTATGATGGAAGACCCTCCATGTGGGAGATCCCATCCTAGTGACCTTGGACTAACATATCATCTCTGTATAGGAGGATTCCCCCTAAATACCACCTGGAAGGAAGATCCATGGGAAGTCCTCGTCTCCCTCCCGGGTCCTTCCTGTCCCTGACCTCCCCGGGCCTCACAATGGATCCCGGTCCCATCAGAGGTCATCCTAGTCCTGTACAGGAGAAGGTTTGTGGGATTTGGGATTCTCAGCTTTCCTGTATATGTGTGATGCAGAGCTGAGTGTGGGGGAGGGGCGGGCGCCCCGGTGTCGGTACATTGTAGTAGAAGGTCCTCTGTATAGAGGAGATGTCCGTTCTCTTCCTGGGTTCCCAGTGTAGATTCCATCCTACCGCCACACCGGCTCACATCTCCCTCTTCTCTCTGCAGGGATCCATATCGTCCAGAGGATGTACGGCTGTGAGCTGAGAGATGACGGCACCACTGCGGGGTATGGTCAGCACGGATATGATGGGAGAGAATTCTCCTCTCTGGACACACAGAGATGGATCTGGATCCCGACCATGAATGAGGCTCAGATCTCCACACAGAGATGGAACAGTCCGGAGGTCAGATCGGGGGAGAGACACAAGAATTATCTGGAGAATGAATGTATAGAGTTCCTGCAGAAACACATCAACAATGGGAGAGAAGATCTGGAGAGGAGAGGTGACCGCACTACATACATCATACATGTTCTATCTACACGCCGCACTACATACATCATACATGTTCTATCTACACGCCGCACTACATACATCATACATGTTCTATCTACACGCCGCACTACATACATCATACATGTTACATCTACACACCACACTACATACATCATACATGTTACATCTACACGCCGTATATACACGCCGCACTACATACATCATACATGTTACATCTACACGCCGTATATACACGCCGCACTACATACATCATATATGTTATATATACACACCGTATATACACACCGCACTACATACATCATATATGTTACATCTACACGCCGTATATACACACCGCACTACTTACATCATATATGTTACATCTACACGCCGTATATACACCCCGCACTACATACATCATATATGTTACATCTACACGCCGTATATACACCCCGCACTACATACATCATATATGTTACATCTACACGCCGTATATACACCCCGCACTACATGCATCATATATGTTATATCTACATGATGTATATACACACCGCACTACATACATCATATATGTTACATCTACACGCCGTATATACACCCCGCACTACATGCATCATATATGTTATATCTACATGATGTATATACACACCGCACTACATACATCATATATGTTACATCTACACACCGTATATACACAGCGCACTACATACATCATATATGTTACATCTACACACCGTATATACACCCCGCACTACATACATAATATATGTTACATCTATATGCCGTATATACACACCGCACTACATACATCATATATGTTACATCTACACGCTGTATATACACACCGCACTACATACATCATATATGTTACATCTACACGCTGTATATACACACCGCACTACATACATCATATATGTTACATCTACACGCTGTATATACACACCGCACTACATACATCATATATGTTACATCTACACGCTGTATATACACACCGCACTACATACATCATATATGTTACATCTACACGCTGTATATACACCCCGCACTACATACATCATATATGTTACATCTACACGCCGTATATACACACCGCACTACTTACATCATATATGTTACATCTACACGCCGTATATACACCCCGCACTACATACATCATATATGTTACATCTACACGCCGTATATACACACCGCACTACTTACATCATATATGTTACATCTACACGCCGTATATACACCCCGCACTACATACATCATATATGTTACATCTACACGCCGTATATACACCCCGCACTACATACATCATATATGTTACATCTACACGCCGTATATACACCCCGCACTACATACATCATATATGTTATATCTACATGATGTATATACACACCGCACTACATACATCATATATGTTACATCTACACACCGTATATACACAGCGCACTACATACATCATATATGTTACATCTACACACCGTATATACACCCCGCACTACATACATAATATATGTTACATCTATATGCCGTATATACACCCCGCACTACATACATCATATATGTTATATCTACATGATGTATATACACACCGCACTACATACATCATATATGTTACATCTACACACCGTATATACACAGCGCACTACATACATCATATATGTTACATCTACACACCGTATATACACACCGCACTACATACATCATATATGTTACATCTACACGCTGTATATACACACCGCACTACATACATCATATATGTTACATCTACACGCTGTATATACACCCCGCACTACATACATCATATATGTTACATCTACACGCTGTATATACACACCACACTGTATACACACTATATACTCTCTGCATACAGTACACATACTACACTGTGCAGACACGGCTCTATGTACACGGCTCTATGTACACGGCTGTATGTAGTCACACCACATGATATACACGCCATGCACCAGAGATATACTGTATAAGGCGTGGCTCACATCTATGCGGTTTTAGTACGTTTTGCGGAAACACACTACAGTGGATATAACATGATTTCCTATGGGACACGTTCACATCCATGTGTTTGTCATCCGCAGCATTGTTGGGAGGGGTCAGGGACACGCGTGTTTTTGATGCGTTTTCAATGCATTTCAGGCCTGTTTCACACTAATTCAGTTTGCACTTTGCCCATTTTGCAGCGTTTTGTGTTTTGCATGCTTGTTTTTGTCATGTTGTCTGAAACTGTTTGCAATTTTAGAATTTTTTTTTGCCAACTTGTTGCTGGGAAGATTAAAAACGCATCAAAAACGCAATACGTGTGTGTTTTTGATGCTTTTTGTGATTTTTGAATTTTATTTTTTGGACAATTTGTTGCTGGGCAGATTAAAAATACATAAAAAATGCAACACTTGTGCGTTTTTAATGTGGTTCGTGATTAAACCACAACGTGTGTGTCTTTGATGCGTTTTGAAAGAGGCCCGAAATGCGTTTTCAATGCGTTTCAGGCCTGTTTCACACCAATACAGTTTGCTTTTGTCCGTTTTGCAGTGCGTTTTTTTACAAGTGTGTCTTTGATGCATTTTCTGATGCGGTTTGCGATTTTTAAAAAAAATTTTGGGCCAGCTTGTTGCTGGGCAGATTAAGAGCGCAAAATGCATCAAAAACAGAACACGTGTGCATTTTTGATGCATTTTGTAATTTTTGAATTTTTTTTAGCCAACTTGTTGCTGGGCAGATTAAAAAAGCAAAATGCATCAAAAACGCAGCACGTGTGTTTTTGATGTGTTTTTCTGATACGGTTTGATTTTGAACATTTTTTTGGGCCTACTTGTTGCTGGGCAGATTAGAAACGCAAAACGCATCAAAAGTGCAACACTTGTGCACTTGTGGTGTATTTTCTGATGCGGTTTGCCATTTTTGAAAATTTTTTGGGCCAACTTGTTGCTGGGCAGATTAAAAACGCAAAACGCATCAAAAACGCAACACGTGTGCGTTTTTGATGCGTTGTGTGAATGGTTTTTTTTCTGGCCGTGTTGCTGAGTAGATTAAAAATGCATCGAAAACACGTGTGTATTTGATGTGATTTCAATGCATTTCAAGCCTTTTATACACCAATGCAGTTTGCTTATGTCCGTCTTGCAGTGCGTTTTCTGCGCGTGTGTTTTTGTCGTGTTGTTTGATGCTGTTTGCTTATTTTCTTTTTTTTTTTGCCCAACTTGTTGATGGGCACATTAAAAACGCAACACGTATGCGTTTTCTGATACGGTTTGTGGTTTTTGAAAATGTTTTTGGCCAACTTGTCTCTGGGCAGATTAAAAATGCACCTGTGTGTTTTTGTTGCTTTTTCAATAGATTTCAGGCCTGTTTCACACCAATGCATTTTGTGCTTTGCCTATTTTGCAGTGTTTTTTGCGTTTTCTGATGCGGTTTGCGTTTTTTTTCGTCAACTTGTTGCTGAGCAGATGAAAAACGCAACATGTGTGCATTTCTTATTGATCTTTTGATGCGGTTTGTGATTTTTGATTTTTTTTTTTTCTACCAACTTGTTGCTGGGCAGATTAAAAACGCAAACCACATCAAAAACGCAACACGTGTGCCTTTTTTATGCGTTTTATTAATGGGTTTTTTTTTTGTGTGTGTTGCTGGGTAGATTAAAAATGCAAAATACATTGGAAATGCAAAACTCAACTCGTGCGTATTTGATGTGTTTTTGCTGCGTTTTCAATGCATTTCAGGCCTTTTATACACCAATGCAGTTTGCTTTTATCCGTTTTGCAGTGTGTTTTTGTCGTGTTGTTTGATGCTGTTTGCTTATTTAAATTTTTTTTCCAACTTGTTGCTGGGCAGATTCAAAATGCAAAACGCATTGAAAACTCAACATGTACACGTTTTCTGATTTTTAAAAAAAATTGTGGCCATCTTGTCTCTGGGTAGATTAAAAACGCATCAAAAACGCAACACGTGTGCGTTTTTGTTGCCTTTTAAATGCATTTTAGGCCTGTTTCATACCAATGCAGTTTGTGCTTTGCCTATTTTGCAGTGTTCTTTGCTTTTTCTGCTGCGGTTTGCAATTTTTAAATAATTTTTTTACCAAATTGTTGCTGGGCAGATTAAAAACGCAGTGTGTGCACATTTTTGATGCATTTTCAATACATTTCAGGCCTGTCTCACACCAATGCAGTTTGTGCATTGCCTATTTTGCAGGGTTTTTTTTTTCATTTTTGATGCGTTTTCTGATGCAGTTTATGAGTTTTGAATTTTATTTTTCTGTCCAACTGGTTGCTGAGCAGATTAAAAACACATCAAGAATTCATTTTTGATGTGTTTTCTGCTGTGTTTTGCGTTTTTTTGAATTTTAGTTCTTTTTTAATTAACTTGTTGCTGGGTAGATTAAAAAATGCAAACCGCATCAAAAACGCAACACTTGTGCATTTTTGATTGGTTTGTGCTCCGTCCTGTCAGCAGGGATGTGCTGGATTTTGTGTCCCTGCAAAGCCATAAATAAAATCCAGCACATCCCTCAGTATTGTACACATGAACACGGGTTAGGCACACATTTAACCCTTTGATTGCCTTAGATGTTTAACCCCTTCCCAGCCAGTGTCATTAGTACCGTGTCAGTGTATATTTTTAGCACTGATCACTGGTTCCCACAAAGTGTCAGTTAGTGTCAGATTGTCCGCCGTAATATCGCAGTCCCACTATAAGTCGCTGATGGCCTCCATTACTAGTATAGAAATAAATACAAATCCCAGTATATATCCCATAGTTTGTACACTAGAACTAGAACACTAAACCAACCAATATCAGCTTATGGGAATCTTTTTACTAGAAATATGGAACAGAATACATTTTGGCTGAAATTCATGAAGAAATTAGATTTTTACATTTTTATTGAATATGTTTTAATACAGAAAGTGAAAAATATTGGGTTTGTTGTTGTTTTTCTTTTTTTTGCAAAATTGTCAGTCTTATTTTGTTTATAGCACAAAAATAAAATCCCAGAGGTGATCAAATACCACCAAAAGAAAGCGCCATTTGTAGGAAAAGACATACATTTCCTTTGGGTGCAGCGTTGCATGACCGCGCAATTGTCAGTTAAAGTAACGCAGTGCCGTATATCAACAATGTCCTGGTCAGGAAGGGGGGAAATCTCCCGGAGGTGAAGTGGAGAATGAAAACGTAATCAGTGACTTACATGGTAGAACAGCGGGCTCCGCTCATTACAGCGGCTGCACAGGGGCCACTCTCTGCACAGCACAACGTGCGCACACATGGAGGACGCCACACGTGTCTGTTAGTGGTGGACATTGTATACAGAGAGAGTCATCCATGTTATGTGTCCACCTACCAGTCTGAGAGCCGGAGGATAGAGGATCCCGCAGCCAATCAGAGAAGGATGTCACAGGTAGAAGTGTCACATCTGTATATTTGCCGGGTGAGAATGTTCTTCTCATCTGTCTGATAACCCGACTCTTGTATATTACTTTGTGGATTGTGGCTGAGAATTTCCTTTGTAATGTTAGTAAATACAATGAATCTTTCTTCATTCCCAGCGACATAAACACAATGCTGTATACAGAGGTGTCCCGGCTCTAGTCCTACAATCATCTGTACCCCGTATAATAGAGAGTTATGGGGCCGTTCAGACGGGCATGTGGAGCCGTTCTGTACATCTGCATTTAGCAGCGGAAAGAGCAGAGATGCCTCTGTGGCCGTACAGTGTCTGTGCTGATACCGCGTGTACACATACTAATGATCTTCAACCCCTCGCCCTCCAGAGGATCCCCCCCCCCTCCTGACCAGGCCATTTTGTGCGATACGGCGCTGCGTTACTTTAACTGACAATTGCGCGGTCATGCAACACCGCACTCAAATTAAATTTACATCCTTTTTTTCCCACGAATAGCTTTCTTTCGGTGGTATTTGATCCCCTGTGCGGCTTTTATTTTTTGGAAGGTTTACCTTCATGCATAAAACGTTTGAAGGTAAAACCCTCGAGCCTTTACAGCCACATTATGGAAATGATCTAAGCCCAGATGAGTCTATCACACCCCCAACGTTTAGAGATGGGAACGAGGGACACCTTACAACTGTGAGACACTTTCTGAAATCTAAACAGTGCGTTTTATGTACAACTATACAGATCAGACCAAAATGAGGGACAAATGAGGAGGAAAGAGGGACAGAGGGACTTTGGTCCAAATCAGGGACAGTTCCTTGAAATCAGGGACAGTTGGGAGCCATGGTCTGTATTCCAGGTTTTGGAGTCTTCCAAATACTTGTATGTGGTTGGAGAAGTGGGATTTCGGTGCGGTGTCTTGTACCAGGTAGAATGACACAATATTCCCATTAGGGTGAAGGATGTCAGATAAAAGTCGGATACCTCTGGATTCCCAGACGATGATTCCCTGGTTGTGAGAACACTGGGGTCGGCCATAAGCTGCATACACATCTACGTGTTTATAGCCGATTCCTAAGGAAACAGACAACATTTTCTACAAGGGTGACTCTGCCTCCATCTCCCTCCTGACATCCTTCATTTACAAAATGGAAAGAAGACCAGCAGAAAACTGTGGGCCAGACAGCAGCTGCATTCAGTTATATGCAGCCACTGTTCTGGTATTCTGATAGGCTGAGGCTGTGAAAATACAATGACCACAGAGGGAGATTCCTCCATCCGCTCTGTATATAGCACAATTGTGCGACAATGTTAGAGTGTTACTGAACCCACAACAGTAAAATCAGTCTGTAGATGCAGTAAAGCATGTTTGTTATACTCACTGTGGAACCTAAGGGGTTAATCCTCTGCATTGTGTAAAAAGGATGTTTGATCCTGTCTTCTCTGATCCTCCCCTTCTTCCAGTGTCTCACAAATATCTCCTGATAGAACAGAGGCTCGGGAGCAAGCTGCACATGCTTAGTTTGGTGTGTATTGCTAGAGAGGTTTTTTTTTTTTTCTTGCGAGGGTGCTTGTGATCAGCACAGGGCCAATCAGCACTGTCCAGACAGAGGTCAGAAGTCCTGCATCCTGCTACAGGGAATTGAAAACTCCTCCTACAAGCTATAACCAGTGCCCTGCTTGACACTGATAGAAGTCACAAGACTGCTCTAACTGCTGATGAGAAAGTTATTTAGCAGTTTATATTTACTAAAATAATTGCATTTCCATGTTCTGTGTACTGTGGGAGACCAGATATAGTGAATGCAGGGTCCGGGGAGACCAGATATAGTGAATGCAGGGTCCGGGGAGACCAGATATAGTGAATGCAGGGTCCGGGGAGACCAGATATAGTGAATGCAGGGTCCGGGGAGAGCAGATATAGTGAATGCCGGGTCCTGGGAGACCAGATATAGTGAATGCAGGTTCCGGGGAGACCAGATATAGTGAATGCAGGGTCCGGGGAGACCGGATATAGTGAATGCAGGGTCCGGGGAGACCGGATATAGTGAATGCAGGGTCCGGGGAGACCGGATATAGTGAATGCAGGGTCCGGGGAGGATGGATATAGTGAATGCAGGGTCCGGGGAGAGCGGATATAGTGAATGCCGGGTCTGGGGAGACCGGATATATTGAATGCTGGGTCCTGGGAGAACAGATATAGTGAGTGCAGGGTCCGGGAGATCAGATATAGTGAATGCAGGGTCCGGGGAGATCGGATATATTGAATGCCGGGTCCTGGGAGAACAGATATAGTGAGTGCAGGGTCCGGGGAGACCAGATATAGTGAATGCAGGGTCCGGGAGATCAGATATAGTGAATGCAGGGTCCGGGGAGACCAGATATAGTGAATGCAGGGTCCGGGGAGACCAGATATAGTGAATGCTGGGTCCTGGGAGACCGGATATAGTGAATGCAGGGTCCGGGAGACCGGATATAGTGAATGCAGGGTCCGGGGTTTAGTAACACCTTAAACAGGAAGCACAGCTGTCACATGTAATGGACAAATAGGTTTGATGTACATAAACAATTGTGACTACAAGTACCAGTTAAATTACTTCTTTGTAAATAATAATTCCAGTAGATGATGTCACATGCTGCTTCCTATACCATTCAGTCTCCTTTATCCATTACATACATTCACTTGTCACACCTTCACACTGATGACTGTATGAGGAAAAGGAATCGGTTGTAGAGGCTTTTAAACAATTTATACAGAAATGTATTGCACAGGTGTGATTGTTTTTTATCCTTTTCACTGTACGGTTGGCTACTATCATCCATATTTACACGGATCTATCCCAGGGACGTTTCACATTTTATATATTTTTCATATGAAACTCATCAGAACATGACCTCCTGTACAACCAGCAGAATGATATTTTTCTCTTTCTCTCTCTCAGTGCGTCCAGAGGTGAAGGTGTGGGGCCGTCGTCAGTCGGATGATGTGACCAGACTTCATTGCCTGGTGTACGGGTTTCACCCCCGACCTGTGGATGTGAAGTGGATGAGGAATGGGGAGGACCATGTTCCTTCAGATGAAATGACTCCAATTCTCCCCCATCCTGATGGCACCTATCAGATCAGAGTCAGTGTGGAAGTGCCAACCAAGGAGGGAGACACTTACTTCTGTCATGTGGACCACAGCAGTCTGGAGGATGAGACTCTCAGTGTGATATGGGGTGAGTGATATCTACAGAGAATACATGACACCTGGAAGAGTGGAGGAAGAGTGCAACTGAAAGTGTTTTTGTTATTCCATGTGACATCAATTTTCTATGAAATTCCTATATTTAAATATCGATGACATTTCATCTCCACACAGAGCCGTCCCACTCCCTTCCCAGTAATACTTGCAGATATAGACATTTTGTATCCTTAGGTGTGCTAACTCATGGCAAGCAATCAGAGTCTATCCTATAATAGTCTGACTTTAGCAGAGTATATTTTGATTGGTTGCTATAAGTTACTGCACTTGAAGCAAAACTATAGTAATTTTCTAAAAAGTGCAAAGTGGAAGGTTTTATATTGCAGATGAGACATGGTGTCTGTGTATTAAAAAAAAATATCATGTGGATGTCTTAAGCATTCACTCATGTATAACAAATGATCAAAGTATTGTCTGTAATATTATTATCTCCTATGATCATCAGCTCCATCTACTGGCCATAATGTGGTATTTCTCAGAAATGGCTCAATAATAACAAATATGCATTATGGCCACTAGATGGAGCTGATGATCATAGGAAATAATTATACCACAAACAATACACTGATCATTCCTTGTACCGGGGTGAATGCTTAAGACAGCCACACAGCAATTTGTTTTATACATAGACCACATAGTGTGTCTCTTCTGCATACAGTTGCAAGAAAAAGTATGTGAACCCCTTGGGATTACGTGGAGTTTTGCATGAATTGGGCATAAAATGTGCTCTGAACGTCATCTAAGTCACAACAATAGAAGAACACAGTCTGCTGAACATAATACTACACAAACATTAGATGTTGCCATGGTTTAATTGCACATAACATGTAAACATTTACAGTGCAGGGAGGAAAAAGTATGTGAACCTTTGGACTTAATAACTGGTTGACCCTCCTTTGGCAGCAATAACCTCAACCAAACGTTTCCTGTAGTTGCAGATCAGACCTGCACAACGATCTGGAGTAATTTTGGACCACTCCTCTTCACAAAACTGTTTCAGTGTAGCAATATTCTTGGGATGTCTGGTGTGAATCGCTCTCTTAAGGTCATGCCACAGCATTTCAATCGGGTTGAGGTCAGGACTCTGACTGGGTCACTCCAGAAGGCGTATTCTGTGCTGTTGCAGCCATTGTTTTGTTGAATTACTTGTATGCTTTGGGTCATTGTCCTGTTGCGTCACCCATCCTCTGCGGAGCTTCAGTTGGCGGACAGATGGTCGTACATTTTCCTGCAAAATGTCTTGATAAACTCTGGAATTCATTTTCCCATCAATGACAACAATCCGTCCAGGACCTGAGGCAGCAAAGCAGCCCCAAACCATGATGCTCCCTCCGCCATGTTTCACAGTGGGGATGAGGTTTTGATGTTGGTGTGCTGTGCCTTTTTTTCTCCAAACATAGTGTTGTGTGTTCTTCCAAATAACTCAATCTTGGTTTCATCTGTCCACAGTATATTTTGCCAGTAGTGCTGTGGAACATCCAGGTGCTCTTTTGCAAACTTCAAACGTGCTGCAATATTCTTTTTGGACAGCAATGGCTTCCTCCGTGGTGTCCTCCCATGTACTCCATTCTTGTTTAATGTTTTCCTTATTGTAGATGTGTCAACAAAAATGTTAGCATGTGCCAGAGATTTCTGTAGGTCTTTAGCTGACACTCTGGAATTCTTCTTTACCTCATGCAGCATTCTGCGCTGTGCTCTTGCAGTCATTTTTACAGGACGACCACGCCTAGGGAGAGTAGCAACAGTGCTAAACGTTCTCCATTTGTAGAAAGTCTGTCTTACCGTGGACACATGAACATCAAGGCTTTTGGAGATACTTTTGTAACCCTTTCCAGCTTCATGCAAGTCAACAATTGATCGTAGGTCTTCTGAGAGCTCTTTTCTGTGAGGCATGGTTCACATCAGACAGTGCTTCTTGAAACCAGTAAACCCAAAACAGGTGTGTGTTTTTTAAGGGCAGGACAGCTGTCAGCAACACATCCAATATCCTCACACTGATTGGAGTCAAGGTTGGCTCACTCCTGGCTCCAATTAGCTCTGGGAGAAGTCATTAAGCTAGGGCCTCACATACTTTTTCCTCCCTGCACTGTGAATGTTTACATGTTATGTGCAATTAAACCATGGCAACATCTAATGTTTGTGTAGTATTATGTTCAGCAGACTGTGTTCTTCTATTGTTGTGACTTAGATGACGTTCAGAGCACATTTTATGCCCAATTCATGCAAAACTCCACGTAATCCCAAGGGGTTCACATACTTTTTCTTGCAACTGTAAAAGTTTCCTACCTTTCTGTCTTCTACATTTGTGTGTACACTCTGTCTTTGTCTGTACACATCACACAGCTCTGTGTAGGAGGTGATCGGGAAATGTCTGCCTTCTCTTCTTCACTCATCTCATGGCAGCTTACGTTTCCTATAATTGTAATAAACATGAATCGAAACCCCTCTAATAATTCAGCTTGTAATTTGTATTTACTACAATGTAGTTCCTTAAACCAATTTTAATTTTTCAAAAATGACATTTACACATTCTTCTATTTATAGTGCAGGAATAATGTATTTAAAGGTGGTCAATACTTGTCAGAATTTTGTAAACTCAACACTGTAGATCCCAGTATGCCAAAGTCTCTATATCTCCCATTCTCTGTATGTTTATCTGTCAGATCCACCAAGCAATGGCCTCTCAGTCGGAGTGATCATTGGTGCCGTTGTTGGAATCCTTGCTCTTCTTGCTGCTGTTATCGGAGTCGCAGTTGTTTTTTGGATGAGTAAGTATAAGGATTAGGAAGTAATCATTGTTATTGGTACACTCACAATGGATTTTATTAGTTTTTTTTTTTTTAACAGGTAAAGTTTTTGAGTTTTATAGTAACACACAATATACTCCCAGTATACCTCGTACAGTTAGTACTTTCCAGATTCATTAGAATTGCCATTACAATAAATTATTCAATTAAACAGCCTGAAAGACAAAGATAACATAGAAATCACAATAGGTGTCAGGGGGTGTAGTCTCTGTTTATATACCATCTCAGCACACACAGGTTATATAAAGAAGCATTCATGGCCTTAAAGTGGAACTGCATTGCATCTGAACACCACAAACCCAAAATGTTATTAAATTCATTGTTAATATTTAAAGCCAACTCCCCCATCCATCCATGTGTCCATGCTTTATTGTTGAAAACACCCTCCTGGAATTTCCAGCAGTGGCCATCTTGAGTAAGTGCAGATAATTCATGTAGTATTTACTTTCTGGAATCCATCTGCCCTTGGCTCAGGCATAGGCTGAGCTGAGAACTCTGCCTCCCCTCATGAAGACTGCTGGAATGTATGTGGACATTTGCCTAGGCATGGAAACCAGGAAGTAACTGAAGAAATGTTAAACAAAAGTTTAAAACAAGAAAATATGATATACTTTCCTATCCATTTACTAATGTTAGCAGCATAAAGACGAACAATAGCCCATGTTAGGAGAGTGAATTCCACTTTACATTTGTAAAGGGCACCCCTCTGTATATGCATAGGCAAATCGGATACAATGGAGGGGGAATACGACAAAAGGCAGGGAGGGATGAAGGAAGAATGGAAATATAAGGAAGGGGAGGGATTTTCTCTCTTTACAGCAGTGCAGTTTAGCAGATATACAGCCCTGGCCAAATGTTTTGACAACGACACAAATATAAATTTTCACAAAATCTGCTGCTTCAGTGTTTATAGATCTTTTTGTCAGATGTTACTTTGGTATACTGAAGTATAATTACAAGCATTTCATAAGTGTCAAAGGCTTTTATTAACAATTTACTGTATTTAAAATACAGTTTATGGGTTACATTTCTGGTTTCTAACTCCATGTCTTCATATTTCAGAGAAGAAGAAGGCTGGCTATAATAGCACCAACAGTGAGTACTGATTGCTGTGTTCCTCTGTGTAGTATTTTATATCATAATGCTGTGTAGACTGTAATCCTTCTGTAAGATCTTCTAAGGATCCTCTAAGCCTGATACACAACCTAATCCAGACTGTCATGTCCGCCTCCACATGATTGTTATTAGTACTTTCCATACCCCCTAATGCATCATACAAAGTACAGAAAGAAGACAGAGTGCTCCTGGGCCATTCTGTTTGGGGGGGAGGTTTTCCCTTCTTGACCTCTTGTTACCTGGTCCTATGTGTGTTTTATGTCATGTTTCCCACCACACGGGTGGACTGCTTTTGGAGCTCCCATGGTAAAGACAATAGATCCGGGTGCCGTACTGTATGGGATATTTCTGACCAGTAAGCTCATTATCTTGGAGTATAGTACAGGACACAGGTCCCTTCTTTGTTCTTTTGATCTCCCTATTGCTTGCTACAAAACTGAGGCTAGCTGGGAGTGGGCGGGGTTATGTAGGAGAGGTCCCGGCAGCTTTTTTTGCCCATGACCAATCACCTGAAGACAACTGAATATAGTAGAATATAGAATGTAGTTGGCTAAATTTGGACGCAGGGACACTGGATGCTTTTGCTGTCATTTTGGTATAGCTGGGCGTCACGTGTGTCCCTGTACCTTTTAAGGAGGGATGGGCTCCTCCAGGCACACCTGCCCTTACCCTTTCCATTTATACATGTGCTCCTACTATGGAGGCTCTGGAGATTGTAGTTCAGTCCACAGTATACAAAGGACCATTGACGTAGGAGTGTGGCTTATGCATGTATTTGTAAATGTGTGCAAATAAAACCCTCTGTATTTACCACATACTGTCAGACAGGGACAAATTAGTTGTTCTGCAGGCTGGCTGGTAAGTGTTGCTGGGAAATCATTTGTTTGTTTGTGATGTGCATTGCCCTTCCATGTGCACCTTACTGCTAAGGCTGGTTATAGGTTGGGCCGGCTGACATTTTTTGTGTAGTTAGATAACTGAATATAACCTCTTGTAAAGACTAAGGAGCCTGTAGCCGGCACTGTACTCCAAGACATGAATGGTACTAGTTAGGCTGGATATAGACTAATAGATTTTCATATAAAAATTTGTTTAAACATCATATAAAAATTCTCAGCACATTTGACAGGAAAAATGTTGTATAAAAGCAGTTCAAATTTGTGGCATTTATTTTTCAATTCATAGTGAATGGACTTTCTCAAACAAAAACCACACACACTGATAGAAGTTCATTCATTCTAGAAAACAATTCCATCCAGCTGCTTTGAATTGTCTCATCACTGAGGTTGAAAACTAACATTGATTTTTCCTCACTAACAATTATAAAATCAAATAAATGTTCTTAAAATTAAAATTTCTCACCATATTATTATTGTATATTCAGCACTAAACCCTATTTTATCATGCCGTGTTTATTTTTATTGAATTTTTTGGTGAATGAATGACTAGGGGTAATACGTATCCCTTACTCATTCACATAGCGGGAGGATTGCATATCAGGGGGGTCCTCTTTTTACATAGGGTTCCCCTGTAAGATGCATTTTTTGGGAATGCACACTTTTTTTGATTTGCCTGGGATTCCCCTTCAAATCCATATTGTACCCTTAGGACCCAAGGACAAGGGTCAGGTATGGATTTATTGGACGTCCCTGTGACAGTTTTACCTTTTTTTTAAAAAAAATGGCAGCATATTGTCATTTAGGAGCAAATGTTTTGTTTTTTCCAAAATGTCACTTTTGATTAGATTTTTGCCACTTCACAGGCAGGTGTAGGACATCCCCAAAGCATGATATTTAACCTTTTCACTGCCATCGACACATGCTGTACATTGGCAGCAGCGGGATTTTATACAGAATGTGTATAAATCTGGCAAGCCAACTGTCGGCTGTCTGATGGAAGTGATCGGGTAGCTTTACAGCTGTCCAATCATTTCCACATATCCCAACAATATTCCTGGACCTGGGACTGGCATGGCAGTACTGCCAAGGTAGAGGAGAGGGATATCAGTGAACATCGTTTTGCTGATCTTCCCTCCCTAGTAAGGACCCAGAGGTTCTTGGTGGGAAGGGCAGATCAGCTTCAATAAAAGGCAGGTGAATCATCAGGGGTCTAAAAGACCCATAATATCTCATTAAAGAGAACTTGTCACCAAAAAAGCATATATAGGGGACTTTTTGTTCCCTTTGTGATAAAAATTAAGATTAGTGAAAAAAGTGTAAAAAAAAAGTTATGTCAAAGCACTTAAAGCCCCTGATTTTTGAGCCCCCATCCCCACATACATACACATACTAACATAAACATCAACTGCAATTCACAATTTATATAATGCTGTACATGCTGGAGTGAGAGCAATAATTCAAAGGCCATTATTCACAGTTAACTCCCAACTGATGACCTGTAGGGGCTTTTAAATCATCTAGACAGTTCGCTTTGTTCCAAATTAAAATTCGGACAATTTTATTGTTATTTAGAGATTCAGATGTAACGGAATTTCTGAATTACATTAGTTACAGAGCTACATAGTTAGTCTGGCTGAAAAAAGACAAACCTCCATCCAGTTCAACCATTGAAAAAAAAAACAAAGTTATAATCCTATACCCACACTTGATCCAGAGGAAGGAAAACAAACCCAGCAAAGCATGATCCAATTTGCTCCTGTTGGGAAAAAATTCCTTCCTGATCCCCCGAAAGGCAACCGGATATTCCCTGGATCAACTTTACCTATAAATGTTAGTATACAGTTACAGTATATTCTGTGTATCCAAGAAAGAATCCAGGACTTTTTTAAAGCAATCCACTGAGCCACCCCTCTGTCCAAGTATACCACGTCCACCCCACCCCTCTGTCCAAGTATACCATGTCCACAGCCACCCCTCTGTCGAAGGTTTTGCTCACCTCCTCATAAAAAGAAATCCGATTTCAGTCTTTCATGAATCCATGCTGTCTGTTGCTTAAAATATTTTTTTCCAGCAAGAACTCATTTATGTGTTTTTTGTATTAAACTCTCCAGTATCTTCCCAACTATAGAAGTTACACTAACAGGTCTATAATTACTTGGTAAAGATTTTGACCCCTTTTTAAATATTGGCATCACATTGGCCTTACGCCAATCCAGTGGTACTATGCCAGTCATTAAAGAGTCCCTAAAAATTATAAACAATGGCTTTGAAATGACAGAGCGCAATTCTTTAAGGCCCCGTGGGTGTATGCCATCCGGACCAGGTGCTTTATTCACCTTTATTCTGTCTAAATATTTTTGGATCATATCAATTGTGAGCCAATGTGGATCATCTGGAGCTGTGTCAATACCATGCCCATTATGGACAAGAGCTCCCCCATGCTCCTTTGTATACACAGAGCTGAAGAACGGATTAAATAAATTTGCCTTCTCTTTGTCCCCCAGTCACCCCCTCTAGATTATTCAGTAAAGGGCCTACATGCTCGGACCGGACCTTTTTACTAATAATATATTTGAAGAATTTTTTGGGGTGTGTTCTGCTATATTTTGCAATCTGTCGTTCGTTTTCAATTTTTGCGGCCTTTTATTTCCTTTTTCATATTCTGTTATATTCTTTGTAATGTTTAAACGATGATTGTGTTCCTTCATTTTCATATTTAATAAAAGCTCTTTTCCTTTTATCTATAACCTTTTTAACTTTGGCCGTAAGCCACATAGGTTTGATTTTTAGCTTTTTAAACTTGTTGCCCATGGAAATATATTTTGCAGTGTGTTCACATACAGTTTTTTTGTAGTATCTAGCTAATTTAAACGAATCTGAAGTAACGAAACAAAGTTACATCTGAAATTGAAATAGAATTTGAAAAGAAAGGAGTAGAATATAAAAGAAAAGAATATAAAGTAAAAGAATAGAATAGAAAAGTATAGAATAAAATAGAGCAGAAAGTAAGGGAATGGAATAGGATAGAAAATAAAAGAATAGAATAGAAATGAATAGAGAAAAACAGAACAGAATATAATAGAAAATAAAAGAATAGAATTGAAAAGAATAGAATAGCAAAAACAACAGAATAAAATGAAAAAGAATAGAACAGTCTTCCGAAATTCAGATTTCAAATAGAATAAATTTGAATAAAAGAGATTAGAATAGAAAAGAATAGAATAGAAAAAACAATAGAATAAAATAGAAAACAACTGTCTTCCAAAATTTGAAATTCGAATAGCATACATTTGAATAGAAAATTTAAAAAAAATTGGACTAGAAAAGAAAAAAAAAACAGTATAGAATAGAAAATAAAAGAATAGAATAAAAAAAACCCAGTAAACTAGAAAGAAAATACCATCTTCTGAAATTCGGATTTTCAAATAGAATAGAAAATAAAATAAAAGAATAGAAAATAAAGCATACAATAGCAAAAACAATGGAATTTAATAAAATAGAATATAACCATATTCCAAAATTCTAATTTCGAATAGCACAGTGGCTAAGTGGTTAGTACTTCTGCCTAATAGCACTCGGGTCGTTGGTTCAAATCCCAACCACGGCACTACCTGTGTAGAGTTTGCATATCCTCCCTGTGCCTGTGTGGGTTTCCACCAATATACCAAAGACATGCTGGTAGGTTCATTTATTTATGCCTAAATTGGCCCTAGTATGTGTATGTATGAATGTGAGTTAGGGACCTTAGATTGTACACCCCTTGAGGGTTAGGGACTGATGTGAATGTACAATATATATGTAAAGTGCTACATAATTTGACAGTGCTATATAAGTACCTGAAATAATAATTAGAATAGATTAGAATAGAAAAAAACAATAGAATACAATAATTATAACCATCTTATGAAATTCAAATTTCAAATAGAATAAATTTGAATAGAAAAGAATTGAATGGAATAAAAAAGAATAGAAAGAATATAACTGTCTTCTGAAATTCAAATTTCAAAGAGAATAAATTCGAATTCAATTTGACCAAATTCAGAAACTTTGAATTCAAATAAACGAAATGAATTCCGAAAACAAATTAAACGAATATAACTAACAAAGTAACGAATAATAACAAAATGATTTAACTATAATGAATGTAAACAAATGTTTTCATTCTGCACATTTCTAGTATCATCAAGAGAAAAAGTTATGGTACCAAAGCTTGCCTCTTGCCATTTCATTGGCACATACATTATTAAGACTTGACATGTTCTACAACCTCATATTATACATTTTACCAAAAAGTTAACTCTAGTGTAATTTTTACTGACGTTTCTTGATTGATAAATTGTTGCGCTAATATCATGTCATAAAAAAAACTGGCATTTTCAATATTTTATTCTCCAATCTCTGCTTTTAGAAAACATATATTGTTTTGAGGGTTTTAAGTAATCTTTAAATTTGAAATAGTTTTTCAAACGTACAAAAAAACCCACAAAAACATGTACAAAAATCATTTTAGACCTTGGCACCGAATGGGTACATTATTTTGTATTTTAAATGTTTACAGCTTCCTAGAGAACTGTGTTTTGTTTTTTTAATTTTCATTGGTACGTTTCCTAGGGCAGTGCCCAGCTATTGATGCCCCGTGTTTGACAAGCCCTTGCCTGTTTGCCTTGAGAATGGAGTTAATTGATTTTCAAGTTTTGCCTTCCATTGGAGAATTGTGCTTTAACGTTTGGCATTTGCTGACATGTTTGCGGCACTTCAAACCCAAATGCATTCACCCATCACTAATTTTTTCCTGTTAAAAAAACCTTGTGGTGAACCCTTAACGAAGCTGCTGTTATGATGAAAGGTTGTCAGTTTTTCTCATACAAACATCACCTGACTGACTAACACATCATACTAATATTGTTGTTGGTGTAATGAGAAGGAAAGAAAAACAAGTTCTTGTATCAAAGTGAGTGCGGGGCCCCACTATAGGTATGGTATTGGTAGCTGCCTCTGCCCTCCATCTTGTTACACCATTCAAGTGCGCTGTATACTGGCCGTGTGTAAGTATTATTATTATACAGGATTTATATCACACCGACAGTCTGCTCAGCGCTTTACAATATAAGATTAGACATTACAATTTGGTACAAGAGGAATCAGAGGGCCGGCTAGCTTTGTCTGATATTACACTGATATAGCCATGCTAGCAGAATTATAGAAGTACATGGTAATCATTGCTTTATATTTTCCAGCTTCTGACACTACTTCTGACAACTCCAAGGAAGTGAAGGCCTGAATGTAAGTTTTCAGTTCTCCATTAATGTTCAGATTTGCACATATGGCACATATTGCCCAAAGAAAACCAACTACATACTGCCTCTTATATCCAAGGAAGGTTATCACATCTTTGACAACATCTGGTATTCACTATAAAGAAAAATGTCATCATGAAAATGTGTTTCACTCTTAAAACTGGTTGGACTAGTCAGTGTCAGGGGCCCTTATACTCCGATCTTCACCTCCTTCCACCTACGAAGTCTCTTAGTGGTCTCCTGGGCTAATGCGATTTTTACCCATTTATAAAAAGTCGTGCCGTCACCACTTATATTTGCTGCCACTGATTGTTATCACTATAGATCAGCCTTTTTCAACCAGGGAGCCTTCAGGTTTCTTCAGGGGGGCCTTGGCAAAATGCCTAGAAATTGCCCAAAAATTGTATACAAGCCAGCTTGTCTTTTAGTTACACAAAGCTGCAGGTTTTCATTGTCCTCCATTACAACCTTCTATTACAACCTTTTATTACAACCCTCTATTACAACCTTCTATTACATCCTTCTATTACAACCCTCTATTACATCCCTCTATTACATCCTTCTATTACATCCTTCTATTACATCCTTCTATTACATCCTTCTATTACATCCTTCTATTACATCCTTCTACTACATCCTTCTATTACAACCTTCTATTACAACCCCCTATTACATCCTTCTATTACATCCTTCTATTACAACCTTTTATTACAACCCTCTATTACATCCCTCTATTACATCCCTCTATTACATCCTTCTATTACATCCCTCTATTACAACCCTCTATTACAACCCTCTATTACATCCTTCTAATACAACCTTCTATTACAACCCTCTATTATATCCTTCTATTACATTTTTGATGCAGGAAAAAAAACGCACTGGACTGCATCTAGTGTGAACTAGCCCAAAAACTTCTACTGAGAGTAACAAAACGTCTGATATAGGACTATGTAAATATATACTTTTTGTTCTTTGCAGGTCCACAAAGGAGAAGAATGCAGACGGCTTTCTTTATTTGTATACAATTTTCGCTTGACTTCATTCTTTTTAGAAATACACACTTTGTGATTAAGGAGAGTTTGTCATATTCCATAATCAGTATATATGCAAACAGAATTAGTTGGTATAAATCATGTGCACTTCGATGATGTTAAGATTTTTTGAAAATTTTAGGAAGACGTTAGGAAATGTTAGAATCCATACCAAACACACCAGATATGTGAGTGACAGGTGCACTTTAAGTATTATACATTCAGCAGCTGCTGGGATATGTGGCAACCATTCATTCTGCATTTTGTAGGTGAATTTCCATGGTTCTCCATATTCATGGATGATATGATATTGTAATGCAGAACACTGAGGTCATCTCTGTAAAAAGTATTTAATACATGTTCCATTATTCCTACTGAAGTATTACCTGTGTCCAATAGAAATGTCCGTACTATACTGGGAGCCATGTTACCTTCCAGAGTCCACAGTTGTCATCCTTCTGAAATGTGCCTTAAATAAGAACTGCTGTGTTGACCACAACCACCAATCACATTTAGACTTTCAGATGACAGGCTTACAATTGTACAGCGAAGAAATGCCATTGTAGGCTTGATTTGCTGGTTCTCATGTGTACAGGGTACCCTCAACTCTCACACTCGGTCATTAATAAATGGGTAGGAAGAAATTTGGATTTCAGGATAACTGCTTTGCCAGTAGATGTGTATGGCCAAATATGTAAATGATCTGGACGTTTGCAATTGCGTGAACCTCAAATTGGGAAAACCAATCTACAAACATAGGGCTAACCCAATCCAAGAAAGGAACATGTCTATGCAAATATTCACTTATTAGTTGTAGATGATTGAAGACCACTGAATATGAAAATCATGGCGGTCAGCAAAGTCTGCTGAAGGTTTTACTTTGCAGATTTATTTATTTATTTCAGGTACTTATATAGCGCCGTCAATTTACGCAGCGCTTTACATGTATGTATTGTACATTCACATCAGTCCCTAACCCTCAAGGGGCGTACAATCTAAGGTCCCTAACTCACATTCATACATACACATACTAGGGACAATTTAGACAGGATCCAATTAACATACCAGCATGTCTTTGGAGTACCTGGAGGAAACCCACACAGGCACAGGGAAACTCCAGGCTGGTAGTGCCGTGGCTGGGATTCGAACCAACGACCCTAGTACTGCCAGGCGGAAGTGCTAATCATTTAGCCACTGTGCTGCCCAGATGTTAACACCTTGGACAGGAATGGCAGAATTCGATGGTTAGAATCGTGGTTAGTGGATTGGTTGGCTCTTTTCTAGACTACTAGTAGTTCAGGCAAGTCAATGTTGCTGCAGAACTCCGATTTGTCCAGGTTATCCAATCTCTTACTCCAATTGTGATCCCTTTGCAGTTTAGTTAGTGGCTACCAATTTAGGAAGCCTGTTTTCTATCCCGTTATTGTACTACTGTATTAGAGCGATTATGAAAAAGGAAATGGGCAGTCATGTCCCCTAATCTCCTGCACCCCCCTGGTAATGAATAGTACCGCATTCCTAATGGCAAAAGACTGCACTGCTTCCAGCTCCTAAAACAGCCCCTGGGGAAGTCCACTGCTCTGGGTGCAGGTCTCAGGAGCTCGTCTAGCTCAGTATGTATAACAAAATCGAAAAACAAGGCTGCACCCCACGGACATCCCACTGGTAAGTATATTGTGTATGGCTGGATGTTGACACAGTCCCTGCGCTACCTGGGAAATCGCAGCCCGCACGGGAACTGAGGTTCCCAGTACAGTTGTGATTTCCAGTGTGGGCAATATGCCATTAGAATTAATGGCACCCGCCTACGGGTCCTGCATTCCTCTGTGTAGGTGGTGCAGGTATTTTGCGGGTCCCGTAGTGTCACCACCCGCACAGATGTGAACCAGGAGTTATTGAACTAGCACAGAGATTGAAAGTGTTGTGAAATTATCTAAAATTCCCTCATTCATACATACACATCTTAGGGCCAGTTTAGACAGGATCCAATTAACCTACCAGCATGTCTTTGGATTGTGGGAGGCATGAATGACAGTGACAAGGTAACCGCTGTTCTCCCTCACGGTGTCAGATCTGTCAGAAAGGTGGGGCTGTGTGCTGTTCTAAAGGCTGAGTTAGTGTGAGTCCCAAACCACTGAACTGTGCTGTGCTGTCTGTCCTAATATTCTGAATCTGATTCCGCCACATTCTACCATCTGATTCTGCCAGGATTCTGCCCTCTGCTGACTTTAATTGTCATATATGGCGTGACATTTTTGGAGGAAATATTTTCACCAGCGGTGCACTCTGGATGTATATACTGAGATAAAGGGGGTTACTAAAATATTTGAACTTTACCTTTCTGAGAGATAAGTAATGGATAGTTCATGTTATGACAGGTTTGCTTTTCCTATATAATGTTTATAGATGTTATACATTCATATTACTGACTGTTTTATGCTGAAAGTAAACCTATACTTTGCCCATACTAAGCAAACGAACGAGTTCACTTTCCTCCATAGAACATACGCAGTGTGTATTATTTCATTCCTTAGACTAAAGTGTACCTGTTACTTTACATAGTATGGCCAAAACATAGCTTAACCTTTGGATATATATTTAAACGGTATCTGCAATCAGGTTTTGGGGTCTTAAAATCTTGTTTATTTTATTTGCTTTGCTAATCAGGATCAGAATTTTTAAAGATTTGAGCGTTTGTGTTTTAATTATATCCTCTTGTTTGCTCTCATTGTCCTATATTTACTTATAGAATTTCAAATTAAACATCTAGGACTGGAATTATTGGTTTATATTACTCCACATTGTAAGACAATATTTAGTCATTGCTTTACTTGACGTTATAGATTCAGAATGTATGCTGAATGTTGGGGGTTTTTTACTGTAATTTTAATTTTCAGGTAGATTAAAAAAATGTTACCTTTGAAAAATGTAAATCGCATTACAGGTGTAAAAATAAAGAAAGGATATTGGGGGTGGGGGATCACTGGAGACTTGGATATTAACCCTTTCGCTACAACAGGCAGGAGTGTGTGTAAGGCCTCATTCACACGGGTGGACGTAGGCATACAACCATGTGAGGGCCACTTTTTCCCTTCATGGGGTGTAGAGGTGTTCTGTGCAGGCATTCCCATTCATGTCATTTAGGACAGAGCAGCTTCATGGACACAGTTGCTGCTCTCAATTTCACATGCGTGTGGGTGCAGTTGCGTGGAACACCTATGTATCGCTGTGCAGGCAAAACATGTCCCTCACCCGGGTGTGCGCTTTAGTATGCCTATGTGAACGTGGCCTAAAACCCCATATGACATATGTCGGCTGACAGTCATAGCTCTCTGCACAGAGCAGACCTGAGAACTGAGTGATCAGTGATTATTGATGGAAACATTCAATGTTTTGTGTCTGGAGTCCACCTTTAAATAAAGTGAATGTGGTTCTAAAGTGTAAGTGTTCTTTCTCTGCATTAGGGTAAAAAACTTCCCACTACTTGTTCTCTCCCCCCCCCCCAACCCCCGCCATCCCTAAACACTCACCTGTCTCCTCTCACGATCCAGTGCTGTCCCCGGCTGCAGCACCGCTCTGCCCTCTTACAGCTCTCACAGGGGACACAGGCATCCAAATGATTGATCACTGGATGGGCAGTAGCACCGCAGCAACTCTTATCCTTGAACTTTTCCACCACTCACTAATATTTACACAGTTAGATTTGGATGCGCTATAACTTCAATTTGTGTCATTTTGCTGCCTCAAAACTGTGTTTTGAATTGTGCACAAAGGAAAAAAAACTCCATAGAGTCAGAATTTTGATATTTGGGCAGAACATCAGAAAGAAAGCCACTCTTTGGAAAGTACTTCAACAGCTTGTGTAGCAGGGTGACCCCGGGCCACTGGGGAAAATGGTGGTTTACTCCATATTTTGGAGAAAACAAGTACGTTAATGATGCAGGTGTGTGCTGCGTTTATATGGGAGCCAGAGATAGAGCTCAGAGCCCGGTCTCCTGAGGGAGGTCAAAGTGTGTGAGGGGCTTCCAGTTTGCCAGTGTGGGAGATGGAGGGTCTTCCCCGGCATCAGGGGGGCTCCAGCCAGAATCCGAGAGACAGGGCTCAACCCGAGAGCCAGGAAAGATTGCTGTGTGCATCAGAGGAGCTGTGTGCTCTGAATGTCTAAGGTGTGTTCATTAGAGATGAGCTGTGTGCTCCAAAGTTCTTCAAGCTGTGTACATGGAAGAACCTGCGGTCTGGGTGACCGATGTCAAGAGCCGAGGTACTGCTGAAGAGAGCCAGGTGGCTTGGTATTTGTACCCACTTATGCTGTGTGCAACTGAAATCCTTGTGTGGGAAATCCTTTGTTTGTGAACTTTTGCGTTCTTTTAAATAAAAATGGGCTACCAAGCCCTTAAAAATAGTTCCTGTCTGCTGTGGACTCACTACAATAATGCATCTGCAATGAGAGCGAACTACCCCATGACACACTTGTGGATCCCAGTAATCTAGTGCAGACTCCCATACACCATCCAATCTGATCGGACTAGTCCTATACATGGCTTTGAGATATAATCATTGGATAGCTTCTGAGTGTATATGTTGGGGAGTTCTCCAAGTATGTAAGAAAAAAAAAAGAACTAAATGTTAAAAAATGTAATTAAAAATGTTTTTTTTTTTTTAACACACTCTCACCAGCCAGTATCCCAGATCACTGCCACACTAGTCACATGATTATTATTATTCAGGATTCATATAGCACCAACAGTTTGCTCAGTGCTTTACAATATAAGGGAGACAGTACAATTACAATACTTTCAGTACAGAAGGAATGTGAGGGCCCGGCTCGTGGAGCTTACAATCTAAAGGAAGAGGGAGATGACACGTGACAGGTCCCAGAAGACTGCTGGACCATTGACGAAGTGCAGAGCTTCTCACGTATGTACAGTGGGCACCCGACTGTAAAGCCGCAAGCTGTCACAGCCGGGTGCCCACACTAAAGATGCCGGCGCCGGGAGAGAAGACCGTGAGGACAGTGCTGGACCGAGGAACAGGTAAGGTTCTGCTACAGCGAAGCGCCGAGAGGCCAGCCCAGTATTCTGACATGGCGGCCACAGGAGTAGCAGGCCGGCCACTCCATTTTCGCTCCATAAGATGCACAGACATTTCCCCCATGTTTTCGGTGGAAAAAAGTGCGTCTTATGTAGCCAAAAATACGGTAAGTCTTTCTGTAATCTAGCCATTTCCTCTGTGCTGCATTACAATTACGGGAGTGTTAATGTGATGAAACATCTGTCTCAGCATGATGATCTCTGTTAATTGTTCTGCCTGTTTGTGTCTGTGTCAGATCTAATTACTGTGCAGCTCTCACCTGTACCAGTGCTAGACTGAGAGGCCCAGGGATTGTGGGATATATAGTTACTTCACAGGAAGTGTCAGTTATTAGACTCTGTACAGTGCCATGCCAAATGCCTTATGTTTGAATGTAAACAAATCTCTTATACAGGAATATGAGGATTTACTCTACTATATGTAGCGCTACCCCTGGAGGAGCTGCTTGGGTATTTTGGGTTTTTTGTTCTGTGGCTCGACTCTAAGAACAACCTCAGCCCCTTTGACACCTGGTTGAATAAAAGTCACTGCAAGGACGTATTATAACATGAGTAAAGATACCTTTAACTTGACTGTGAATTAGCTCTAGAAAATAGACACAAGACTGTTTAGTGGTAAGTGGACTCAATGTATTGGTACAGTATGGTGTAAATGATGATATGAGTATATATGAGCATACAGAGGGTAGATTTGGACGCAGTCTAGTAGACAATCCATTCTCTTTGCCAAAGTAACTTTGAATAGAGTTCTGTACCACTAGTCTGGAATCACTCATAAATCAGCAAGATCAGTAATAAACGGTGCATAGAAATGTTCACTGTAGGCCCTGGGGGGAAGGAGGAGCCAGAACATGGCATTGAGTGAGAGCTCAATGTGAGAGCTCTCCGTTGGCCAGCTACCTAATGCCTTGGGAGACCTGCCAAAAGTAATCAAGAGATGCGGATAAGCAACAGAGAGACCTACCTGTGAGTGGGGGTCTGAAGTGGGCTGCAGAGTGTGGGACGAGCCAGCTGGAGAAGTGGACAGAGCTTTGAGCTGGTGCACAGCGGGATGGCGATGAATCCCGTCCGGCGCGATGGGCAGCTTGGAGCCAGGAGGACGTGGGGTAGACCACATGACCGCCGCAAAGGAGTACCGGGAGGGAGAGAAGCCGGCCGGCGTTCCCAGAGAGAGGAAGACGTCGGTTCTCTCTGTGAGTGAACGGGGCAAGCGTGGTTGCCCCAGCCATACAAGAACAGGGAAAGAAAGGACCCAGTGGGGGAAATCTCCCCCTACACAAAAGAGCATCAGTATAACAAGCAAGGGGTTGTGGGGAACCACAGACCCCGAAGAAAGAACCTGAAGCCGGCCTGCACAAAAGAGAAGACCACAGGACGGTGAATGAGTGCGGTAAGGCTTACTGTATTACTGCACTATATGGAAAAGAGCTGAACTGTAATGTGAAATTAAAGGGGGAGATCATCCAGGGGGTCCAAAAGAAAAGGAGGTCGGAAGGAATATGGCACAAGCCCCTGGAGATATAGAAGCTGGTAGAGGGGGATTTAAAGTGACAAACGGGACAATAAAAGATAAGGAAATCTCCCCCCCCACCTCCCCTCCCAGAATTGGGATAAAGGAACTAAATTGTTTAGTGGCATGAAAAACAAAGTGGCCAAAGGAGGAGGGCCTAAGGGTTCCCTATCAGGTACAATTAAAAAATATATACCCACACGGGAATTTGACCCCATAAAGACAACAAGGAATATGTGAAAGGAGTGAGCTGGAAATCAGTTTGGAAGACAGCCCAGACTATCCTTCGGAATGGCGAATAGTGGTCAACAAGTTAAAGAGAGAGTGGAAGAGGGAGAACAAGAAAATTACCTACGAATGCTAAATGAAAAGAAATAGCAGAAATGTTTAAAGGTCTTCAAAAATCAATAACACGAGATGGCAATAATACAGAAAAATCGGGGGCAAATGCTAACAAGAGTGGAAGAAACAGAGGGAAAAGTGAACAAAAATGCCCAAAATATTTTGAAGCTAGAAAAATGGATGATAGAAATGAGAAAAGAACAAAGAAAGTTGTAATATAAAATAGAGAACCAAGAATATCGAGATAGGAGAGGTAATTTAAGGGTTCAAGGGGTACCAGAGATTTCACATGGAGAAGACCTAATGGGTATAATATGTAAATTGTTGAATACTATAAATGGACAGATCTGTATCAGAGACTCTTAAATTGGATGGAGTATATAGAATAGGAAGGCCCCAAGATGAAAAGAGTAAAGAAAAATCAAGAGATGTAATTGTACAATTCCATAATTATGGGGATAAGGAAGAGATATGGAAGAAGATTAAAGGAAGAACGTATTAAATATGAAGAAATCGATATCCAGATTTTTGCTGATTTAGCAGCAGAGACATTGATAAGAAGGAGATCTTTGAAACTATTGTCGGAGCAAATGAGGAAGCAAAATGTGCAATACAGATGGGGCTTTCCGGCGTGTTTAATCGGATGGAAAAATGGGTGTACAGCAAGACTGAGATTTCCTGAAGATATGAGAGACTTGTGAGAGACTTGGTTTGCAGAGAATGGAGATACCTGGGTGGGAGGATGAGGAAGGAGAGATAGGGGCCATTGGAAAAGAGGATTGGCAGGTAGTTAGAAGGAGGGATAGAGAGTAGGGAGGGGAAGAAGAGAGGGGACATTTATTTATTTATTTATTTTCTCCTCTCCCTTCTTCCCCCCCCTCTCCTGTCTCGTTCTCTCTCTCCAACCCTTCCATTTGGATAGGATGTTGGAGATTTTCTACTGGAGATAGAGAGTGGTGAGGCATGGAGAGGGATAGGTGGCTGGTGAAACGTAAATGTTCGGAGCACCACCTCAAAGTGGAATCTAAAGTGGGATTGGGACCACAATTGATTCGTAGGCAAAAAGGTAGCCTTGGGAGGGGAGAGGGTAGAAGGGGGAGGGGTAAAGGGGACATTCAGCATAAAGAGAGGAGTTAGAAGATTTAGGAAGAATCCTAGGGAAAGGAAGAACAAAAAAATATATATAGTAATGGAAGAGGTTAACTTTATGACTTGTAATGTTAAAGGGTCAAATAGCCCAGAGAAAAGATTCAAGATACTTAGAGAAATACAAAAAAGATTTATTGAGGTAGTGTTTTTTACAGGAGACCCATCTAATACAAGAAACAAATGTGAAATTATATTCTAAGCACTACCCAATATGGTATTATGCAGACTCCCCAACTAAACGTGCTAAAGGTGTAGCAATTGGGTTTGCAAAAAATATAAGGTTTTGTTTGGAAGATAAAATGGAGGATCCAGAGGGGAGATTTTTATTCTTAAAAGGGGAAATTGCAAGAGGTAGAATTTACATTGGCAAACATATACTGCCCTAATAAAAAACCTGAGGTCTATTTAAAGAACATATTGAAGAAGCTATTAGATTTCAAAAAAGGCAAATTAATTGTGGCAGGAGATTTCAACTGTTGAATGGAACCCCAGATAGATACGACATCACATGTGCTGAGAGAGGGTAATAAATATTGGAAAGTACTAAAGAAAAAAATATAATATTGTCTGTTGGTGGATAGTTGGAGAATTAAAAATCTGAATGATAGAGACTACACATTTTATTCTCATGCAAATGAGACGTATTCAAGATTGGATTATATAACCTAGATGACAGACTTATAGAGTCTCTGGTGAAATCAAAGATAGAAGTTATAACACTATCGGATCATGCACCTGTCACAATGAGGTTATTTTGGGGAAGAGAATATAAAAAGATAAACACGTGAAGGTTAAATGAGACACTTCTTCAGGATCAAGAGACGGAACAAACAAAAGAGAAATCTTAATAGCGATTGGGGTGAAAAAGGAAAGGAAAGAGAGAATTAACATGCTTCTAAGAGAATTATTTGAATTAGAACAGGTACATAAAAAGAAAACAACAAAACAGATTAAACAGAAGGTAATGGAAAAACAAAAAGAATTAAATAATTTAATGGATGAGGAAAAAAGTAGAGTGTTTAATAAGATGATTAGTGAAAGATATAGGTGGGGAGATAGACCAGGAAAATTTTTGATGAGAGCTCAAAGAAAAAAGAAAGGTAAGAACTATATAGAGAAAGTAAGAGATAATAAAGGAGAACTAAAATATTCTACCAAAAATATTGCAAAAGTGTTTAAAGATTATTATAGTAAATTATATAATATCAATCCTCAACGGTCCATAAGAGAAGAGGAAGAAAGAAGTAAAAAAAGACAGATCTACCTAAAAGAGGCGGGGTTACCATAATTGAGAGATCAGTTACTATCCCTTGAGAGATCAATATCAGAAGAAGAAATTCAAAGTGCATTGAAGAGTACTATGGCAGGGAAAAGTCAGAGACTGGATGGGTATACAGTGAGATACTATAAGAAATTTAAAGATCAACTGATACCTAAACTGAGTAAATATATGAATGCATTGGGAGGGGAGATGGAAATAAGGGAGGAATCCCTGCAGGCTCATATTGCAATCATACCAAAAGAAGGGAAAGATAGTACACAGTATTCTAGCTATAGGCCGATATCCTTACTAAATACAGACACTAAACTATATGCAAACGTTTTAGCAAATAGGTTAAAGGATTTAATGCCAGAGTGGATCCATATGGATCAAGTGGGGTTTGTCCCTGGGAGAGAGGGTAGGGATAATGGAATAAGATCGTTATTGCTGATACAAAAAAGTAAATAAAAAATATTCCCTGTTTTGTTATTGGTAGGCGCAGAGAAGGCGTTTGACAGATTAGACTGGGTGTATATGTTGGATACATTGAAAGTTCTGGGGATGGGCCCTAGAATGAGAATATGGATAGGGAAATTGTATAGTCAACCATCTGCTGCAATATAGGTTAATGGGGAAATATCAGAAAGCTTTAAGATGTATAATGGGACCCGTCAGGGATGCCCATTGTCACCTTTGCTGTTTCTCCTGTCCTTAGAATCACTTAGCAAAAATAAGGAAAAATATAGATATTAAGGGAATTTGAATAGGAGAGACATAGCATTAAGTAGCTGCGTATGCAGACAATTTGCTGTTTTATGTAGGTAACCCAAGGATAACGTTTCCCAATTTAATGAAAACACTGAAGGAATATGGGGAGCTGTCTAACCTAAAAATTAATCCAACTAAAACAGAAATCTTGAATATAAATCTTCCAAGAGGAGAGAAAAAGGCTTTACAAAAAGAATTTTCTTTCTCGTGAAAGTAAAAAGAGCTAAAACATTTAGGAATACATTTAACCATGTCTCTAAATAATCTATGTAAAGCAAATTATATTCCATTAATAAATGAAATCAAAGACGAAATGATAAAATTTGGGATAGGTGGTACATCTTGGATAGGACAAATAAATCTAATTAAAATGGTAATTGTTCCAAAATTTGTATTTAAATTTCAGATGATCCCAATAAAGTTACCAGGACAGTATTTTAAGATAATGAAAAAAATTATGATAAAGTTTATATAGAGAGATAAAAAGCCTACAATAAGTTATGAAGTTCTAACTAGAGACAAAGAAAACGGGGGACTGGGTGTTCCTGGTTTTAAAAGATATAACTCAGTATTGATAGCACAAATTTTTGATTGGACACACAATGCACAGGGGAAAAGTTGGATAAATATAGAAAACACATTAAGTAAAACACATTTGAGTAAGATAATATGGTTACCACCTCACTGTCGTGGAATGATAGATAGCACAAGTATATTTACAAGAATTGTTATGAGAGTTTGGGATACAATACACAAACAGTTGGGATGGGAATATAACTCAATGTTGATGCCTATTGTAAACACATATTTCTTCCTGCCGGGAAATGAAAGGATTACAGGGAAATGGATAAAAAAAGGAGATGCACAATTAAAAGATCTAATGTAAGGTGAGGAAATTTGCTCCTTAGCTGAAATGAAAAAGAAAGAGTTGTTCATTAAAGTAGATGAGTGGCGGTATTTACAAATGAAACATGTTATAGAAAAACTTCCTAGGCCCTTAACCCCTTTGCGCCGGCCGCACAGGAATGTCCGGCGTCTGGGCCTAGACGCTGAGCGGCCGCACATTTGCGTTCATGAAACTAAATACATATATGCTGAGGGCGTGCGCGCCCTGCGCACACCCAGCACACGTGTGGTACTCACGGAAAGGTCCCGGTCCGCTCTTTCGATCGGGACCTTTCCCGATCATGTGACCGCCGTGACATGTCATCACGGCGGTCACATGATTCCTAAACCCCACCCTGCCTCCCGGCGTCTGAAACTCTTAAAGGGCCAGGAGGTGCCGGCGGGAGGGGGTTAAGGAAGAAAGAAAATTGGAATCCATTTAAACTTTTGTTTAGTACACAGGGGGAGGGGAAACATGGAACTTTGAAAATATATAAGATTTTCACTAAGTTAACAACAAACACGGTCCCTACATATATGGTGAGATGGGAAAAAGAATTAGGATTAAGGATAGAGGAAGAAAAAGAAAAGATTTATAAGTTAACACACGGAAATGTGAGTATGAAAGATGTAGAAATGAATTATAAATGTTTGGCGAGGTGGTATATGACACCAAATATAGTACACAAAATAGAGATAAATCACCTTTATGTTGGAGGGGATATGGGGAAAGGGGTACAGTAGGTCACATTTGGTGGGAGTGTTATAAAATCCAAAAATATTGGGAAGAAATAATTCAGCAGATACAAGAAATAACTGAGACACAAATACCAAAGGACCCAGGAATTTGTCTTTTGCATGGAACAGAGTTAACGGTTGAAAAATACAAATGTTGTGGGTTACCGCACTATATGAACGCAGCAAAAAGTCTGATCCCTACATTTTGGATGGAAAAAGAGGTACCAAAAATAACAGATTGGATTAGAAAGGTAGATCAGACATAAAGAATGGAGGAACTATACCATATAGATGAGGATAATACGGAATGTTTTCGTGAGAAATGGAAAGGTTTAAGAAAGTGAAACTATTTGAAAGTATAATAATAATAGGAATGGTTGAAAACCCTAGGATTCTTAAAGAGAGGGGAAGGATGCAGAGTGGAGAGGGAGGGAGGGCGGGGAGTTGGGGTGGGAGAGGGGAGGGAAGGAGATGTACTGATTGGGATAGGGTGGGGGGGATGGGAAGTTTTTTGTATTTTTTGTATTATGGATGAAAGTAGATGAATAAGAGATATTGATTTTTTTTTATTGTTGGAATAGATGAAATGTAAAACTTAATAAAATATTAATAAAACAAAATAAATGTTCACTGTAGTGTGAATAAGGATACTGTAACTGGCTTCGTGTGCACTCTCAAAAAATAGCTAAGTTCTGTGTAGTGTCCCCTGAGAGGTACCTCTAAACTAATCCATGTACAGGGTCTTTGTGCTGCTGCTTTAAATGGCCAGTTTTTAGCCCTGAATCTTCAACCGGCTAACATTGGTGCCCAATCTCCGGTCCTCTGCACAGCAAAGGGCTTTCCAGTCTTTTTCTCTCTCTCTCCTGCGAGGGGGTGCTGGAGCGAGTGCGGGAATCTTCACACAGACCCAGGGAGGGAGATTTGGAAGGAAGAGAGTGGGCACTGAAGCACACAATCTGCTCCTCCAGCTGCTAAATATAGGCTTTGCATACAGGGCAACAAATGACACCATGAAATTACATGATCAATGTGTGTCTTATGCAGGTTAAAAACATAAGGTGCAGGTAGGCAGGTTTATAATGCATTTAACAAAATCAGGATGTGACCAATTTCACAGAGAAAGTTCTGTGTCTCAAAACCATTTTTTGGAGTTCTGTGTCGCAAAACCATTTTTGGAGATTAGCAGGCCCTGACCCAGTGTAAAAAAAGTATATTTTTTCACAACTTGAAATAAATTGCAATCAAAGTTAAAGGATAAGTTCACTTTAAAAAATAATAAATGCCCATTTTCTTGCAGGTAGAAAAAATGTGCATTTACTATTGTTTTTTTTTTTTTAGCCTGGAAAGCTTTGCACTAGCTATCAGCAGATCCTGGGTGTAATGAAGAAGTGCAAACCTGTCAGTGTATCTGTATGCTCGTACCTCATACTGGCAAGCAGATTGTCACGGACTGCCAGTGCCTCTCCCATTCCCCGCCATATCCCTCCACCCCTCCCTTCCCCCTGGCACATTCTGAAGTCTGGGGAGCTTCCATGGACAATGCTGGGCCGGCCATTGCCGAGGCAACCTAGCTGAGTCCCACTTGATTTTCAAAACTCTCGCACAGGAAGTAGCCCTTCTCTCTCTGTTCCTGTCCATGCGGCTGGAACCATCTTGCTCCCAGAAAGATGCTGGGCGGCTCGGGTGAGGGGGACCGAGCCTCCCCAGCCATCCCCCCTGCGCACTCTGCAGACCCCAAAAGGTCAGGACTGTAGCCCTCTACAATACCCCAGGGTTGGGAGTCTCCACAGCTCTGCATGAGCCTTCTCCTCAAAGGTTAGACCCCACAGCTGAGACCCTGCCAGTCTGTAAACCTGTCTACTGGGCACCCTTGCACCCTGTCTGTTGCTGAGTGCCTGAGAGCTGCTGCTGAGGGAGTCTGCACATTGTCCGTGGCTGCGTGTCCCTGGAAGCTGTCTGCTGCTGGGTGTCCTGGGAGCTGCTGCTGAGGGACCCTGCACACTGTCCGTGGCTGCGTGTCCCTAGAGGTTGTCTGCTGCTGAGCACCCTGGGAGCTGCTGCTGTCTGCTGATCACTGGTTGTCCCTAGAACGCTGACCGCTGGTCGTCCCTGTCTGGAGCCGCCTGCCACTGAGGGTGTGCAAGCTGCTTACCGTGAGTGTCCTGAACTGTCCCCGCTGTGTGCACCGACCACCCGTGTCCTGAACTTTCCCTGTTGTGCGCACTGACCACCCGTGTCCTGAACTGTTCCTGTTGTGTGCACCGACCACCGTGTCCTGAACTGTGCCAGCTGTGCGCACCGACCACCCGTGTTCTGAACTGTCCCCGCTGTGTGCACCGACCACCCGTGTCCTGAACCGTCCCTGTTGTGTGCACTGACCACCTGTGTCCTGAACTGTGCCTGCTGTGTGCACCGACCACCCATGTTCGGAACTGTCCCCGGTGTGTGCACCGACCACCTGTGTCCTGAACTGTCTCCGCTGTGTGTGCACTGACCACCCGTGTCCTGATGGCATGCCCGGAGTATAGCTACCTGTGGTGCCCCTGAGTGCTTGAGCCATCGCTACCCGTTAAGTCCCCGTGAAACCAATGACCCTAGAAAGCTGGGTGGGAGCTGTGCTGTGGCCAGTCTCCACAGCTAGAGTCCCGTTGAGTCCCTGAGGCCCCTGCCCACGGGTAGATTGCCACCTGTTGCCCGAGGCCCCTGCCCAGTGGTAGGTTGCCGCCTGTTGCCCGAGGCCCCTGTCCAGGGGTAGGTTGCCGCCTGTTGCCCGAGGCCCCTTCCCAGGGGTAGGTTGCCGCCTGTTGCCCGAGCCCCTGTCCAGGGGTAGATTGCCGTCTGTTGCCCGAGGCCCCTGCCCAGTGGTAGGTTGCCGCCTGTTGCCCGAGCCCCTGCCCAGGGGTAGATTGCCATCTGTTGCCCGAGGCCCCTGCCCAGTGGTAGGTTGCCGCCTGTTGCCCGAGCCCCTGCCCAGGGGTAGATTGCCGCCTGTTGCCCGAGGCCCCTGCCCAGTGATAGGTTGCCCGTGGCCCCTGCCCAGTGGTAGGTTGTCCGTGGCCCCTGCCCAGTGGTAGGTTGCCGCCTGTTGCCCGAGTCTCCAATCTGCTGTCCAGTCACGGAGGGAGCTCGGCTGAGGCCCCAAGCCTAGGGGGGGAGATTGCCTGCCTGTCGCTGAAGACCCCCCGTGCCTGGAATCATCCCTGGTTTGCGCACACATCACCCTCCCTGCCATTTCCCCATTGAGTGTCTGTCAATTTGTTGCTTCAATAAAGTTTTGTGTGTTCCCCATCTTCTCCGTGTGCTCTGTCCTGCCTACGCTTCCGTTCCACAAATACACTGTGACAGGAAGAATCTATGAACTACCACGGCGCTCAACAGCACTGTGGGAGTTCATTGAGAATTACAAGCTGGCAGCTGCAAAGGCTGTCAGGACTTGTAGTTCATTAATTTGCAGATCTCAGTGATAGAATGACATTGCCGTGTGGGCGGAACCCCACACCTAATAATAAAATACTGAAAGTTTTGGAAAAAAATCCACATTTTCCAATTTCTGTTATTACATTTTGCAAATAATTTTTCTTTACAATGTAGGTAAAACTGTATTCTGTTACATTTTATTGATAAAAATATCCCAAATCAATTACACCCCAAAACACATTCTGCTACTTTTCCCAAATATGAGGAAACCACATTTGTGAAACATTTTGACAACCCAGTCACATAGAGAGACCCTAAATCCAAGGATTACCTATGGGTTTTCAAGGAGCACAAATTACCCAAGAATCACGCATCTAATTTCCTGACTACCTATCACATTTTTGGAGTCCCTGGAGCAGCAGGACAGTGGAAAAGTGGAAACACCCACAAAATGGCCACTTCTTGGAAAGCAAACACCCCAATGTATTTTCTATGAGGCATAATGAGTATTTTGAAAATGTAATTTTTTGCCACATTTTTGGAAAATGTGGAAAGAAAATGAAAATGTATTGTAAGCTTTTAATTTACAAGATATTTCTAATAAACAGCATGGATATGCTTATAATTACACCCCAAACTATCTTCTGCTACTCCTCCCAATTATGGGGATACCACTTGTGTAAGACATTTTCAATATCTGGACTGATTATGTACCCAGCATTGCAACCGATGTACCACAGAAATCAGCCAATACTGTATAGAAAACAATGTACTGTAATGGTTACCTCTGTATGGTCAATTAATAAAACATGATGTAGCTTCAGCTACAGCAGTCCATGTTCCTAAAAGCCAATCAGGCCTAACCTACTGCCCCCATAGAACAATGTTATCTTCACTGGCCAGGAAGTACAGGAGGCTGTACCTGTGATTCTAGTATTCCACAAAGGATGGTTGGGACTGCAGATGGGTCAGTACTCGTATCAGGCAGATATGTGGTCAACAAACAGGCGAAGGATTGGACCAGGCAGCAGGTAGAGATGTGGTTAGCAACAGCCAAAGGAATTGTCCAGACAGCAAGCAGTCATAGTCAGCAAACTATAAAAGGCTTTTCTTTTACAAATTAAATAAACATGCAAAGTGTCCAATGGATAAACAAAATGTCCCCAATGTCTTAAACACCATACGTAAAAGTCTTTTTTCTTCTTTCAAAATAGATATCTTTCTCAATTCACGAAGTATCCAATGACCATAAACCTCAAAAAGAAACAAACTCAAAATAGTGTCATACCCTTTATAAAATAAATTAGTCTGTGCCACTCACTGTGCATCATACAAAATACATAATTAGTGGGAAAAAAAAAATATATTTTTAATATAGATATATATGCATATATCTACACACACACACATATCTTCTACAAACTTATATATATATCCAAACTCTCAAACGTGAAACACTCTGAATTGTATCCACTGCAACAAATCCGTGAATCATTCCTGTGTGTATAACCACACTCTATATAAAACAGTGATCACCTTAAACCCCTTGACACACAAAAAAAAAAAAAAAACACTCCAACTCGTGTAGTAATGGACAACCACCCCATAAATATATCAGAAGGGCATATCACAGATTTAGGATAACATCTTTCTTCAGGATCCAACTCGGTCTTATGAACTTTCCTCCACTTCCCTCATAAAAGAATCCGCAATTACATGTGGTAGATCAAATAAAATATTAATTTATTCGGTAACTTACATCTAAAAACGAAAGGAGCAGCTCCTCATAACAGAGACAAATGTATGGTCAAACCAGGGAACAATAACCACATGTTCCCAACTCCAAAATGGCCGCGATCGCACCCCCGGCAGACGTCGATGCGCCAGACGCCACGCATCACCGACGCGTCCCGCCACCTCCCTTGACCCTTTCTGAAGGGTCAAAGGATTGGTCCAGGCATCAGGCAGGAACATGGTCTACAAACAGGCCAGGGTCAGTACAGACAGCAGGCTGACATCCAGGGAGCAGGCAGCAGCATGATCCATAAACAGTCCAAGGTCAGTACTGGCAGAAGGCAAAGAAGTGATCAGCAAACAGCTAAAGTATTGTTCCGGACAGGAGGGCTGAAAGTGCACGATCTACAGTTTAATTTGATGGTATGTACATCCAAACTGGAAGAAGGGTTTAGGAATTACAGCTCTGACGAGTAGCCATCCCCCCTTTTTCAAGGGACCAAAAGTAATTGGACATTGAATATAATCATAAATAATTAATGTTAATTTTAATATTTTGTTGAAAATCCTTTACGGACAATGACTGCCTGAAGTCTGGAACCCATGGACATTACCATCGACTGTGTTTCCTCCTTTCTGATGCTTTGCCAGGCTCTAACTGTAGCTGTCTTCAGTTGTTTTTTGTTTGTGGGTCTTTCTGCCTTTAGTTTTGCCTTCAGCAAGTGAAATGCATTCTCAATTGGGTTGAGATCAGGTGACTGACTCGGCCATTGCAGAATATTCCACTCCTTTTCCTTCAAAAGCTCCTGGGTTGCTTTCGCAGTGTGTTTTGGATCTTTGTCCATCTGTACTGTGAAGGGCCGTCCAATCAACTTTGCTGCATTTGGCTGAATCTGGGCTTACAGTATATATCTAAACATTGCAGAATTCATCCGGCTGCTTCTGTCACATCATCAATAAACACCAATGACCCAGTGCCACAGGAAGCCATGCATGCCCATGCCATCCCACTGCCTCCTCCATGTTTTACAGATGGTGTTGTGTGCTTTGGATCATGAGCTGTTCCAAGTCTTCTCCACACTTTTTTCTTCCTGTCATTCTGGTACAGATTAATCTTAATTTCATCGAAAGAATGCTTTTCCAGAACTGGTCTGGCTTTTTTTTTAGGTAATATCTAATCTGGCTTTTCTATTCCTCAGGCTTATTAATGGTTTGCACCTTGTGGTGAACCCTCTGTATTTGCCCTCGTGAAGTCTTCTCCTGATTGTAGACTTTGACAATGATACCCCCACCTCCTGGAGAGTGTCCTTCACTTGTCTGGATGTTGTGAATGGGTTTTTCTTTACCACAGAGGATCCTATGATCATCCACCCCTGTTGTCTACCATGGACGTCCATGCCTTTTTATGTTGCTGAGCTCACCAGTACATTCTTCTTTACTCAGAATGTACCAAACTGTTGATTTGGCAACTCCTAATGTTGTTGCTATCTCTCTGATGGATTTGTTTAGTTTTTGAAGCTTTACAATGGCCTGTTTCACTTGCATGGAGAGCTCCTTTGAACGCATGATGTAGGTTCACAGTCATAGATTCCAAATGCAAATACCACACTTAGAATCAACTCCAGACCTTTTACCTGCTTAATTGATGAAGAAATAACGAAGGAGTAGCCCACACCTGGCCATGAAACAGCCTTTGATTCAATTGTCCAATTACTTTTGGTCCCTTGAAAAAGGGGGGATGGCTACTCTTAAGAGCTGTGATTCCTAAACCTTTTCTCCAATTTGGATGTACATACCCTCAAATTAAACCTGAGAGTGTGTACTTTCAGCCCATATCCATTATAGAACTATAGCTTGAATATGTTTTGGTAAATAAGTGAAAAAACTAAAATTGTGCCTGTGTTCAAATTTATATGGACCTAACTGTAGCTGTTCCAGGCTCTGGAAGGATTCTGACAATATTGTAATGCTTTTCCAGGCTGCCTGATTGACAGCTGGCACCAGCTCTCAGTGTCATGCTGAGAGATGAAGCCACCTGTGCCTGCCCCCTCTCCACACCAGTGAGCAGTGGAGGGGCAGAGAGAAGAGTAGGTGATTGACAGCAACTGTTCTCCACCCTGAGAAGAATAAGAACTGAGCGATCAGTGGCCATTGATCACTCAGTTCTCAGTTTTACACCAGTGGAGGACAGATGCAATGTTACAGCCATAGAGGTGAGTATGGATATTTTTTTCAATTCCCAAACTTCTCTTTTGTGGTTAGTTTTGAACTTACCTCTTTCTACTTCGAGGTCATGCCCCTTGTTCTTGATATCCGCTTCATATAAAAAATACTGCCCCTCCTGAACTTGTTCACACTTCTAGGCTTTGTTCACATGGGCAGCCAAGTGGCAGTAAAAACAGAAAGATAATCCGTGGCTTTAATGCTCCCAGACTGTACAATTGTAGCACTACCCCCTTAGGAGTCGCTGAGTTATTTTCTGGTTCCCTGTCATTCTGGACCCCTCTCTGGAAGCCCAACCTCTGCTGACACCACAGGATTCCTTTGCCCAGAGTACATGACCCCCAGAAAGCCGACTCACACACAGGTTACAGTAAACTGATATGAGGTTTATATTAAACTTCAGTGTAAGCTTGGCTGAACAGTAAGAAAAGTACAAACTGGTACTGATACCTGGAATGGCAATGATTACTCTGAGCAACTCAAAGCAAAGAAGTAACACATATAGCAGAATCTCAGGCCTGCTTTTTAGATGGAATCCAGTACTTTCTACCTGAGGTGGTGTCACCCCCAGTGAGCAACAAGAACTAACAACAATGGGTCTAGCTCACTTTGGGCCCTCAGAATCTGATGGCAAGGCTTAAATCTGAGATAAAAGAGATTTTTGACCAAGGTAGTCAATGTCCCTTTAAATGCAGTGAGGATTCTTCTGTGCGCTCACTGGGGCCCAGTTGGTGCACAAGTAAACAGTGATGTAAGTGATCATTCCTGACAAGATTAATACAAAGGGGAGGTAGAAGAAAGGACAAGGACTTTCCCTTTAAATGACACTTGACTTGGGTGTTTTTCCCTTTAATGCACTGAGAAAAGGTTATAGACAAATAAAGTGTCAAACAGGCAAATGGACTTGTTGGCAAAAGGGCAACTCCACCCTGGGATGCAGTAACCAATGGTAATGGTGGTAGAAGTTCCTTTAGGAGGGTAGGCCAATGGTTCATGGAGCACTGAAGTGATCTGACCTGTAGAAGGTGTGCACTGCGGTCAGCTCTGATGATTGGACTGCCCTGCAAATGTGTTCCACAGTAGCGGCTATGAAAACTAGGCCACAACACGTGTTAACTGAATGCAATGTCCACAACTGTGTGCAGGAAAAGTAGCAGATATGAGGAGAATGTCAGTGTTCTCTGGCTTAACTGGTGTATGGGACTCTCTCACCCGGTCAATGGCTTCCAGCAGGTCCTGGTTGTCTTTCTACCGGCGGATGGGGGCCCCCACAGGTTCTTTGGCCTCACGTGCAGCGTTCCATCCGGTCACTGCGCTCCGGTCACCTGCTGGCAGACTGTCTTACTGAACAAGGTGACAAGATCAGCGACTCCTCCTTGCTTCTCCTCTCTCTGACTCTGCGGCCTGGTCCGGTTCTCTGGCAGTCAGCACAACTCTCTCTCTGCTTCCTCTCTCCGGCTCTCTCCCCTCTCACTTCCTGTCCATTCTCTCAGGCTTCTGTATATATCTGCCCCCACCCACACACACCAGGACTTCTGGGAAAAGTAGTCCTCTGATATACGGCTCCCTAGCAAAGTCCTGCGATTCGGCGTACAAGGTCCATGGGGCTGCCCTGCAGGATGTGAGTGCCACTGAATCTGCAGGACACTGCCATCTTGTGTTGGTTTTAGCATCCTGCAGCTGACATTATAGCAAGGGTGTTCCACAATTAAAGACAATATGCATCCATTTGGGGTCTCACACATGCAGCGGCTGTGATATTTTGCTTCACAGCCATGGCAGATATACCCCATGTCACATTCACCGGGCAGGATCACCGCCAAATGTCATCCATTTCAGTGAATGGGGTGTGTGACGATCGCGGTGTCAGACCCCAGCCCTTCTCACCAAACTCGTGACTGAACGACTAGCCAATCTAAAACCGTGCTGTCACGTGCGTAACAATGCCACGCCCAGCTGCACCATGCACAAAGATTTTCCAGCTAATGGACCACAATCTGTGTACTTGCAGCCTGGGAGTGATTGTTACTGGGTCAGGTTAATTACGCAATTCACCTTTCACACTGCCACCACCTCCTTTTTGTACAGAGAAAGAGGAAACTCGGCAATATCAGCAATAACACTATGATGTTGAAAAATTGACTGCATACCACTGTCACCCCAGGCAGCGTATATAGAGGTTTAAACACACACAGTAGCGCTCTTCAGAAACAGGGGTTCTTAGTTTGCATTAAAGAGCTTTAGAAACAGTTCAACACTTTCAGAAAGTAAGATTTATTACTAACAGGTCAAAAGGGTGCAATAAAAATATTTGCAGAAAAAGATGTAGCCAATATATATATATATATATATATATATATATATATATATAAATATACAGAGAGCAATAACACATCAAAGAGATAACAGAAAGGAATTTAGAGAGATAAAGTACTTGCCAAAAGTCCTGGTTTAAGCAGCTTTCAAGTGTCAGAGCAAAAGGTTCGTCTCCCAAAGTTGGTTCCGATGTTACAAGGCTTAGCTTAACTTTCTGCTCCAAGCATAACAGCTTTTCTAGGAACTCAGCAGGGTGTCTCCTTGAAGCAGAGAACCAATCGCCTCATTTCGGGAGGGAGGTGTAGGTGGAGACTAGAGATGAGCGAATCGAACCAGGCGAACCGGAATTCGATACGAATTTCAGGAAAAATTCGATTCGCGTCGAATCCGAATATTTGCCTACTTCGGGTGCGCGAATCGGATTTTTCCCGATCAGCCGGCAAAAGTGTCCCTGCAGAGAGCTCCGCTATTTCTGACAGTTCTCTGACAGTTCCTTCACATGTACAGCGGTTGAAACATTGTATCTATTTGTTTCCATTTAGGATACAGATGTTTTTATTCGGAAACAGATACAATGTTTCAACCGCTGTATGGAGGGAATGTCACAGAACTGTCAGAAATAGAGGAGCTCTGCAGATACACTTAGCGGAGCTCTGCAGATACACTTTTTGCCGGTTTGGAATTCTTATTTTCATCCTACTTCTTCTCTTCTTCTTCATCCTCATCCTCAGAAGAAGAAGAAGAGGATGAGGATGAAGAAGAAGAAGAAGTAGGATGAAAATAAGAATAATTCCAAGCCGGCAAAAAGTGTATCTGCAGAGCTCCTCTAAGTGTATCTGCAGAATAGAGGAGCTCTGCAGATACACTTTTTGCCGGCTTGGAATTCTTCTTATTTTCATCCTACTTCTTCTTCCTCTTCATCCTCATCCTCATCCTCTTCTTCTTCTGAGGATGAGGATGAAGAAGAAGAAGTAGGATGAAAATAAGAATAATTCCAAGCCGGCAAAAAGTGTATCTGCAGAGCTCCTCTAAGTGTATCTGCAGAATAGAGGAGCTCTGCAGATACACTTTTTGCCGGCTTGGAATTCTTCTTATTTTCATCCTACTTCTTCTTCTTCTTCTTCCTCTTCATCCTCATCCTCATCCTCTTCTTCTTCTTCTGAGGATGAGGATGAAGAAGAAGAAGAAGAAGAAGTAGGATGAAAATAAGAAGAATTCCAAGCCGGCAAAAAGTGTATCTGCAGAGCTCCTCTAAGTGTATCTGCAGAATAGAGGAGCTCTGCAGATACACTTTTTGCCGGCTTGGAATTCTTCTTATTTTCATCCTACTTCTTCTTCTTCTTCCTCTTCATCCTCATCCTCTTCTTCTTCTTCTGAGGATGAAGAAGAAGAAGAAGTAGGATGAAAATAGGAAGAATTCCAAGCCGGCAAAAAGTGTATCTGCAGAGCTCCTCTATTCTGCAGATACACTTAGAGGAGCTCTGCAGATACACTTTTTGCCGGCTTGGAATTCTTCTTATTTTCATCCTACTTCTTCTTCTTCTTCTTCATCCTCATCCTCAGAAGAAGAAGAAGAGGATGAGGATGAAGAAGAAGAAGAAGAAGAAGTAGGATGAAAATAAGAAGAATTCCAAGCCGGCAAAAAGTGTATCTGCAGAGCTCCGCTAAGTGTATCTGCAGAGCTCCGCTATTTCTGACAGTTCTGTGACATTCACTCCATACAGCGGTTGAAACATTGTATCTATTTGTTTCCATAAATGGAAACAAATAGATACAATGTTTCAACCGCTGTATGGAGGGAATGTCACAGAACTGTCAGAAATAGGCTATTTCTGACAGTTCTGTGACATTCCCTCCATACAGCGGTTGAAACATTGTATCTATTTGTTTCCATAAATGGAATCCATTTATGGAAACAAATAGATACAATGTTTCAACCGCTGTATGGAGGGAATAGGCTATTTCTGACAGTTCTGTGACATTCCCTCCATACAGCGGTTGAAACATTGTATCTATTTGTTTCCATAAATGGAATCCATTTATGGAAACAAATAGATACAATGTTTCAACCGCTGTATGGAGGGAATGTCACAGAACTGTCAGAAATAGGCTATTTCTGACAGTTCTGTGACATTCCCTCCATACAGCGGTTGAAACTGCTGTATGGAGGGAATGTCACAGAACTGTCAGAAATAGCCTATTTCTGACAGTTCTGTGACATTCCCTCCATACAGCGGTTGAAACCACTGTATGGAGTGAATGTCACAGAACTGTCAGAAATAGGCTATTTCTGACAGTTCTGTGACATTCCCTCCATACAGCGGTTGAAACATTGTATCTATTTGTTTCCATAAGTGTATCTGCAGAGCTCCGCTATTTCTGACAGTTCTGTGACATTCACTCCATACAGCAGTTGAAACATTGTATCTATTTGTTTCCATAAATGGAAACAAATAGATACAATGTTTCAACCGCTGTATGGAGGGAATGTCACAGAACTGTCAGAAATAGGCTATTTCTGACAGTTCTGTGACATTCCCTCCATACAGCGGTTGAAACCGCTGTATGGAGTGAATGTCACAGAACTGTCAGAAATAGGCTATTTCTGACAGTTCTGTGACATTCCCTCCATACAGCGGTTGAAACATTGTATCTATTTGTTTCCATAAATGGAATCCATTTATGGAAACAAATAGATACAATGTTTCAACCGCTGTATGGAGGGAATGTCACAGAACTGTCAGAAATAGGCTATTTCTGACAGTTCTGTGACATTCCCTCCATACAGCGGTTGAAACTGCTGTATGGAGGGAATGTCACAGAACTGTCAGAAATAGCCTATTTCTGACAGTTCTGTGACATTCCCTCCATACAGCGGTTGAAACCACTGTATGGAGTGAATGTCACAGAACTGTCAGAAATAGGCTATTTCTGACAGTTCTGTGACATTCCCTCCATACAGCGGTTGAAACATTGTATCTATTTGTTTCCATAAATGGAAACAAATAGATACAATGTTTCAACCGCTGTATGGAGGGAATGTCACAGAACTGTCAGAAATAGCGGAGCTCTGCAGATACACTTAGCGGAGCTCTGCAGATAGATACAGCGGTTGAAACAAAGGCTATGTTTCAACCGCTGTATGGAGTGAATGTCAGAGAACTGTCAGAAATAGGCTATTTCTGACAGTTCTCTGACATTCACTCCATACAGCGGTTGAAACATAGCCTATGTTTCAACCGCTGTATCTATCTGCAGAGCTCCGCTAAGTGTATCTGCAGAGCTCCGCTATTTCTGACAGTTCTCTGACATTCACTCCATACAGCGGTTGAAACATAGCCTATGTTTCAACCGCTGTATCTATCTGCAGAGCTCCGCTAAGTGTATCTGCAGAGCTCCGCTATTTCTGACAGTTCTGTGACATTCCCTCCATACAGCGGTTGAAACATTGTATCTATTTGTTTCCATTTATGGAAACAAATAGATACAATGTTTCAACCGCTGTATGGAGGGAATGTCACAGAACTGTCAGAAATAGCGGAGCTCTGCAGATACACTTAGCGGAGCTCTGCAGATACACTTTTTGCCGGCTTGGAATTCTTCTTATTTTCATCCTACTTCTTCTTCTTCTTCTTCATCCTCATCCTCTTCTTCTTCTTCTGAGGATGAGGATGAAGAAGAAGAAGAAGAAGTAGGATGAAAATAAGAAGAATTCCAAGCCGGCAAAAAGTGTATCTGCAGAGCTCCTCTAAGTGTATCTGCAGAATAGAGGAGCTCTGCAGATACACTTTTTGCCGGCTTGGAATTCTTCTTATTTTCATCCTACTTCTTCTTCTTCATCCTCATCCTCAGAAGAAGAAGAAGAGGATGAGGATGAAGAGGAAGAAGAAGAAGAAGTAGGATGAAAATAAGAAGAATTCCAAGCCGGCAAAAAGTGTATCTGCAGAGCTCCGCTAAGTGTATCTGCAGAGCTCCGCTAAGAAATAGCGGAGCTCTGCAGATACACTTTTTGCCGGCTTGGAATTCTCCTTCTTCTCATCCTTCTTCTTCTTCTCATCCTTCTTCTTCTTCTCATCCTTCTCCTTCTTCTCATCCTTCTCCTTCTTCTCATCCTTCTTCTTCTTCTCATCCTTCTTCTCATCCTTCTCCTTCTTCTCATCCTTCTTCTTCTTCTCATCCTTCTCCTTCTTCTCATCCTTCTTCTTCTCATCCTTCTCCTTCTTCTCATCCTTCTCCTTCTTCTCATCCTTCTCCTTCTTCTCATCCTTCTCCTTCTCCTTCTTCTCATCCTTCTCCTTCTCCTTCTTCTCATCCTTCTCCTTCTCCTTCTCCTCATCCTTCTCCTTCTCCATCTTCTCATCCTTCTCCTTCTCCATCTTCTCATCCTTCTCCTTCTCCATCTTCTCATCCTTCTCCTTCTCCTTCTTCTCATCCTTCTCCTTCTCCTTCTCCTTCTTCTCCTTCTTCTCATCCTTCTCCTTCTTCTCATCCTTCTCCTTCTCCTTCTTCTCATCCTTCTCCTTCTTCTCATCCTTCTCCTTCTCCTTCTTCTCATCCTTCTCCTTCTTCTCATCCTTCTCCTTCTCCTTCTTCTCATCCTTCTCCTTCTCCTTCTTCTCATCCTTCTCCTTCTCCTTCCTCATCTCCAAGGGCATTTAAATTAAAGGTACAGTGTTCTGCACTAATTTAAAGGCTCTCTGAAGCCTAGAAACCCTTTTTATAAGTTAACTTCGTAGCGAATAAATTCGCATCGAATCGAATTTCTTCCTGAAATTCGGCGAATCAGCCGAATCAAATTTTTGAATAATTCGCTCATCTCTAGTGGAGACCCCAGCTAGGACCAAAATCCCTCACAAGTTGACATCATGACCCATAACTTACCCTCGGTGCATTTAGCAGCCTAGCCACTAGTAGATTAATATGCAGAAGCATCTGCTGAATGTTTATATATGAAATATGACATACCTGCTTGAGACGGTTAAGGAGATATAATTTTCTGCTCTCCTGTAGATGTCAGCTAGGGGGTGTAATATATCAGGCGACTTGTATTAAAGTGACCAAACTGAATATATGCCTTGTTTTTATGTAAATCTTTCATAATCCAAGATATAAAATCATAGGGGAAAAGGGGATTTTTAAATTTGAGTCCATTTTACGACTACCTGGAATGTCTTTGAGCTCAGGGAAGGACTTGGTTTTATGGCTTTACAATATCCCAGATTGAGAAGCTAACAGACATCTGGGCACCAGCTCAGTTGAGATTTTATAGCCCTGGAGCTCTCCCACTGAGCCTGATTGCCTGTGCTCTCTGCATCAATCAGACCACGTGTCATTCAACAGAGAGGGAGGGGGGATTTTGGAGAAGGAGAGAGATACAAGATGGAGGGTTTGGAGCAAAATGGATGACCGCGTCCATCTCTGTGTGCTCGATTGCTACAGGGTGTGCTGCAACTGTGGGCCAAACAAAGCTAGTATTTGCAGCATGGCATTTACATAGGAAATCCCCTTTTGGCTGCCCAAAAAAGGTACTGTGGTGGCAGTGTCCTCAACCTCCCTTCAAATCATCACCCCCCCCCACTGTACTGTCCTCTGCACCCTTCACCCCAACCCCCTACAGTATTGCCCCACTTATATCCCCACAGCAGTGCCCCTTTACATCTCCCCACAGCACTGCCCCCCTTTACATCACCCCCACAACACTGCCCCCCCTTACATCACTCCCCACAGCACTGCCCCCCCTCACATCACTCCCCACAGCACTGCCCCCCTCTCACATCACAAATCCCCCCGCAGTAGTGTGCTCTGCCCTCTTCACATCAAGTCCTCCACAGCACTGCCCCCCTCCCCCCTTACAGTACTGCATCCATCACATCTCCCCCCACAGCATAGCCCCCTTTACATAACCCCCACAGCATTGTCCCCATTTATGTCACCCCCCCCCCCCCCCACAGCATTGCCCCCCTTTACGTCACCATCCCACAGCATTGCCCCCTTTATGTCATTCCCCCCTAAAGAAGTGTGCTGGACTGCATGCAGGAGGCACAGCACAGCATTGAATAGAGAGCAGAAGCAGGAGCTGCCAGGTTTGTAAGCTACCCAGCAGGTGATTGGTTGCTAGGACTGCCCTGTGTCCTAGCAACCAATCACCTGCTGGGTAGCTTACAAACCTGGCAGCTCCTGCTTCCCCCCTCCATTCAATGCTGCACTGAGCCTAGGGTTGCCACCTCATCCCTTTAAAACTGAACACACATGAATTACACAGGTTCTGGGGCTGATTTAATGCAGATAAGGCACCAAATGATTTTAATTACCACCTTAATCAGCCCCAGAACCTGTGTAATTAATATGTGTTCGGGATTAAAGGGATGAGGTGGCAACACTACCTGAGCCTCCCGCACTCTGCTCTGCTGTGACAATGTTGAAGAAGCTTCTAAATGGCGCAACCATGGCGGTCCAGATGGGACAGTGGCTTGGTCTGGATTCAGACCACAGTCCGCCATTTAGTGATGCCTGATATAGAGGAACCAGGATCTCCTTCCATCTGCTGGCGATCGCTCTACTGATTCACCCCACAATTCTGTTAGCTTTCCCTAAAGCCTGGCCACCCCATTTGCTCATTTTGATCATTTTCCTCCCAGAACAGATCTTTGCCCCAGGGCCTTTCCTTGCAGATTGCCTTACATGAATCCTTGAATAAACCCGGTCATGTGACCATTCATTTCCAGAAAAATCTTTGCTGAATTTAACGTATTCAAGCATATGTTTTACCTGTAAAAGCTTCCTTTGTGTAGAAATCCAAAAGTGCCGAGACATCTGCTAGGTGCTGCCATCTTTGATGCGATGTCAGCATGTAGACGGTTCACTCTATGCCATACATGTGAGAGGCACATGCAGCACAGCATCCCACTTAGCAGGCAGAGCTTCAGACATTTAATTGGTTCTTTCTCCAAGCCCACACTTTAGCCACAGGCACGGATGCAGGCCATAGGCCACAGTCTCTCCCTCATCCTCCTGGTTGTCATCACGCCAAGAGCACCTCCTTACATGGGCCCATGTTTTACTCGTGGTCCGGGTCCAAACTCCCAGTCCATCTGAACACTCTGGGCCATGTTACAAAGGCATCTGACACGTTTCCTGAGGGGTCATCTCTCACTGCCAGGTGAGCGATTCCGACCACCGCCTGCTCTGTGACCGCTATGTTTGCACAGTTACCTCCCAGTGTACCATGACTCCTCTCATAACTGAATCCCTCTTATATACACATTTTTCTTTTTAAGTCCGCGGACGTGCGAAAAACAAAAACCCGTAAGTGGACAAAAAACGCGCTAGTGCAAAACCAACACAAAAAAGTGCACTTAGGGGTGTGCTTTGTCCATCCACCGAAGGGGTAGGATCTCTACCCTGATTCCCCGGGGCAAAAAGCTCCTGACAGGGACTAAGGTTCCAATGTGGTCCACCTAGCCAAAAGGCCTGGTGGACCCCTTTCCTTGTGGCTAGCCTAGACCAGCCACCAAGTACTTGGTAAGGGGCTCTCCCGAAGAGAAACCCCATAGGGACAGGGGAGCAAGGAACCAAAAGGCCACACATCCTCCCCCTAGACTTCAGAGTAGGCCCGAGGACCCACACCCTACCATCCATGAGGAAAAAAACACACACATAAGTGAAAAGTGACAAACCATGGGAGAAAAATAAGTTAAATAAATAAGTAAAAAAAAATAAAAAAAGTGGCCGTGCAATTGTGCACTGGCTAGGCCCTGAGGCTCGTAGCATAAAAATTGCCCTGGACTTAGCCAAAAGGCCTAGCCCTAAAAGGCGAAGTGCAGAAAAAGTGTTTAGAACAGTGACCATGTGCACGTTTCACACGTGGGATCCCATCCCCATGTGCTACTAAGAGCACCCCTGAGGCGACCACTCAGGGGGCACTGTTCCGCAGACTCTCTGCCTCCCTGGCCCCTGGCCAGACAAGGTAGATCCGTTCATATCAGGAGGAACTGGGCCCCTCTGGCGTTCCTGGGGGGAATTACTCCCGGGCCCCAACTACCTGTGGGCCCCTCGGTTTCTGTTCCGCCCTGTAATAACCATCAGGACCCCCATCCTACCAGCAGGGGTACTATACAACCAATCATCCTCGCAAGCAGGAATGATGGTGGAGCACCCCTACTGATAAGAACAGATACTACACTTGATCTTAGCCAAAAGGCCGAGAAGCCTCTTATATACACATACCGCAGAGCAGTCATTTCCATCCTCACAAGACACACTTCCCGGACATTGCTCCCCAACTGAGACATCAAAGAGGCCAGGAGTTTCTTTCCCTTAGTGCGAGAAGAATAACATATCAGTCCGTAGTGTTGGTAGTAATTCCGCACTCATAGATGTCGCATATATATATATCCAGGATATTGGCCAAAGGTTCATAATTGGAACACTTTACCTCCCAAAGTCCTGGTCCCCAAATCCCACCATTCTACAGGAGGGGTGCTGTGGTGTCCTCACTGATAGGGCACACTGCTTATTCACCTCGGCCCCGGAAGGTTTGACCCCTTCATGGCCATGCTATTTACTGCTGTGCTAGTTTAACTGGTAATTGCTCAGTCATGCAACACCGAACCCAAATGAAATTTATATCACTTTCTTTTCACACAAATTGAGCTTTCTCATGATATAAACAAAAAGACTAAAATATTTTTTAACAAAAAATGTTTTCCACTTTCTGCTAGAAAACCTAGACAATAAAAAATAAAAAACAAAATTTAATAAATTTAGGCCAAAATGTATTCTGCTTCATGCCATTGAGCATAAATGAGTACATCCCTTTTGAAAAATAAGATTTTAATCAATATCTCAATGAACACAAGAACAATTTCCAACATTTTGACAAAACTGAGTTTTATAGAACATTTGTTTAGCTCATTACATGAAGGTAAGGTTAATAATATAATTTAGATTACAAAATCTTCAGTTTTACTCCAATTAGTTGATGCAAAAATGAATACACCCCACAAAAACAACTCCATCTAGTATTTTGTATGACCTCCATGATTTGTAAGGACAACACCAAGTCTTCTAGGCATGGAATGAACAAGTTGGCGACATATTGCAGCATCGATCTTTTTCCAGTCTTCAAAAACAATGTTTTTTAGAGCCTGGATGCTAGATGGAGAGTGATGCTCAATTCATCTCTTCAGAATTCCTCTTTTTTTTTTTGATTGAAAAGATACTTTTATTACAGAAGTATAAAAAACAACATGATACTTTGTAATCGGGGTACATCTCACCCTGTACTGCAACGCAGCGCACCACATTGCAATACAGTTCCAAGCATACGATAAATACATTCAGAAATAAATACATTCGCTCAGCGGTATGATGCCTGATGTGATGTGCGTGGAGGACGAATCTCCAGACCACCACGTCATGCATAACGCCGCTTACCCCGAAACCATAGCATCCTAATACACTGAACATTTCCTAATGTCACGATGTCATGCAAAAAACGAAAACCGAAAGTTACACTATACAACAAGCATCGGGTGTGTGGGGGGGAGGGAAAAAAAAAGGGGGGGGACACAGGCCCGAAGCTTTATTGAAGGGACAAAGACACGCAAGGGGGAGTAGGGGGGAGGGGAAATCTTCAGACGTCCTCTTCCTCCTTAAAGTCCATCAAGGAATAGTCTCTGAGCAGACTGAGGATCAGTCTGCGACAGTCCTCAATGGACATCCTCTCCCGCTGGTGGATGAGGCGCTTCCTGGCGCACCATAAAGCGTCCTTAAAACAACACAGCACCCGCCAGGCGCTGTCAATGTCCTCCAGAGAAAAAGTTCCACAGAATAGTCCATTCAACACCCCAAAGTGAGTGATGGCTGTCTGTGGTACAAAGTCCTTGAGTTCAGGTTCCAGGGCCCCCAACAGGGCCTGAGCAAAAGAGCACTCCCAGCAAACGTGGTGAGACGTTTCCTCATGGCTGATGCAGAAGGGGCAGTGTCTGTATCTGCTCAGGTTCCTGGCATGCATAAATGTCCTGAGAGGCAACCCCCCTTGGATTGCCATCCATGCCAGGTCTTTATGCCTGTTGGTGAGAATGTTGGAAGAAACATTCCTCCAGACCACCTTGCAGGTGTCTGAAGGCAGGCCTGGAACCAACTCCAAAATGTCGCTTGCTCTGATGAGCTTGTAAATGGTCTTTGGTTTCCACAAGTCAGGCTTGACTCCCTGCAGCCCCTGCTCCCTGATGAACTTGAAGGTATCCAAGTAGTACCAAGGAGTGTCCCAGTTGTAGGGGATGGAACTGTCCCAAGTGTCCTACCCGAGGGACCTCCAGAGAGGCAACAGGAAGAAGCGTGACATTGCGTTCCCGCCAGAGTCCATAATCCTTTTGGGCAAAGTTCTGCGGATGCAGTTGCAAGCAAAGAACACCTTCAGTTGGGTGGCGATGTCGGGCACGCCCTTACCGCCCTTGAGGGGTTCCTTGAACATGACTGCCCGCTTCACTCTGTCCATCTTGGAGCCCCAGATGAAGTGAAACACCGCCCTGGTGATGGCCTTACAGGTGTTGACCCGTGGGGGCCAGGCCTGGGCGAGGTACTGCAACACAGGGAGAATCTCGCTGCGGAGTACCAGTGTCTTCCCTTCGATGGTGAGGTCTCTGAGGCTCCAAAGTCCAAATTTCTGCCTCATCTTGGCTAGTCTCTCCTCCCAAGACTTCAGGGCTGCGCCCTCGACACCAAACCAAACTCCCAGAATTTTCATGAAGTCTGTCTTGATGCCAAAGGGCATGGATGCAGAAGAAGGCAGGAACCACTTTCTGAAGAGCATGACTTCCGACTTCCCGCAGTTGACTTTTGCCCCCGAAGCTTGGCCGAAGTCCTCGCAGGTCTGGACAAGCAGGTCGATGGAGCGCTGGTTGGCACAGAACACCGTCACGTCGTCCAAGTAGAGCGAGCACTTCACTTCCCGTCTGTCTGGTCCCGGTGCGGTGATTCCCCCGATCTCTGGATTCCGTCTGATGCATTCGGCGAAGAGCTCTATACAGCAAACAAAAAGCAGAGGTGAAAGAGGGCAGCCTTGTCTGACCCCGGAGAGGACCGGGAAGGGGTCAGTTTTCCAGCCGTTCACCTGCACGGAACTGCAAATATCGTTATACATAACGTCAACGTACAAACAAAACATTTCCCCGAGACCAAACCTGCGCAGGGCTCTGCACATAAACCCATGGGAGACACGGTCAAAGGCCTTTTCCTGATCAAGACTGACCAGGGCCGCGTGCACACGGCGGTCCTTGATGTATTGGACCGTGTCCCGGACAAGCGCTAGGCTGTCCGCAATCCTGCGGCCAGGAATGCCGCAAGTCTGATCCGGGTGGATGATCTGTCCGATGACAGCCTTCAGCCTGTTCGCCATGATTTTGGCGAGGATCTTGTAGTCAACGTTCAGGAGAGAGATGGGACACCAATTTTTCAAGTCACATCTCTCCCCCTTACGCTTGTACAGGATCGTGATCATCCCCTCCCTCAACGAAGGAGGCATCCTGCCCTCCACCACCATCTCCTCGTACAGCTCGATCAGGTCCGGACCCACGAGGTCCCACAGCGCTACATAGAGCTCTGCTGGGAGACCGTCACAGCCCGGGGTCCTGCCCCGCCTAAAGAATTTAGCGGCAGAGTGCAGCTCCTCCAACGTCAAGGGGGCGTTGGTGGCCGACAAATCTGCAGGATCAATAGTGTTAGAGATACCTGACAAGAATCTGTCGGCCGCTGCCGTGTTTGTTTCTTTGGGGGAGTAAAGGTCGGTGTAGTAGTTGCTGACCACTTCCATCACGGCCTCCTTCCCCTTCTGGAGTGTTCCAGTCTTGTCGCGCAGCTCCGACAGGGGTGTGTGTCCTGAGTGGAGTTTCCTGAAAAAGAAAGAGTTACACTTTTCACCTTTCTCTAGATGCTCCACCTTGGCACGGAAGACAATGTGCCTGGATTCTTCCTCAAAGTGCTTTTTCAAGCTCTTCTTGGTGTCCTCCAGGTCTTGCCTCACGTCCCAGCCACAGAGATGAAGGTCCTGCAGGGACTGCAGCTGATGCTGCAGTCTCCTGAGTTCCTTCCTCCTGGCACACACTTGCTGGCGTCCCCTGGCCTGAAAGAAGCTGCGCAGCTTGACTTTCACGAACTCCCACCAGTCGCTTACTTTGGGAAAGAAAGACTTCTCCTCTCGCCAGGCACCGTAGGTTTCCCTGAGCTCCTCTAGCAGTTCCTCATCGTCCAGCAGGGTGTAATTCAGCTTCCAGGAGCCTGGGCCCGGGGCAAAGCCCTCTCCCAGGTCACCCCGAAATTGAATGGCCCTGTGGTCAGAGAAAAAGCAGGGAACCATGGAGAACCCGCGGTGCCTGACTGCCCTAGAGGTGAGCACAAAGTCAATCCTGGAACGCACAGATCCATCGGGGTGGCTCCATGAGTAGTTCACGGAGCCGCGCCCTACGGATCCCACGGCGTCCTGCAGGGAAGCCTCCGCAATCACCTCCCGGAGCAGCTTCGAGGTGGCGTCGAGTTTAGCGTACATGCTGGAGCTGCACCCATCCTCCTCTATCGGACAGTTAAAATCACCGCCGATTACTACTGTTCTCGTTGTGACGAGTTGCGTCCGCAGGGTTTGGAAAAGCTCCAGCCGCGCATTCTTCTCCGGGGAGGCATACACGTTGATGAGCCTAACTGGCTCCCCCGCCTACGAGCCGTCTATGACCAAAAGGCGGCCACAGACGAGCTCGTGGACAGAGTCAACAGTGAAACGACCTCCCCTGATAAGAACCGCTACCCCTGCAGACTTGCAATCGCCACCCCCAGACCAGTAGGAGAGACCGTGGGTCCACTGGGAGGACAAATGAGTGTACCTCCTCAGAGGGGGAAGGGTGCACTCCTGAAGCATGTAGACATCACTCTGCTGTGTGGAGAGAAAGGTCAGCACAGTCTGCCTCCTAGACACATCCTTGATGCTCCTCACATTAACGGAAAAGATAGAAATCTCAGCCATCATGGGAAAGAGATGAAGGGGTTAGTCGGCAGGGGCTGTACTTACCTCCCCTGGAGAGGGGGGGTGACCTCTGCAGGCTGACCAATGTCCTGGCTCAGACCGATCTGGTTGAGGACCTCGTTGAGGACCTCATCGAAGTCGGTGGAGAGATCTGGCTCCGACCGGGTCAGAGCCATCTCTTCTTCCACCTCTTCTTCCTCCAGCGTGTCGAGGTCCTCCCCCACGGGGTCGGAACCTGCGGCATTCTGGAGGACAGCAGGCCGTTTGGTGGAGGAGGAGGGGTCCTCCGCCGCCGGGCTGGCCTGCTCCTTCTTCCGCTTCCTGTTCCCCGCCGCAGAGCTGCTGGCAGGGGTGGCAGGGGGAAGGGGCGGGAAATCTTCCTGTGAGGACAGGTCAGGGGGGGGGCGGAACCGGGCCCGGGAGGGGGGGCAGGAGGGCGAGGGGCAGGGGGTGCAGGAGGGCAAGGGGCAGGGGGGGCAGGGGGGGGCAGGAGGGCCAGGGGCAGGGGGGGCAGGAGGGCCGGGGGCAGGGGGACCAGGGTCCGGGGGGGCGGCCTCCAACACCGGAGGGGTAGGGGGGGCTGGGGTGGGGGGAGGGGGGTTCCTCTTACCTGGGTCCTTCTGAGGCTTCTGTGGCGCTGGTTTAGCAGCAGGGCCCTTGCTCAGGGCCCCCGCATACGTCCTTCTCTCTGGGCAGTCCCTGTAGACGTGCTCTGACCGTCCACAGAGGTTGCAGGTTTTGGACCTTGGGCAATCCTTGGTCTCGTGACCTGCAGACCGGCAGAACCTACAAGAGAGCACATGGCAATCCTTACCCTCGTGCCCCGGCTGTCCGCACCTGCGGCATGACTGGGGTTGATCCGGGTAGTGTAGAAGTCCTGCGGATGCTCCCAGGGAGAAGCACTGTTGCAGGTGTTGGAGATCTCCAGCGGGACGATCTCTCAGCAATCTGCAAAATACGGCCCACTTACCTGTCCAGAAGCCATTGGCGTCTAGTATCCGGACTGGGTCCTTCAACACGACACAGAACCTCTGGAGATAGGTGGCGATATCTCTTCCGGGGACGTGAGGGTTCCTCATGGACACCGTTATCCGCCTTTCGTCCCTTTGAATGGGAGAATTCGCAAGGAACTTGCGGAAAGGGGAATCGGGCCCAGAGGTCTTCACCATCTCCCAGTACCTTCTGCAGACCTGTAACGAGACAAAGGTTATGAAGAAGATACCTTTCACGAAGGACTGCACCGACAGGGTCTCTGCCTTGCTGAATCCTTGTTCCAGGATCATCTTCTTGCCGAAGACTTCCGGGGTCATGTCCGGGACTCTGCCTTCCACCTCCTTCAGCCGCAGCACGACTGTCTGCTTCATCCAGGGCTCCAGGGAGGGGAGACCTTCTGCAGGGCCGGAGCGTTCTGAGGTGGAGGTGAAGGCGGCTTCTCCCGGGGTCTTGGCAGGGGCGGGGGCGGCGGTCAGCGGCTTCTTGGCGGTTTGCTTGTTCTTCCCCATCTTGTCGCAGAGGAGTTCTCAGGAGGGCTTCCAAGAGATCTTTAGCGGATTCCTTCTCCTTTTTCTTCCTCGGCGGCTTCACTCTTGCTTAGCCTTTGAAAAGGCTATTGAGCGTCTACTGCCCGGAGGTAGTGACGCAGAGTGAACAAGGGGGGGGGAAGATCACAAACTCGTTCTGTGTGGGGGCTAAGCCTCAAACCCAATAGCAGCAAGCAGGTGAAGCCGAATTTAATCGACGATCCTACCAGGCCGAGTAGAGGGTACCCCACACAGACCAAATGGCTGGGATAGATGCAAGTGGTTCTCAACGTCCTAGCTGGAAGCAGGGACACCCCTAAAGGCAAGGTCGATACTAAACTTGATCTTAGCCAAAAGGCCGAGAAGCGATCTCTTCAGAATTCCTCATTGCCGCAAACATGCGCAACACACAGTGCCGTACGCAGACTCCATCTTGCTAAGAGTAGCCATTTCTCCCTTATCCTTCCCCTACCGCTCCCTCTTACTGAGAGGAGACATTTGGCCAGTGTGTGCGTGTGTGTGTGTGTGTGTGCTGGTTATGGGTCACTGGCCAGCCAAGGCATCTCTGAGCTAGGTGCCGAGCTGTCTGTGAAAGCTGTATCCTTTCTCACCTAGGAAGAGATAAGACCAGCTTTCCCAAGAGAGTTGGAGTCTCACTGTCCAAAGTACCTGTGTAATTTCACACCTCGTAAAAAGATAATGGAGCCTTCCCAGGAGTTCAAGGCATTCCCAAGAAGCACACACCAGATATAATTTTTAAAAGATCCATATTTCCCCTATGTCTCATATCTTGGAATATGAAAGACTTACATAAAAACTGGACACCTCGTCAGATGGCCAATGAGCAGGCGAACAGTTTGATCACTTGCTTTGTCTTGGACCATCAGGGAAGCCGAAACATAGAACCCGTGAACCGTGCAGTATATAATTTCATAATTCATATCTAAATAATCCTCAGACTTGTCTGCATAATAATATACCCGCGGGTGGACTGTCTCTTGTGCAGATGGAAAGTTATGGACCAGAATATGAGTTATGAAAGATGTTGGCTCCAGTTTAGGGCTCCACCTGACGATTCCTCCTTAAACAGGGGATTGGTCCTTTACTTCAGAGCCACCCCCTGCTGGGCAACTTTAAAACAGGCTGTCAAGCCTAAGAGTAGTGAGTTGAAGACGTCTCCCATTTTAACATCAATACCACCTGGGGGAGACCCATGCCCCTTCTGCTCAGAAACTTGATCTGCTTACATCCAAGGCATAATGTCAAGTACCTTAACCCTTTAACCTCTCTCTGATCTCTTTTTGCTGTGCTGTTATTCTCTGTATATTTACATATATATCTTGGTTACATCTTTTTTCTGGAAATATTATTATTGCACCCGTTTGACCTTTAGTAATAAATCTTTCTTTCTGAAAGTGTTGAACTGTTTCTATAGCTCTGTATTGCAACTCACGAATTCCTGCCTCTAAAGAGACGCTACTGTTTGTTTAAACCTCTGTATATTCGGCCTGCAGACCGTTTTATACAGATGATTATTTCAATCATTATAGTGTTATAACTGATAACGCGCGTTTCCTCTTTCTCTGTACAAAAAGGAGGTGGTGGCAGTGTGGAGGGTTAGTTGCATAATTAACCCGACCCAGTAACGATCGCCCAGGCTGCCGGTACATCGATTGTGGTCCGTTAGTTGGAAAATCGTTGTGCAGGGTGAAGCTAGGCATGGCATTGTTACGCACGTCACATCACGGTTTTAGATTGGCTAGTCCTTCGGTCACGAGTTTGGTGAGAAGGTCTGGGGTCTGACGCTGCGATCGTGACATATTAGACGTCGCGATCGTGGGATTGTCTCATGTTGGTGGCGCCGATCTTGCGATCGTGACACCCATAGGTGTTCGATTGAGTTCAAAACAGGAGACATACTTGGCCACTGAATCACTTTCACCCTGTTCTTCAGAAATGCAACAGTGGCCTTAGATGTGTGTTTTTGATCATTGCCATGTTGGAAAAGTGCACGACGACCAAGGGCACGGAGTGATGGAAGCATCTTCTCTTTCAGTACAGAGCAGTACATCTGTGAATTCATGATACCATCAATGAAATGCAGCTCCCCGACACCAGCAGCACTCATGCGGCCACACTGATGGACATTGCCACCACCAGGAGAGCGCGTTCTGTGAGGATGTCATATGACGCCCTCCCAGAACTGGCCGGCCGCAGTGTAGCCGTCATTCAGCTATCTGCGGTTGGCAAGTAGTTAAGTAACGCCCTTTTATAATCACCTGTCTGCTGGACACCTGTTTAATGAAAAATTAGACTCACCTGTAGTTCAATTAGGATTAGGATTTTGTTGTCTGAAACAGGGGTGGACTGACAACTCATGGGGCTCCCGGGCAATAGGGGATCATGGGGCCCCTGTGTCCTTGCCCAAACTCAAAAAAGCCTATGAAAAAGGTACCAGGGGCATCTCATGGGGCCCCCTACTGACCCCAGGCCCTCGGGCAGTGCCCGAGTTTTCAAATGGTCAGTCCGCCCCTGGTCTGAAATAAGACTTTCATTGGGATGTATTCATTTTTGTAACATGGTTTTGAATGAATTGGGAAAAATACTTTTTTGTGTGTGCAAATTAACAAATCTTGTTTGCAATCAATGGCTCCCATTTGTGGGAGTATTTTGTAGTATAGTGTCCCATAGAAAAGGTGGATTCTGAAAGGAAAGTAAAGGTTTTCTGACAAGTCTGTTGGGGTGTTCTCATTTATGCTGAGCACTGCATAATAATTGATTTGTGTAAATGTTATAGCATCTACAAACAATGGTATATACTGGATTTTTATTTATTTATTTTTTATACTTGTAATGACAGTGATCAGTGACTTATAGTGGGGCTGTGATAGTGCAGCGGGCAATCTGACACAAACTAACACGAGTGGAGCTAAGGCCTCTTTCACATGGATTTTCCAATTGGGTCCGACTGCCCGTTTTGCAGGCAGATCTGATCGGAATCTCCATTCTCCTCTATGGAGCTGTGATGTAAATGGACATGTATCCGTTTACACCCGCCGGCATCCAGTCTGATCTGATCCACAAAAAAGGGACTGATGGGGATCCAATTCCCCTTCCGCCTGTCCATCGGATCTGGTCGGATGGAAATGAATAGGCCATTCGTTTTCATCTGACCGCCCATTGAGGAGAGCGAGCTGCTCTGTGTCCAGAGACACAGAACTTTCATCCGCTTGCTCAAAGGGGATCAGCGGAGAGATTCCCACTGAGCAATCCGATCCGCTAAATGGGTCCGCCCTGTGTGAAAGGACTCTAACTGCCACTGACATCACCAGTGACACTAATACAATGATCAGTCCTAATAATATACACTGTCGTTGTACTAATGACACTGGCTGGGAAAGGGTTAACATCTAGGGGCAATTAAAGGGTTACAAATGAAAGGTGCATAATATATGCTTCTTTTACAAAGTGATGTGACTGTTTTACCTCTCTGCTGTGCAGGAAGGAAAAAATGGCACATCACTGCTGTCTGAAGAGAGCACTGTGTTGTTTACCAACACAGAGCTCTCTTCTGTCTTTTGCTCAGCCGACCAGCGGGTCTCGGCTATAAATCATTGGCCAGGATGCACTGATCAGTTAGTGCTGCAGCAAATGACAGCTGGGGTTTCCGGGTGTGTGCAGACCTGGAAGAAAGCCCCGGTGTACAGGTACATTATGGTACCCGTAGGAGCCAATCCACGGCAGTATATGCCCTGTGACGGGTCGGCCATTATAGTCCTTTTAGGTCACATGACTCCACCGCTCCTTCCCTGGCATTCCCCAAGGTGCAGGGGCGCCATCCTGTGGTGAGGCACGATACACTCCTCTCCTCACATGGCCAACATTTTCCTGAAAGACCCCAGAGAGACTCAGCTCAAACCTGAACAGGCAGAGCCTTCCCAGAGGAAATGACCCAAATCAGGGAGTGGTCCGAGAATTAAAGGGGAACAAACCTTCTACCTGCCTACAAGCAGACTCAGTAGACTGAAAGCTGTCATTCTGTAGCATTCCCCTTTGCTCCTCCTCTGGCTGCTGCATAAAAGGATATGAAGGAAGGTGAGGGACAGAGGAGCTGGGCCATCACAGACATTAATTAGACACTTCCAGAAGAGGAGAGAAAGAAGTGTGCTGTGCCTGGGAAATGAGTCTCCTGGAGAAGTCACAATTTCTAGGAAGTTCAGAGGCACACTGCAAGTGAATAAACAAAAACTGAAAGAAGAAACACTGTAAACATTTCTAATACTTGACTTTTTGTGCTTTTATCTGCAATTTGTAGTTGGTGACTTTAGGAAGTCTTCCATGAGGAGTTGGATGATGGAGGCTCTGTGTAGATGTCAGGTCTGGGGGTGGAATAGAAGATGTCTGTGTGTTCCAGGAATAGTACACAGGCGGCTCTCCATTGTATGTGTGATAATGAGGTAAAAGGCCAATCACAGCAGCCTTTTACCACGTGATCAGCAGCGTCCAATGACAAAGCAGATCACCTAGTAAATACAGTTTCCGGTTTTTGACATTTTCCTCACGCCGTCACAGTGTGAGGAAAATGCTGCCGATAACTGGCAGCTGCCACAGAGCAGAGAGGGCATTGATGATCAGTGCCCTACAGTGGTGCCCAGTGGTGCCACCCATCAGTGTTGCTCATCAGTGCCACATATCAGTGTCTATCAGCGCAGCATCAGTGCCTCCTCATCAGTGCAGCCTAGCAGTGCTGCCTATCTGTGCCACCTCATCAGTGCCTATCAGTGCTGCCTCATCAATGCACATCAGTGAGGGAGAAAAATTACCTGTTTGCTGCATTTTATAATAGAAACAAAGAAAAACTTTTTTTTTTCAAATTTTTTGCTCTTTTTTTGTTTATAGTGCAAAAAATGAAAACCCCAGAGGTGATTAAATACCACCAAAAGAAAGCTCTATTTGTGTGAAAAAAAAATGATAAAAATGTCATATGGGTACAATGTTGCATGACCGTGCAATTGTCAAAGTGCAACAGTGCTGAAAGCTGAAAATTGGCCTGTGCAGGGAGGGGGGTGAAGTGCCCGGTAGGTGAGGGGTTAAAAAAAGCACACGTTCGTTATTTATCACCTGGTGTTTGCTGGCGGGATTTTAGAAATGTACTACATAACAATTAAAGGAACTCTGCACTGGACAGAAAGTAAAAAGTATACAATGTATCAGTGTGAAAATTCACCTCTGAGCTCAGGGATGTAAATAAATGGTAACATTTCATCAGAGGAGATGGTTTTTGTGAATGAAAGCACACTACAGTGTTTTCATAGTTTCACAGTGTTGCTGTGTGCCTTCTGGTACAATGTTAGCCTACAAAAAAAAATTGCAAAAATGCCAAAAATATAATGCAAAATCTAGGTGCTAAATATCACAAAAAATAAATATTTAACACATTCAGTAAATAACGCATGCCTCTTAGTGAATTTACTACTTTTCAGATAAACACTGCATGGGTTATTTTAACTCAGAAGTTCATGTAGTTTGTTTTTTGTTAGGGTATGGGGTTAGAGTTAAGGTTAGGTCAGGGTGAGGATTAGGGAGTTAGGGTGAGGGTTTGAGTTGGGGTTAGTATTTTATTTAATATTTTCTTCTTATTTATGTATTTATTTATTGTTAGAGTGATAATAATAATAATAATAAATTAATAAATAAATGTAAAATAAATACACAAGTAAATAAAAATAATCATAAATAAATATGATGTAATAATAAAACAATAATAATTAACCCCTAACCTTAACCTCCTAACTATTAAAAAATATATTAAACAAATTATTATTATTAAATCATTATACAAAATAAACACCTAAACTTGAACAAAAAATACATTATTAATAATAAAAAATAAATCAATGTAAAATACGCAAATAAAAATAATCATAAATAAATACTTGTATTAATTATAAATTAATAATAATTAACCCATCACCTTAACCCCCTAAAACCTAAAAAAAAGTAATAAAATAATAACAATCATTTATTATTAATAATAATTTATTTAATATTTTTTAAGGTTAGGGGTTAATTATGAAGTATTTATCATGATTTTTTTTATTTATATGTGTATTTATTTTATTTATTTGACATTTATTTATTCATATATTATTACTAATTTTTTTTTCCACTGGAGCAGAAAATCATGCAAAACGTGCATTTCTATTCTTTCTGTGGGAATAAAAATGCACTAAAAACATGCAAATCTGCCCAATTTGAGCTACAAAAGTAGCTTAAAAACTTCAGGTGTTCTGTTTCAGGGAGTGGAGGTGTGAACCATCTCCATAGAGTAATATTGATTTTTTTCCCCCTGAGCATTTTGGAGCTTGGGGCCTTAATGTGTGACCCTAGTAGTACTTGTCCCAGATACTGGAAATCACTGGTGTACAATATGTAGAAAATAATGACAAAATATCTTGTTGATGTTATTGAGATGCATTTATTAAAACATTTACACTCACAGATATTTATATTCAGTGATTACAGCACTACAGGTCATAGAATTTAGGAATGTCATCTCCGGTTATCACAATCTGCTTCATTCCATCCTTTGTTACAGTCACTAGATGGATGATCCCTCCGCTGGATCCATCTCGGCTCATCGCCAGCGACAGAGCTGGGAGGAAAGAAGAGCAGCATAGAAACATCATTATAGAAATTATATCCAGGACTGGAGGGAGAATAGGAAGAAAAAAACTGTCAACCAAAGGCACTGAGTTACTGCATTTGAAGCTTAGACTGAGCTGAGGATGCTCCCTGCTCCCATGTGACATTGCTGGGCCAATCACCAAGCACTGGCATTGTCATGCGCTAATACATATTAGAAAGTACTGAGTATTTTTTTTTTTTTTATTCCTTAAAAGTTTCCAGGTATTTTCTTTGCTTTCAACAGCTGAACAGGATTTCTCTAAGGACAGCCATTGCCATTACAGATCCAGCCAATCTCAGATTCTTCTGACTTCCTTTTGCCCTGGAAATGTTAGAAGCCTCTGATTGCTGTTCCTAACTTTTTCAATATCTGAGGACTCAGATCCCCTACAAGATGGTCCAATTCTGGTTATATGAGGAACGAGTGCTATGTGAAGGAGATTTATATCGTATATAAGGAGCGAGTGATATCTGAAAGAGTTCTCTGATTCTATGAGGAGCCAATTACTTTTGGAAGGATTGCCCATCAGCTGATATATGTTGCTGCAGATTATTGCTCCCAGACAGGGGCAGACTGACCATTTGGAAACTCGGGCACTGCCCGAGTGCCCGGGGTCAGTAGGGGGCCCCATGAGATGCCCCTGGTACCTTTTTCATAATTTTTTTTGAGTTTGGGCAAGGACACAGGGGCCCCATGATCCCCTATTGCCCGGGGGCCCCATGAGTTGTCAGTCCGCCCCTGCTCCTAGAGCACAGGCATGGTTTATAATCTTACCAGCATGGAGCTCTGGTGAGTGAATTCAATTCATTTGGTGGTGGATTTATCTCATTATATGAGAAGTTTAAGAAGATTTATTGGATCACATACTAATAATTTAAATATATATTTTTAAATTTTTTTTTGCACATATTTTTATGGACTTTTAGTTGGACACTGGTTCACAAATATATTTCTAATAGCATTTTCACTGATTTACATTGGTTCTTTTGCTATATGTATTTTTTATAGTTGTATATTATTTGTGTTCACTCAATTATACCATCCAGAGAAATATTTTGAAGAGCTTAGGATATGGATAGCGCCACTAGAAAACACCTAATTAAACAAAAAAATATATAAATCCTGTGAATAAAAGAGCAGCTAAAACCTCACCCTCAAACAAGGTAAAAAGTGACAAAAAAAAGGTAGCGCTCCAACCACATAATCAATAACAAAAAACCATCATCAAAACATGAAAAGAAAATATATATCAATAAAAAAAAGTGAAAAAGTGTATCAAAATCCAAACAAGTATGATCTTAATATACAAATAAAATAGAAAAAAGGTAGTGCTCTAACCACATAATAACAAAAAACCATCATCGAAACATGAAAAAAAATTATATATATATAAAAAGTTAAAAAGTGTATCAAAATCCAAACAAATCCAAACAAATGATCTTAATATACAAATAAAATATCAAACTATTTTAACAAACTAAAGTGTCCAATTTCATCATAAAAAAAAATTCTAAAAAAATCAATACCAAACATAGAGATATTACACTTAAGGACCTATAATAGTGTACTTAAGTGTAAAAAAAAAATACATGAAAAAAACTTATAGCATTAATCAACTTCCAATGTGCAACTTGATAGAGAAAAAAAATGTATTATCTTAAACTTCAGTGCTCCAAAATATTTAATTCTTGAAATAAAACCAAAAAACACAGTGAAAAATCCACCACCAGGTGAATTAAATAAACTCACCAGAGCTACATGCTGGTCAAATTATGGCTTTAATTGGTAAAAGGATCTGGGAGAAATCAGCGCACCTTTCAGGACCTACTTAAGAGCCTGTGTTCACTTCACTAAATAATCAAACATGTGCGAGGGGGAAATAAAAAACACAGGATTTTTGCTAGAACATGAGTGGTTTGTTGGCGTGAAAACATCACCATCTCATTCACTAAGCTCGGTGAACATTCGCTTTGCTAAGCAAGCAGTCTCTATGCCTTACGTCAGCCTTTCTCAACCAGGGTGCCTTGAGGTTTCTTCAGGGGTGCCTTGGCAAAATGTCTAAAAGTTGCCCAAAACTTGTATACAATCCAGCGGGTGGAAAAAGCCTACTTTTTAATTACACAAAATCACAAGTTTTCATTGCACACCATTAAGACCTTCTAGCCGCCCATGTCCTGACAACCATTGGTATCATCAGTTGATAAGGAGGATGTCAGCTGCCTGCACAGCATCCTAGTTTGCCCCTCCCCTGCCCCTCTCCGTCAGTGCTGGGGTCACATTGGCTCAGTGATGGGGAAAAACTGAGGGAGAAGAGAAACATTGGAATACTAGTCAGTACCAGTGTGCAAAAGTGTGTTTACTCTGGAAGAATATATCGCCTAAAGTTGGGTGTCCTACGTCTGTGGATGTTGCTGCATTATATAAAACTATTAGAATAGTTTTTCACATTTTAGAATGGGTGCACTTTTAAAATTATGGATAGTCCCAAGGCACCCTTTAAAATTATGGACAGTCTTGAGGCACCCCATTCTAAAATGGGGTGCCTCAAGACTGTCCTTAATTTTAGAGGGTGCCTCAAGACTGTCCTTAATTTTAGAGGGTGCCTCAAGACTGTCCTTAATTTTAGAGGGTGCCTCGGGACTGTCCATAATCTTAAAGGGTGCCTTGATTAAAAAAAGGTTGAGAAATACTGCCTTATGTAAATCAAGCCCAGCATATGCTACAAAACAGAATGGCAACCAATTTGTGACCAAATCCTCAATGTATTCCCATTGTAAAGGCCCACTAGAGCCCCTTACCATGAACAGTGAACCTCTCACACTCTTCTTTGGTCATTCCAGGCTTGAAAACAGAGTCCACATAACCGTATATATAGGAACTGCCAGATCCTCCGATGGCAAAAGGCTGCCGGGTTATCATCCCACCCAACGTCCCATACACCTGGTCAGAAGAGATGGATAATGTGTACATTTGAGTGATGGCACTTGGATTTCACATCAATTACTCTTCTCATATACAGTTTTTGCATGTAAATGTATTTTAAATTATGTAATACAGCATAAATATATGATCATTTTAAAAAGAACGAGCCACACTGGGCTCAGCCAGGAAACTAACAATTCAGCCTTAATGTGTGTGTATAGCCCAAACATTTATGAATAGAAGGAAGGAATAAAACTTTTTATTTTTTTGCTGTCTGTGACCTGCTGGGGAGAATTCCATTCAATTCCTGTCCTGGAGACACATCAGGAGTGAGATAAAATCTCCCTAAGGTGATCTGCCCCACTAGTAGATTTCCCCTCCACTCTTGCTTTTGTCACCTTTGTACAATTTTGGAATTCCCCTCATTTTCTATTTCGGTGACAATGGTCACAAGGACAAAAAATGGGTGAATATCCCCAGCAGTATGTACTCTGAACGATTGAGCCAATTTTATGTCTTCATACTGACTTCCCAAGTCTGCCAGCTTGCTCCGGGTAAGTATTTCGAAGTATCAAAGCCAGCAAGAGCCAGGTAATAAGCCTTTCCAAGATTAGAGGACACATAAAGGCTCTGGTATGACTCTGGTAAGCTCCAAATCCAATTATGATGTGATGCACAAGCCTCCCTTTTTCTTCCAACTGAGCCAAATCCTTCATTTGTGTCTCACACGCTCCCCTTCCCAGACACTGCAGCTCAGAGTAGGAGGGTGTCGGCAACAAAGGCAGTGCTGCCAGAAAGCAGTGGGTAGGACTAAGTGTGGCCTGGTGCTGATTGACAACCTACAGGAGTGTGAATCAGCAGTCACAATGCTAATAGCCATTCCATCTGCAACTTTTTTTCATCCCACTCTAGTGCAAGCAGTTACAGCCTACATGAGAATGGCAACTCTGCTCTGAATTCAGGAGCAGTGCAGCCTTGTTGCCACCCTGTCAAAGGAAGCTGCATTAGTTGGACTTCACTGAGGATCAGGGATGCTGTTAGAAACCAAGAGGCCCCATATAGCCAACCTGAAAGCCCTCCCCCACCAAATAAATACAGTTTACTATGCTGCAGTTATGAATGAATGAATATGGTCAGTGATTGGAACTGATCACTCATTGTGTTTTTTCAGGAAAGGAAGAGGCTGAATGATTGTATTGTGTACTTGTAGTGCTGGAGTGGGGTTCACACAGGGGAGCCTGGGCAGCAGGGGGAAACATATGGTGCACAGGAAGGGTGATCGATACAGTGCGGGGGGGCTCAATTTTTGTCTTTTGAACCAATCCCTTGTATGGTCCTCTTTTCAGCAGCTGAAAGCCAGCTGGAGGGAGAGAGGAAGCCAGCTTTCAACTGCTGTAGATAGAGCCGCACAGGAGATTGGTTCTAGTAATTGCCCCCCATCATGCTTATCACCTTCCCACATCCAATTCACCCAGCTACTTGGGCCCCCCTGCTGGCTTGGGCCCCATACAGCAGGACTGGTGGTACCCCCTTTTATCCACAACCCTGGGCAGGATCAACAAGTATTTGTGAGGCTTTGCAGGGGGGCTAAGAAAAAACTGCAGTGCATATGGACTAAGTGCTGCACGACATCTTTTTTTTTTTATTGGGGGGCCACAGATTTACTTCAAGCAGTGGCATCCTCCATATTTCCAATAACAGAAATTTCTTGAAGTTGGGCCTAATGTAAAATGATAAATTAACCTGTAAAGTGGAACTAAACCTTTCTTACCCTTTACAGCCAAGGAAGCCGCCATCTTGGCCTCTGCTTGACCTGCAGCTGCCATGGTGCTGCACGTGTGATCAGTTATAACACCAGACATTTGAGGTCTTTGTTCCACTTTCATTTTATCCAGTTTAAAGCACCTTTCCTACAAACTTTGTGGAACCATAGACCTTGGCCTCATTTATATAATACATAACATGGGAAGATGTTTTCATTGGGCCCCTTTCACACGCGCTGGATCCATTTTTTTCTCAGCAAGGGATCCATCCACAGATCTCCTGCTGAGCTGAGTGGAGCAGTCGGATTTATTTATTTCAGGTACTTATATAGCTCCACCAATTTACACAGCACTTTACATATATATTGTACATTCACATCAGTCCCTAACCTTCAAGGGGTGTACAATCTAAGGTCCCTAACTCACATTCATACATACACATACTAGGGACAATTTAGACAGGATCCAATTAACCTACCAGCATGTCTTTGGAGTATGGGAGGAAACTAGAGTACCCAGAGGAAACCCACACAGGCACAGGGAGAACATGCAAACTCCAGGCAGGTGGCACTGTGGTTGGGATTCGAACCAGCGACCCTAGTACTGCCAGGCGGAAGTGCTAACCATTTACCCTGTGTCCGCTCCGCTTATGCAAACATGGACACAGTTTACTCTTCTTTATGGGCATTTGGATGGAAATGGACCAGCTGCCTGTTTACTCCTGACTGCACTCTGTTCTGATCTGACCAGACGGAGAGGAACAGGTTGGGTCCCCTTCTGCTTTTTTTGACGGATTGGATCCAGAGGTAGCTATTTACATTCAACTGCCCTTAACCACTTGCTCGCATCAGCTTCTAACTTCAGCTTGTTCAATTAAGTTTTGACAAAAAAAAAAAAACTGGACGCCGATTGGTTTCTTTACATCTATACAACTGCACCAGATTTTGCACGTTCCAGTTTTAGTAAATCCCCCCCATAGTCTTTCACTTGGCAGTGTAGATTTCCCTGATTCTCCATACTGCTTTCTGCGTTGCTTCTCCCACTAGATTCCAGCAGGATCTCGCTCACCTGTCCGCCATGTTTCTTGTCCCAGCCAGCCACAATAAGATGCGCACTTATTTCCTCCTTATACTTGTAGCTGACCCCCTTCACCAGGTTTGCAGCGGCTAGCACTAAGGGTGCGCTGTCCAGTTCCATACTGCAGGGAAAGAAGATAGGCAAGAAGACATATTGGCATAGACAAAGCCGCATTTCATATCTGGTAGGACTATGTGCTCTATGTGTTTATAATCAGCTGCAAAGTAAAGAATGATGGAATTGATCCTATTGGGTGTCAATGACTAGGATTTCCATGATTGGGGCCTGTAACAACCCACAGTCATTGGCTCCCAAAACCTCACCCTTTGCTATGATTGCCTCTATTATGCAGATTATGTATTTGTTTTAGTATTCTTATCCTGAAATAGTGTGACAGAGTATAATTAAAGCTGAACTCTGAGTATGATCCCCAATACATACTTCATTGGTCTAGCATGGACCAATGTACAGTATGTATGCATATCTCATACCTTCAGGACCACTAAAGAGGCTAACCATCACTGTAGGGGTCGGCACTATACACTGATCACCACGATCTTCCAGGTCTAGTGCCAAGTGGCTTCCCTGCTTCATACACAGCCACAGTGGGTTGCTTGCTCAGCACTGCTGCCATTCACAGAAAGCCTTGGATTTTTTTAACCAGTTCCCACCCGGCCTATTATACAATGAAATCAGCAAAAAGTGGTGCAGGAATCTTTTTTTTATAAAAAAAAGTTGCGGCGACGTGAACAGTTCCATTGCCAGCAAAGTGGTGCGACTTGCCATGTGATTTGGAACTGGCAAATCGCATGACAAGTCTACTTTGGAAAAGTCACAGACTGCGTCTTCCCCCCACCTTATTGATCCAACATTAGCAAACATCACTTTTACTGTAGACTCTGCTGCTGTCAGCATTCTATGCCTCCAGTCGCCAATATAATTCCACCTGGCAGATCAGTAAATAATTCTGCCTCGTACAGTGCTGTCACTATGGGGGTGCGAGGGGTGCGGACCACACCCGTGTGACACCCACCAGACACCAGTCCTGCCATTTACAAGCTGTCAATGTCATTCTCCCAGAGAGCCATCTATGGGAGGCAGGACAGCTGTAGATAGTGGGTGGGACCTCAAGAGTTAACAGCAGGTGATTGGTTGTTAGGATGCAGGGCGGTCCTAGCAACCAGTCACCAGCTTGCAGCTGGGCAATGTGGGGGGGGGGGGAGCTGAGGACAATAATGGGGTGCTGTGGGGGGGAGCTGAGGACAGTAATAGGGCACTGTAGGGGAAAACTGAAGACAGTAATGGGGTGCTGTGGGGGAAAGCTTAAGCACAATAATGGGGCACTGTGAAGGGAAACTGAGGACAGTAATGGGGTGTTTTTTGGGGTCTGAGGACAGTAATAGGGTGCTTTGGGGGGGGGAGAATAGTAATGGGGTGCTGTGGGGGGGAGCTGAAGACAGTAATGGGGTGCTGTGGGGAGTGGCAGTAATGGGGGAGACTCAGGACATTAATGGGGGGTCTGGAGACAGTAGTTGGGTGCCTGAGGACAGTAATGGGGGACTGAGGCTAGTAATGGGGGAGCTGAGAACAATAATGGGGTGCTGTGGGGAGAGGACAGTAATGGGGCGCTGTGGGAAGGTGAAATTAGGACAGTAATGGGGTCGCTGAGGACAGTAACGGGGTCGCTGAGGACATTATTGAGGGTCCGAGGACAGTAATGGGGGCCTAAGGACAGTAACTGGGTCACTGAAGACGTTTATAGGGGGAGAGCCACACCGGTAGACTAGTCTGTTCAGTGCCCTATTGCTTCTCCTGCTGGGGGTGGGGGGGTGACATCATGTTTTACTGCACCAGGTGACACCAACTTTAGTAATGCCATTGGCCACATGAAGCAAATGTATTGCAAGATTTAAGAGCCAGCAAAACCAGATTCTTTCCTGTTCCCACATTCTATCTCTCTGACTGTATCAAAATGATTTGCTAAATACCACAGCTATGTGTATATCTCATTAATTAGCTGGACAGTATTGGGCCCTGTGAGCTGCTGGGCCCCATAGAAGATATATGGTCTTACCTATGCACTTCCAAGTAGTAAGTCACCATATCAGCTACAGCTTGACAGTCAGCTGCAGAACCAGAGAGGGCACAGTAGATTTTATCAGAGAGAGGAGCCAGCTTATTAAAGATTCGATTTACTACAGCATCCCTGGAGAGAGATGGGAAAGAGATTACTAGACATTATTAAAGATCGCACTAGAATGGAGTGTACCAAAATATTAACCAGCCCTCAACCATAGAAACACTCACCCAGCAGATACTCTTGAGTCGGATCCAATGACGATTCCTCCATTGAATTCAATAGCAATGATGGTGGTCTAAAAAAAGACAAAAGGTAAAAATTAACGAAGCTGACTACATTACTCAGCTGGTGGAGTATGCACAGGGTCACAAAGGAACTCTGGTGAAGACAGTTTTCCCAAGGGCCCTTACAAGCAATACCCAATTTCAAGGAAACCTGGGCTAGTAGAAACACAGCGGCTGTCAATGGTGGCCTCTTGTGTGTCTGCTAGTGGCCTGACTATGGTGATATTCCTCTGCCAATGCTCTCCAAGTCACTGATCTTAAACAAGTCTGCAAGCAGTGACATCAGAGAAGTCTGATCTGTTTGGGGTCACTGATTTAAGCCATTTAAGCTACTGTATCAGTATGACCGTAAGGCAACCAGCATGTTCAGACAGATGGCAGCAATGGCAGCCTGCCCACTTGTCTCAAGCAAGACCTACTTTATAGTTTTAGCCCACGTAACTGACCCAGAACCTTTCAAAGTTCATACAGCCTATTGACATCTTAACCCATTGGCGCCGGCGCCTCCCGGCCCTTTAAGGGTTTCAGAAGCCGGGAGGTGGGGCGGGGTTTTAGAGTCATGTGACCGCCATGATTTGCTGTCATGGCGGTCACATGATTGGGAAAGGTCCCGATCGAAAGAGGAGATTGGGACCTTTCCGTGAGTACCAGACATGCGTGCTGGGAACGTACAGGGCGCACGCTCTCAGCACATATGTTTTTCTTAATTGCACACAAATGTGCGGCTGCTCGGCATCAAGGCCCAGACACCGGGAGGCCACACATTTGCGTGCAGCCGGCGCCAAGAGGTTAATGTTTGTCATTCTAAAGCCCAACTTGATCATCATAAGTAGGGATGAGTTCAGTATTCAGACATTCATTGAAATGCCAAATGTGTGGGGTGTTCGGCAAGGACAAACGTAACAGCTTCTGACTGTCAATGGTTGCTAGGGAAGCAGCAGGTGCTTCTGCCCACCATTGTCTTTACCAACCTGATGTCACCCCGCCCATTCACTTACCAACCACTGACAACACCCAGCCCATGTAAAAAATTGGGAAGGGAATGGAGCGGTTTACATAATTGTCTAAATATGACCACATGGGCATATTTGGCCAATGATATCATGACTGTTCCTTCCTCTTGCTTTATATAGCTGATGACAGCTCAGGGAGCTGTCATTCGGATATTTGGAACTCCAGGATCAATCATGTGCAGCAGGTCATTGGGTTGTTTATTCAGACAGTCAATGGGCAGCAGGACATCATTATTGACAATGGATTTACAATAAGAGACTTTTTTGGGGATTTTTTTTTTTAAGTGTGAATGAGTAGAAGTAGTACCCCTACTTATTCACATGAGGGGGTGGTATCTGGCAGCCCCATATTATTAAAGGGGACTTCCAGGTTTCAATAAGCCCCTGCCCAGCTGAACCAGTACAAACACCAGGCCAGGGTTGTAGAGAAGAGGCCCTTGTCCTCATCAACATGTTGAGGGCATGTGACCTGGTATGGTTGAGGAGAGTGGGGCCGGTATGGATTTTTTGGGGATCTCACTTTTTTGTTTTTTTGCATGCATTCCCCCTTAAAATCTGTACCAGATCCAGAGGGTCTGATTTGGATATCCTGGGGAACCTCCTTTTTTTTTTTTGTTTAGCATGCATGTGGAGCCCTCTTAAAATCCATACCAGACTAAAAGGGAGAGATTTATTAAAACTGGTGCACACTGAATTTGGTGCAGCTGTGCATGGTAACCAATCGGCTTCTAACTTCAGCTTGTTCAATTATGCTTTGACAATAAATCCTGGAAGCTGATTGGTTTCTATACACAACTGCACCAGATTCTGTGTGCACCAGGTTTAGTACATCTCCCACAATGGGTCTGGTATGCATTTTAGGGAAGACTCTACACACATTTGTTTTTTAATTCTTGCTGTAGGATGTGCAACATCAAAAGTGAAATTTATAAAGAAAAAAAGACAGAGTTTAAATTGTGGGCAAATAAAACGTCATTGCTGGGTTCTTAAAAAAAAAGCGAACACAGACCCCTCTACAGCCAAAAGGGAGATGTTGTTTGCTGGCAATTTAATACTTTTTCCTTTTGTAAATGTTAGAGCTTTAAAAAAAAAACTCACTGCTCCTGGCCACATGGATTTTTTAAAATTTCTTCCATTGGTACATGTTCCCCAAGGCAGTGCCTACCCCCATGTTAGTTTTAGACACCCCCTTGCCTATTAGCCTAGAAATGGCGCATTTTTCATTTGACAGATTCAGCTCCCATTGATTTTTATTGAGGTTTGAGTTCAGCATCTGAATTGAATTGAATCTCAGTCCAGGGCAGTTTGGCTATGGAAACTTTGTGGGGCACCTATACAGTGCCTGGGAACCAGAATAAGCTGCAAGCTTTGAGAAACAAAGCAGGATTTACCCTGCAACAAATATTAGAAGTTTGGCAGCTAAGATGCAACTGTAGAAACCTGGGGTAGCACCTTAACAGTGCTGGAGCACCAGAATAGGCTGCAAACTTCGAGGGCCTTTGCAGGAGAGCCAGAAAAGGCCAAGAGGTGACAGGAACTGGTAATGGGGGCAGGAATCATTTTTTGGGGGGGGGATCCAGATGACAATTAATAGTTCAGTCTGTAACATCAGCAGCAGGGGTTTTGTAGTCATTGGTAATCCAAGACTGGTTAAAGCAGTTGTAAAGGCTTTTTTACCTTCAATCTATGCATTAAGCTAAAAAATCTTCTGTGAGCAGTAGTGCCCCCAGCCCCCTCATTACTTACCTGAGCCTTAACGCGATCCAGCAATGTGAACGACCATCTCGGCTGGCCAGGGTCCCTGTCTCCTCATTGCCCGAGACAGCCATTGGCTCCTGCTGCTGTCAATCACAGACAGTCAGTCAATGAGGAGAGAGGGGGCGGGGCCAAGTCATGGCTCTGTGCGTGAATGTACACATGAAGCAGCAGGTGCCCCTATAGCAAGCTGCTTGCTGTGGGGGGCACCGACAGGAGGGAGGGGCCAGGAGAGCCTGCGGAGGACCTGAGAAGAAGAGGATCTGGGCTGCTCTGTGCAAAACCACTACCTACAGCAGGTAAGTATAGACATGTTTGTTACTTTTGATAAAAAATGTAAACCTTTAGAATCCCTTTAAAAAAGAAAAAAACACTATTAAAGTAAAGAGTCTGTGAAGAAAAAAAAGATGGCAGGAGAACCCCATGACAGGATCTGCTCTGTGCAAAACCACTGCATACAGCATGTAAGTATAGACATGTTTATTTAACCCTTTGATGCTGGTGCCTCCCGGCCCTTTAAGGGGTTTCTGACGCCGGGAGGCAGGGCAGGGTTTAGGGTCATGTGACTGCCATGATTGGCTGCAAGTGTACAATCCAAACGCACATGTTCCTGCGTTTAAAAATGGCTGTGTGTATAAGTCGATGCTGCAGCGACCGTCGGCTGGAACTGAACAGAATCGGCAAGGGAAAATGTCACCAGCACACCGAGGACCACATGTCACATGCCTGATGAAGGGGTCCTGCGAGACTCCAAAACGTTGCCTTGCTCTAACTATGTGATCATTCATTAATACTTTTGAACCCATATTGGTGATCCTGGTGTGCTGGTGACATTCTCCCTTGCCGTGATTGGCTGTCAAGGTAGTCGCATGATTGGAAAGGTCCCAATCACAAGGAGATTGTGACCTTTCTGTGGAAGAGCGCGCTCTCAGCACATGTTTGCAAATATGCGGTCGCTCGGCGTCGAGGCCCAGCCGCCAAGATCCTACTGTAGGCTTGAAGAGGTGAAAAAAAAACCCAAAACAATTAACCTTTAGAATTGGTTTAAATTGAACCCTTTTACTGCTATCAACATATGTTGGTGGCAGCAGGGAGGGGTTTACCTTTAGTAGCTCCTAAATCTTTATTGCCTCCATCTAGAAGGGCCTTCAGGACTGAAGTTTGGGTTCATAAGTTTGGTAGTAAAGAACCCACTTAGCAGAGGCTCATAATCCCGATTACCCAGGTGCTGCTACAGAGTCAGGTGTAATGGCTGCTATGAGAGGGTCATCTCACATACCCCCCACTCCCCTCAAGACTCCCTTATGGGGGCATCCGATCTGTTCCCATTGGTGGAAATCTGCAGCAGGCACTGGAAGTCCAAGCCTTGGCCCAACAGCTCAGGCTATTCCTAAAACCTAAAATACGCTCTTACCTGAGGACTACCCACGCTGCATCAGAGGTATGAATAAGTGTACAATGACGGCTTTTTTTAATGGTTGAACTTGATAGACTTTTGTCTTTTTTCAGCCAGACTAACTATGTAACTTTTTTTTGGTCTTCTTTGGACATACTTCTTTTTTAATTCCTTTTGGGGTGACTGCCTTTGCTCCTACCAGGGCTCTGGCAATCAGCTAAGCTGGAAATAATTCTTTATATGTTTGGCAACCTTTTACATGCAGAACTTTGAGTGGATCGGAAAAGTTGGGTTGTTAACAGGGATGGACTGACCATTTAGAAACTCGGGCACTGCCCGAGGGCCCGGGGTCAGTAGGGGGCCCCATGAGATGCCCCTGGTACCTTTTTCATAGGCTTTTTTGAGTTTGGGCAAAGACACAGGGGTCCTATGATCCCCTATTGCCCGGGGGCCCCATGAGTTTTCAGTCCGCCCCTGGTTGTTAACTGAAAGCATCCGGGCAATTATTTTTCTATACTACATACAGGCCAGGCATTTCCTCATCTTGTCTTTCCGCGCTGCACGTCCTCTCCTCTCCCTCCCTCCCAGCACACCATACCCCTCTCATTCTTAGCTCGGAGTCCTCTACACCCCACTCTTTTAGTAGCCCACCACAGAATCAGCTGATTTGTATTACTTACCCCAGTGGACACCTCAAGAGACGAGGAAAAGGGGTTCCCAGGTCCCGGCATTTTGCTACGTCTCTGTTTCCTGAAGTAAAACTGAAAGTAGAATTTGCAGCTGCAGCTTCATGACGCTGAGTAGCTTTGTTAGCAGCAGTCAGCTTCATACAGAGCTCTCCTAACAGGGCAGGTTCAGACAATCACAATTCCTCGCTCCATCACAATATGTAGTATTGATTACAGGACAAAACAGTAATAGGATTACAAGCACTTGTGGGTTTTTTTTTTAAAAAGTTACAATATGTTTCCTGCTCCCTATCTACATCATTATATTTCCTATGAATTCAAATCAACAGACATATACTGTAGCTTCAAATATAAAATTTAAAGCAGCATTAAACCCGACACTAAAAAAGTTAAATATTGCAGCTTACCAATCATTAGATATGATGACTGCATTAGTTTTCTTTTTTTTAATCTTTTTCCTCTCTGTTTTCACTTGTTGATTTAGCCAGTAATTTACCTCCTGTATTATAGTGCCCCCACTCTGGATGAAGGAGCACAAGGGGAACCTTTGCACAGAAGCATTGCCAGTACATGAGGGAAAGGGGTGTTAGAGGGACTTGCAGATTTAGATACACTAACAAACTGAAGCCAAACGTCATCTCACACTGAAGTTACTCAAACAGTTTTTTCCCCTTTTGGGCTAAAGGTTTTACATATATAAAGTCTGATCATTGTAAGCACTGCTGTCAGTGGTAAAAGGTTTGCCTCAACCCTTTAACTAGTTGCTGACTGCAGATAGCCGAATGACGGCTGCACTGTGGCCGGCCAGTTCTGGGAGATCGTCATATGACATCTTCCCAGAATGCACTCTCCTGTGCGCCCCCGGCGATCTACATGATCGCTGTGTCCTAAGGACACAGCTAATCACGTGATGTGGTTAAAGGCCAATCACAGCGGCCTTTTACCACGTGATCGACCGTGTCCAATGACACGCTGATCACCGGGAAATGCAATTGCCGGTTCTCGGCTGCACTTTCCTCAGACTGTCAGAGCGTGAGGAAAATACTGCTAAGAACCAGCAGTTGTCAGAGCACTGATGATCGGTGCCCAGCAGTTGCGCCAGTCAGTGCCGCCCAGCAGTTGCACCAGTCAGTGCCCAGCAGTGCCACCAGTCAATGCCCCCTATCAGTGCAGCCTCATCAACACACATCAGTGAAAGAGAAAAATAACCTCTTTGCTAAATTTTATAATAGAAACAAAGAAACTTTTTTTTTTCAAATTTTTTGCTCTTTTTTTTTTGTTGATAGTAAAAGTAAAACACCCAGCAGCAAGCAAATACCACCAAAATAAATCTCTATTTGTGAGAAAAAAATTACAAAAATTTCATATGGTTACAGTGTTGCATGACCACGTAATTGTCATTCAAATCGCAACAGCGCTGAAAGTTGAAAATTGGCCTGGGCAGGAAGGGGGTATAAGTGCCCGGTAGGCAAGTGGTTAATGGCTGAATCTGCATGACAACTTGTTCTGTTGAAAAATAACAAATTTACTGGCTGGATCACTAGATGAAAATAAAAGAAAGCCTTAAAAGAAAACTAATGCAGCCACCACATTAAAGCAATTGTAAAAAGTGTAAAAATATATATTAACAAATATGTTTATACTCATCTGCTCTGTGCAATGGAAATGCACAGAGCAGCCACCAGCCTCCTAATCTCGGGTCCCCGACTGGCTCTCCTGACCCCTCCTCTCTGTCCAGTGCCCCCATGGGAAGCTGCTTCCCATAGAGGCACACGTGGGTGCTCATTCCCGAGCCACACTGCTGTATCCATTGACACAGACAGAAGGACTCGACCCTGCCCCTCGCTCTCTCATCACTGGCTTTGATTAACAGAACTGGGAGCCAATGGCTCCTAGTGCCCCAGCAAGTCATGGAAGTGAGGGGAGATCAGAGCTGCAGATGTACACGGTGCTGGATCAAATGGGGTCTCAGGTAAGTAAAAGGGGAGTGAGGGGTGATGCAGATGCCTAAACATTTTTTTACCTTAATGCAAGGAATGCAGTAAAGAAAAAAAGGTTTAGGCTTTAGAACCACTTGGTTGGTAAGCTGCAATTTAATAAATTACCTACAACACATCACTTACTGTACATATACATTCACCTGTGTTTCTAAAGCATTTTCCATATGTTTATAATGCATCTAGATCACATTTCAGTAGAGGTCTATTAGATTTATTTTTATTTATTATTTATTACAGGTACTTTTATAGCGCCGTCAATTTACGCAGTGCTTTTACATATATATTGTACATTCACATCAGTCCCTAACCCTCAAGGGGTGTACAATCTAAGGTCCCTAACTCACATTCATACATACACATACTAGGGACAATTTAGACAGGAGCCAATTAACCTACCAGAAAATCTTTGGGGGAGTACCCAGAGGAAACTCACGCAGGCACAGGGAAAACATGCAAACTCCAGGCAGGTGGTACCGTGGTTGAGATTCAAACCAAGGACCCTAGTACTGCCAGGTGGAAGTGCTAACCATTTAGCCACTGTGCTGCCCTTATTAAATGCAATGACATGACCAAAAAATATTATTCTCTCAGTCACCATTAATGGTTTTTAATCTTTACGCTGCTTGCTTTAGTAAATAGATAGGAAGGTATATTATATTTACTTGTTTTAACCTTTTTACTTTTTTTTTTTCTTTCTTTCCTTGCTGCCTGGTTTTTGACCTAGGCCAAAATGATGTCATACATCCTAGGAGACTTCATGGGCTTTTTTTTTTGTCTTTCATCTGGAGGAAAAGCTTTCTCAGCTAAGCACAACTTTCTGTCTGCATGCCTGAGCAATGGTCAACCAGCTGAAGGCTGTCATTGGACAGATCATCCACCTGGATCAGGCTTGTAGCATTCCTGGTCACAGGATTGCAAACAGCCTTGCGCCTGTCTAGGACACAGTTCAGTTCACCAAACACCTCTGTGAGCACATGGCCCCAGTCAGTCTAGACAAGGAGAAGGCCTTTGACTGTGTCTCTCATGGGTTCACTATGTGCAGAGCCCTGCGCAGGTTTGGTCTTGGGGAAATGTTTTGTTCATATGTTGACCCTATGTACCATGATAATTGCAGCACGGTGTCACTGCCCTCTCTCACCTCTGCCTTTTTGTTTATTGTAAATACAGTGAGGAACAGAAGTATTTGAACACCCTGCGATTTTGCAAGTTCTCCCACTTAGAAATCATGGAGGGGTCTGAAATTCACATTGTAGGTGCATTCCCACTCTGAGAGGCAGAATTTAAAAGAAATTCAGGAAATCACATTGTATGATTTTTAAAGAATTTATTTGTCTTGCACTGCTGAGCATAAGTATTTGAACACCTAAGATAGAGCAAGAATTCTGGCTCTCAAAGACCTGTTACTGTGCCTTTAAAAAGTCCACCTCTACTCCACTCATTAATCTAACTTAGTAGCACCTGTCTGAGCTCTTTAAAGACACCTGTCCACCCTACAGTCAGTCAGACGGCGACTACTACCATGGGCAAGACCAAAGAGCTATCAAAAGACACCAGAGACAAAATTGTGGACCTCCAGAAGGCTGTAAAGGGCTACGGGGCAATTGCCAAGCAGCTTGGTGAAAATAGATCAACTGTTGGAGCAATTGTTAGAAAACGGAAGAGGCTAAAGACGACTGTCAGTCTTCCTCGGACTGGGGCTCCATGCAAGATCTCACCTCGTGGGGTATCACTGATAATAAGAAAGGTGAGGAATCAGCCCAGAACTACAAGGGAGGAGCTGGTCAATGACATGAAGAGAGCTGGGACTACAGTTTCAAAGGTCACTGTCGGTAGAACACTACGCCGTCATGGTTTCAAATCATGCATTGCACGGAAGGTTCCCCTGCTCAAGTCATCACATGTCCAGGGCCATCTGAAGTTTGCCAATGACCATCTGGGTGATCCAGAGGAGGCATGGGAGAAAGTCAAGTGGTCAAATGAGACCAAAGTAGAACTTTTTGGTCTAAACTTCACTCGTCGTGTTTGGAGGAAAAAGAAGGATGAGTTGCATCCCAAGAACACCATCCCTACTGTGAAGCATGGGGGTGGTAACATCATGCTTTGGGGGTGCTTTTCTGCGAAGGGGACAGGACGACTGCACTGTATTAAGCAGAGGATGAATGGGGCCATTTATTGTGAGATTTTGAGCAACAACTTCCTTCCCTCAGTCAGAGCATTGAAGATGGGTCATGGCTGGGTCTTCCAACATGACAACGACCCAAAGCACACAGCCAGGATAACCAAGGAGTGGCTCCGTAAGAAGCATATCAAGGTTCTGGAGTGGCCTAGCGAGTCTCCAGACTTAAATCCAATAGGGGAGCGGAAACTCCGTGTTGCTCAGCGACAGCCCCGAAACCTGACAGATCTAGAAGAGATCTGTGTGGAGGAGTGGGCCAAAATCCCTGTTGCAGTGTGTGCAAACCTGGTCAAGAACTACAGGAAACGTTTGACCCCTGTAATTGCAAACAAAGGCTTCTGTACCAAATATTAACACTGATTTTCTCAGGTGTTCAAATACTTATGTTGAGCAGTGCAAGACAAAATACATTTTTTAAAAATCATACAATGTGATTTCCTGAATTTTTTTTTTTTAAATTCTGTCTCTCAGAGTGGGAATGCACCTACAATGTTAATTTCAGACCCCTCCATGATTTCTAAGTGGGAGAACTTGCAAAATCACAGGGTGTTCAAATACTTCTTTTCCTCACTGTATCTCTTTGCCGAATGCATCAGACGGAATCTAGAGATTAGAAGGATCACTACACCAGGCTCACACAGAAGGGAAGTCACGTGCTCGCTCTACATGGACAACAATACGATGTTCTGTGTTGATCAGTGCTGCACTGACTTGCTTGTCCAGCAAGTCCAACCTGCAAAGACTTCGGCCAAGCCTCAGGTTAAAGGTCAACTGTAGGAAGTAAGAAGTCATGCTCCATCAAAGGAAAGACACTGGTACTTTGCAGTGGGATTCTCCCTGTGTTCCAGTACCTCACCCAAGCCTGACCCCCCCCTAGGTCAACACTTGAAAAGCCATTGCTAGGGCAGTGTTTTACTTCATCTGGCACTCCAAGATGGACAGAGTGAAGAGCGCAGTCATGTCCAAGGAGCCCCTCAAAGGAGGTAAGGGTGTACCCTACATCGCTACTCAGCTGAGAGTATACTTTGCTTGCAACTGCATCCACAGGACTTTGATAGAACAATGGACTCTGGTGGAAACTCCATGTCCCATTTTTTCCTTCTGCCCCTCTGGAGGTTCCTCTGATGGGACAGTTCCATCCCATACAACTGGGACACTTCTTGGTAATAATTGGACACATAAGTTTATCAAGGAGCAGGGGCTACATGGAGTGAAGCACAACTTGTGGAAGCCAAAGACTATCTACAAGTTGATCAGATACTAGGGCACTGTGGACACTATTTCAGGCCTACTTCCAACCACTTGCAAGGTGGTCTGGAGAATTGTTTCTTCAAAAGGACTTACAAACATGTAGTGGTAAGTGTCATGGGGTGGTCGTCACATCCTCTATTTTCCGCTCCTCGTGGGCACCGCACAAGGGTCACATGGGAGGCTTACGCCAGAGTGGGTTCTTCCAGGCCAAGCTAGGCAATTTGGATAGGGTCACTGCACTACACATGGAGTACTTTTACAGGAACAGATGACTGAACTAAAATAAACTCTCGATATAATAGACATCCCTACAGTCACTTAGGAGGGACACGTGAGCCCTTCCCTTCTCCACCTGTCCAGTGTATCACCGTTACCTCACTCCCGGTAACAGTATGGAACACCGCCATGCACCTAGCTCTGAATCCATGTGTGCACTTCACTTAACTCTTCCTCTTCTGTACAGATTGGGGACCTCGGTGGTGCTGATATGCTCCTGTTGCTATGAGAGATGGACCTGCTCATGGAGAGAGTACTGACAACAATGCCTTCTGCTAGAAGCTGCCCTACCTGTCACAGCTACATGCTTAACGACAGGCTGCTAGAGAGACCTTCGTTACCCTTGGTAACCACTGTATCTTCACAATGTATTAACTCTTGTAATGTTATCTTCATACCCCAATGTGCTTAGTGACCCGAGTTACATTACACCCCTTTAGTAACTGCAGACCAGGCAAAGGCAAAGTTTTGAAAGCTTTACTGAAGAATAAGTTAACACGACAGTTCAACATAAAGTGCAGTCTTTTCCTAACATCCCTAGTCTTTAACTCAGCCCCAGCGTACCTGAACAGAAAATAGCCTATTCTTGGCAGAGTCCATTATGGTATTATCTAGGATTGACATCTTCAGGGCTGACCAAGTCCCAGAAGCTCCTCCAGGCTGTGGCAGAGTCCTGAGGGGAGATGTGCATTACTGGCTATTCTGGCCAACAAGACCATGAGTCCAGCAGCACTACCAACAGCTTCTTGTGTGTGTGAGTTCCTCAGCCCCTTGGGTGCAGACAACTGTCCCTTTTATAATACCCAGGAAAGCCTTCCAGGAAAATAACTGGGAAACAAAATGACCACTAACCTTCCTGCTGGGACAGTGTTAAACTCTACCTGCCTACATACCGGCCCCTAAAACACATGCCAGTTGCATAACATAGAGGCCTCTAGAAGGAGCAGTTAGCTCCAAGAACATAGCCTCTCTCCTCCATTGCCGAACTATCTCTTGTGTGACGTCACATACGCCCGGCTTGCGGTTCACGCTGGTCACAAACAGGTAGGCGATAGTTTCCAGGACTCTTGACTATCCACAGCGTTCTGGACCACCTACGGTGGTCATCACCCCACCGTATGGACCCTTGCAGGACACGGATGATGGCTTTACTGCAAATTACACTGATGAGCTCATTTATCACCTCAATTTTGTGAGTTGTTGTATTTGTGGCATATTAACCACTTGGCACCCAGCCTATGGTCAAATGATGGCTGGGTGAACATCTCGTCCCTCCGGGAGGGCGTCATATGACGTCCTTCCTAGATCGCACTTTGAGCGTGCCCGCCGGGCCGCGCTGTGGCAAGATCTGTCACCTGCTGTGTACCTCGGACACGGCCGATGACATATCTGCGTACCGGCCCCGTTGCTAGTACCATGTGACCTGCTGTGACCAATCACAGCAGCTCACATGATAGTTGTATACAATGGATGGCATATTTTCATGCCATCCATTGTATACAAGTGTGTCTAGCTGTGAATGGTCACAGTGATCACATTCACAGGCTGGGCCAATTACAGCCCATCTGTGTCATATGATCAGCTGTGGTCAATCACAGCTAATTACAACAAAAATCACTTACCCAAAGTAATAAAATGTTACTATGGTAACATTATACTACTTTGGTCATAGTATAATATGAAAAAAATGAAATACGTTGCACTGTCTACTTTGCAAAAAGGGGTCATTTGGGGGATGAAAAAAATAAACCCTAATAGGAGAAAATAATGGAGCTTTTAAGGTACCATACCATCATGAGTATAAAGATGCATAATCATAAACAATATTGGATAAAATAGAGCATATTTATTATGACATTATATAAGAAGGACAAACGCCAATGTAGGCACATGCATAATAAGTTAACAAAAATATAAATAAATAATAGTGGGCAAAGACTCAGTGTCAGGGACCCCTCTGTGCAGCCGTGCGATGACTCCGGATCCCCTCGGGCCGCGACGGTGCGAGTGCGCATGCGCAGGAGCGTGTGGGTGCGCATGAGCAGTAGCGTTCACGTCACCGTAAGGCGAGCTATTTAAACCTGTAATACAGTTTAGTCAATGCCTTCTGGTCTATAACGGCCTGCACTCAATAACCTGATTCTGTTGCCTGTATCTGATCTGACCTGACTAAGAATGAACTCCGCCTGCACCGACCCAGCTATCCCTGACTATCTGCTTGCCTGCTCCCTTGTACTTGATTTGCTCGTTTGATCCTGACCCGGCTTGTCTGACTCTGATGCGCCTACTTACCTGTATCTGCACCTGGCTTGTATCCTGATTGCTGCCATACTTACCTGCTGCTGCACCCACGGTCCTGCACCTGGCCTGCATCCTGGTCACCGCCATACCTGCCTGTTGCCCCATCGATGCTCCTGTGTCCAGTTCCAGTCTGCATCCTGATTGCTGCCATACCTGCCTGCTGCTGCACCTATGTTCCTGCATCCGCACCGGGCCTGCATCCGGATCTCCTGTGTCTTCACCTGCCTGCTGCCAGCTCCAGACCTACCCGGCACTCGTGCCACTCTTGGCTCTGCACCCTCTGTTCCCACTATCAGGGGCTACGAGTGGGAGTAGTAAGAGGACGCCTCCTCTCCACGTCAGGCTCCCCAACCAGGTAAGTGACACTCTGGCTCGGGATGTCAAGAGCCCTAAAACCCTATTGATATCATCAAAAGAATTGATCCTCATCAAACTGGTGAAGCGATTACAGACCTGAAAGGTATGAAAAATGTTGGTAATTAGTGGAAATATCTAAATACACGTAGACTACCCAAATGATAGACCATTGTGTGTAATTTGAGAAGGGTGGCAATTCCACTTGAAACCGAAAATGCTTTTCCATGAAATTGAATCCAAAACTGGATTTAAAAAAAGTGCCCGGTCTTGAAGTGGTTAAAATAGTTTTTTTTTTATACTGCACTTAGAAGTCGCCTCTCCTCGTTTCCTTCCTACCATGTAAATAGAGTTGGCTCACTCTTGGATGGCTGCCACCTAAAAGCGGTTATACAGTTACGGTGTTTATTGGGATTTATGGACTCTGTATGCTTGTTTTAACATTCACTGGAGATAAGCCATTACTGCGCTGAGTTCTTTACAATATTGCATCACACACCCCAACAATTCACATTTTACAGGGTACAAACAACAAAGTGCAACAGGTCATCAATAGCAATGGTGCAATGGTAAATGTCAGGTAAAATAGTATCCACAAGGGTAAAGCAACTAACAGTCCTTAAACAAAGTCAGGGTCCAGAAGTGACACAGGTTCTCCTGTAACGGGGTGAGTACCCTGAATTCTGATGACAGGGAAGCATCCATCCAGCTTGATGATTTCTATGAGGTTCATGTAAATATGCCTTCCCATATTATAAAACCTGTAGAGATGGTGGAACTCCTCCTCAACATACTCATTTTGCTGGTGGAAACTTTGCTATGCTCTGGTACATGAGAGCAGTAAATTCCAAGGTGAAGAGGAAGCTAGAAGCTCGTGGTAGAGGGTGACTCTCATCTTCTGTAGAGAACAGTTGAGCATCATCCTCGTGGACATCGGTAGACACTTGCTGCTCAGGAGAGGAGACTGGCATCATCAGCGTTCCCAGAGTCACAGGGACAACATAATCTGTGTCTGGAGAGGGAGACGATAGTCCAGATGAGGATATGGGGATCACAATACATAACCAGAGTTGGTGGTGGGGAGACCTCATCCAGGGTAGTCTCCAGAGGCATGGCAGGAGGTGAATCAACCTTGAGCAAGGAGGGTAGCAGCTTGACCCCAAAAGTAGTGGGGGGGCATCTCGGAGAGTGGGCTTCAGCTCGGCTTGAGAATTTTTGCTGGAGGTTTGGCTAGGGTGGCATCTCAGGCAGCGGTGGTAGCCTTAGGCAGGTCATCAAGTCCGATCTCACCAATGGGTTCCTCCTCAACGACACACTTGAACAGTGGTATGTTGCACATGTGGCACGAGCCCAAGGGATAAGTGTAGCCAGGCACCTCTTGCATGTAGGGCAGAGGACTTGGAACTCTTCCCTGGTGCTTGAATGGCAGAGAGCCAACCCATACACTGGTTGATACCATGCCTCCGTACCACAGACTGGAGGAATGTGTTTCCATGAAAGCTGGTGGCTGGCCATAGTGGCTGGTAGCAACACATGTGGAGCATCTGAGCATCTTTTCCGGGTAGCATAGCTCAGTCCAGCAGCACCTCCCCAGGAGAACGGTCACCAGGCTTGCCCCATGATTTTATATCCTCCCCCAGCATGCAGGGGGGGCCCGGAAATAAGTAAGTTCACCTTTCCATTTTTTGTGAGAAGGTGAATCGACCCTTTAATTTACTTTAAGTGAAAGTTTGCACCCACCTAAGCTGTTATAGGTCACACTATTAAAACTGAAGTTTATTCTGCTCTAATTTTGCCTTTTTTGGTTCCCTTCCCCCTTTATCAAAATGCTCATGAAATATTTTAGTAAAACCTTTCTGTTTTCATTACATACCTTATTTTAGACCAGGCCAGATTTAGAATGTCTGATCTGGGGGTGCAGCAAAAAGTCAGGAGGTGCAATGGCAACACTGTGTGTGAGTCACAGACAGTCTGTCCCACGGTGTCACGAACTGGGAAACACTATTATGTATTAGACTGTCATTAGATTAGGGAGACTAAACAGAACCTATGCCCCTTATATCAGGTGTTCTCAATAGAGTCCCACTTGACATTATTAGTACTCATCAGTGTCCCCCTTTACATCAGTGTCCCCATCAGAGTTCCCTTCTTATATCACGGTCCCCACCATAGTGCCCCCCAACATCAGGATCCCCATCATAGTGCCCCCCTACATCAGGACCCTCATCATAGTGCCCCCCTACATCAAGGCACCCACCATAGTGCCCCCCAACATCAGGATCTCCATCATAGTGCCCCCTACATCAGGACCCTCATCATAGTGCCCCCCTACATCAGGGCCCCCATCATAGTGCCCCCCTACATCAAGGCACCCACCATAGTGCCCCCCAACATCAGGATCTCCATCATAGTGCCCCCCTACATCAGGACCCTCATCATAGTGCCCCCCTACATCAGGGCCCCCATCATAGTGCCCCCCCTACATCAGGGCCCCCATCAGAGTACCTCCTTACATCAGGACCCTCATCGTAGTGCTCCCTACATCAAGGCACCCACCATAGTGCCCCCCAACATCAGGATCTCCATCATAGTGCCCCCCTACATCAGGACCCTCATCATAGTGCCCCCCTACATCAGGGCCCTCATCATAGTGCCCCCCTACATCAGGCCCCCATCATAGTGCCCCTCTACATCAGGGCCCCCATCAGAGTACCTCCTTACATCAAGGTCCCAATTAGGTGTCCCTATCAGGGTGCCCCTTTCCGTCAGGTGTCCCCATCAGAGTTCCCTTTTACATCAACTGTCCCCATCAGAGTGCCCCCTTAGATCAGGTATACCCATCACTGTGCCCCCTTAAATGGATTGTCCCAATCAGTGTGCCTTACTGCATCATATCAGAATGCTCCCTTATATCAATTGCTGCCAATCAGACTGGCTCAGGGATCAGTGGATACCCTCTCAGAGACCTGGGGGGAGCACAGCTAACATCTGGGGGGCACAGTGTGACTTGCTGCAGCTTCTAATGCACAATGTGAGAAGCAGTGAGATCAGAGCCTCATGCACACTGATTGTAAGAAAAGTGCCATCAGCGGTAGCTGTAGAATGCTGCGTTTAAAAAAAACACTAATTTTGTTGAATTTTTGTAGCAGTTTTGCATTCGTGCTTTTTAGTGTTTTTCAGCACTTGCGGTTTTAGTGGTTTTTAGCAAAACTATACTCCCACAAAAGCTTGAGGCTCAAAAATGCTCATAAACACAGGATAGCTGAGTTTTTTCCAGCATTTTTCAGTGTTAGAGTGTTTTTGCAGCTGAAAAATGCAGTAGTTCTGTGTTTTTTTTTTTTCCAGCCTGAAAATGCCCCTGCCAAAAAATGCTGATAAAAGCCTATGTGTTCATGGACAAAATGCCTGATGACAAAAACAGAAGCTGTAAAAACACCCAGTGTGCATGGGGCCTAATTAGTACAGTGTCAGTGGTTTTTATCAGCAATAATCACTTTATTGGTGTCACTGGGGATGTCATTGACACCATGTCAGTTCCCCCCAGTGCCAGAATGTCTGTCGCAGTCCCGCTATAAGTCGCTGATCGCCGCCATTACTAGTAAAAAAAAAAAAATCCCAGTATATATACCGCCATTTGTAGACTTTCATGTAAACTTATTAATTTACACATATTGGGATTTTTTTTAGCAAAGACATGGCGCAGAATACATTTTGGCCTAAATTTATGATGAAATTTGATTTTTTTTATGTTTTTACTGGACATGTTTAAAAGCAAAAAGTCAAACATATTGTTTTTGTCTCAAAATTGTTGGTTCTTTTTTTTTGTTTACAGCGCAAAAAATAAAAAACCGCACAGGCGATCAAATACCACAGAAAGAAAGCTGTATTTGTGGGAAAAAAGGACATAAGTTTAATAAATTTTGGGTGCAGCGTTGCACGATCGCGCAATTGTCAGTTAAAGTAACGCAGCGCCGTATTGCAAAAACTGGTCTTGTCAGGGAGGGGAATCCTGTGGAGGGAAAGTGGTTAAAATGGAAAGTTTTCTTGTTCTAACCTGTGAAGACAACAATTCCTTGGTAACAAGTGATGCATCATATTCTGTGGACTTTGATTGGCTGTAAATGAAGAATTTCTCGTTGTAGATTTTTTTCTTTCTCTAGAAGCGCAGTGTTTTTCCGTGCTTTGGCGGTAGTCATGGTGAAACATAATAGAAGGCAGGGAACGGTTATTTGCTTTGTTCAAAACTTCAGTTAGGCCAAATAAATATTTGTTTTTTATTGTAGCTAGGAAAATGCCTTGCAGTATGAACCACTTGAAGACTACTTGAAGACCAGGCCTATTTTGTTTACCTGTAAAAATCAGATTTGAACCCCAAACATTATATTAGATTGTTAGCAGAGGCTCTAGCCACTCGCCTACCGGGCACTTATACCCCCTTCTTTACCAGGCCAATTTTCAGCTTTCAGCGCTGTCGCACTTTGATTGACAATTGCGCGGTCATGCAAGATTGTACCCATATGAAATTTTTATCATTTTTTTCTCACAGATGGAGCTTTCTTTTGGTGGTATTTAATCGCCACTGGGCACTTTAGTTTTTGTGCTATAAACAAAAATATTGCAAAAAATTTGAAAAAAAAAAAAGGTTTCTTTGTTTCTATTATAAAATTTTTCAAACAGGTAATTTGTCTCCTTCACTGATGTGCGTTGATGAGGCAGCACTGATGTGCACTGATAGGCAGTACTAATGAGGTGGCACGGATAGGCGGCATTGATAGGCGGCACTAATGAGGTGTCACGGATAGGCGGCACTGATAGGCGACACTGATGATGGGTACTGATAGACAGCTTTGATAGGTGGCACTGACTGGCATCACTGCTGGGCACTGACTGGCGGCACTGCTGGACACTGACTGGCACAACCGCTGGCCACTGACTGGTGCCACTGACTGGCAGCACTGCTGGGCTGCACTGATGGGCACTGGGGGGGCACAGGTGGGTGGCACTGGTGGGCACAGGTGGGTGGGCACATGTGGGTGGCACTGCTGGGCACAGGTGGGTGGCACTTCTGGGCACACTTGTGTGACACTGCTGGGTGGCACAGGTGGGTGCACTGCTGGGCACAGGTGGATGCACTGCTGGGCACGGGTGGGTGGTGTTAGAGGGCGCACTGCTGGGCACAGGTGGGCGGAACTTGTGGGTGGCACTGCTAGGCACCGATCATCAGAGCACTGATCATCAGTGCCCTGATGATCGGTGCCAATCCCTGCTCTAACAACTGCCGGTTCTCAGCAGTACTTTCCTCATGATCTGACAACGTGAGGAAAGGGCAGCTGAGAACCGACAATTACATTTCCCGGTGATCAGAGTGTCATTGGACACAGCTGATCACGTGGTAAAAGGCCGCTGTGGTTGGCCTTTTACCACATCACGTGATCAGCTGTGTCCGTAGGACACAGCGATCATGGAGATCGCCGGGTGCGCACCCCCAGGGGTGCGCAGGAGAGCGCGTTCTGGGAGGACGTCATATGACGCCCACCCAGAACTGGCCGGCCGCAGTGCAGCCGTCATTCGGCTATCTGCGGTCGGCAAGTAGCTAGAGAATAAAATGGTGGTTCCAATTTTTTTTTTGGGAAAAATACACTTTAAGGAATTTTAATGCAAAAAACACATTATATAACCCAATTTTTTGGTAAAATATAAAAGATTGTTACGCTGAGTGAACAGATACGTAACACGTCACACTTTAAAATTGCGCACACTTGTGAAATGCTGACAAATTAGAATTCTTCAAAATCTCCACTTATAAAATGTTTACAGATTACCAGTTTAGAGTTAATTTTTATTCTGCTCTTATTTTTTTTTTTATCACTTTTATTGCCATCATAAGAAATGTAAACATCCCTTGAGATAGCAATAAAGCATGACAGGTTCTGTTTATGAAGACATCCGGGTCTATAAGACCCCACATCTCTTCTCTACCCCTGAGCCCCGGTTCACACTGGATCCGACTTTTTGGAATTGCGCAACTTTACTTGAAGTCGCAAGATTTCAAGGTCAGATGGCTGTGCGACTTGATAGACATCTATGCAACTTCATGCACAGATGTCTATGCAAGTCGCACCCAAAATCGGCAAAAGTAGTACAGGACCTACTTTTTAATTCGGTGCGACTCTGACAATTAGAACGGTTCCATGGCTGATCACTGGATGCGATTTGTCATGTGATTTGAATGGTCAAATCACATGAAAACTCACATCAATGTGAACCAGGGCTGAAAGCATGAGAATAGCAATGACAAAAAAACAATGATATCATGCTTCCTCAGGGGCGGACTGACAACTCATGGGGCCCTCGGGCAATAGGGGATCATGGGGCCCCTGTGTCCTTGCCCAAACTGAAAAAAGCCTATGAAAAAGGTACCAGGGGCATCTCATGGGGCCCCCTACTGACCCCGGGCCCTCAGGCAGCGCCCGCGTTTCCAGATGGTCAGTCCGCCCCTGTGCTTCCTAGAAAAAAAATGTCAGCGTTTTACATCTGCCCAACCAGAAGTAATGAAAATGCCCGTTGCCTCCTGTCTCCTAGACCACAGAGGCGATCAGAGCCGAACACCCCAATTGTAAGCCAGCACAACCACCGGATTGGATCCTGGGCTCCTGGCCAGGATGGGAGAGCCCAGAGAGGCACCAGAGGGCGGCAGGTAACGGACCCCCTTCAAACACCTGTAAAAGTAATCCAGTTGCTACTTAGCCGCTAGGATTGCTTTTTTTGTAGAACATCGTCGGCTGAAGAAAACAATACCGGGGTTATGCCGGACAGCTGCAGCCAAAACCCCAGTACAACCACTTGAATTTAATCACGTACATGCACAAGTGGTTAAACCCAAAAGCAAACATTTATTATTTTACAGCTTAGCAATTCTTAGATGTGATGTCTGCATTAGTTTTCTCTTTTTAGGCTTTCTTTCTTCTATTGTCATCTGATGATCCTGCCGGTAAGTCTGTTGTTTTTCAAATGAATAAGCTGTTTTGCAAATGTAGCAGTTGGAGTGTTGAGACAAAATATTTACCACTGACAGGGATGCTTACAAAGATTATTGTTTTTATCTAGGTAAAACACAAAAGGACAACAAATGTGCTGTAACTACCTATAAAGTGGTTTTTTTTTTTTCATCAGCCAACCGGCACTGATCAAGTGGAAATTTTCCAACATTGGAGAGAAGTTGATCATTAGATTAACTTCCCTCTGGCAGGAATGACCATAGATGGATTGAACTTCAGCTGGTCCCTGACAAACCAGCTGAAAATTGATCCCTCTATGACCAGCTTTAGTTGACATTTTGCTTCACTTTGTTGGTGTATCTAAATCTGCTAGTACATCTAACACTCCCCTTCCACCAGGCTGACAATGCTGCAGTCCAAAGGTGCTCCTTTATCCAAAGTGGGGGTGCTCTAATACTGTTGGTATGTTATTGGCCATATCACCAGGTGAAAACAGAGCGAAAAAAAATCCTAAAAAAGAAAACTAATGCAGCCACCACATTTATTGATCTGTAAGCTGCAGTATATAAAATTTTTCGTTTTGGTTTATAATGCCGTTTTAATTGTTAATAGACACAGTCTAATAAAATTATTTAATGTAGCTAAAGGCTTGCTAGAAGGGTTTACTTCAGGTCAGGCTGGAGTGCTCAAAAGGTCATTCCTCTGGTACCTCCTCTTGCTCTACAAGCTTGGAGAAGCTTCTAGAAGTCAGTAGGCAGAGGCGAGGAGGAGCTGATCTGCATATTTATAGAAGTCTGGACAATCCCATTCAGGAGGCCTGGCAGTGTGACAGATCAGCCCACAAATATGACAGAGCCTGGCTAGCAGGGAAGTCGGGTGGAAGACAGATTGTTGAAGTGCTGCTGTGCAACCTGAGAGGGGCCCCAGAGGAGGGGGGTTCTGCCTCCAGGCTGGAGGTTGGAGGAAGGAAGAGAGCTGAAAGTGGCAGCTCCACTGCCCTGCGGTCCACCAAGGAAGGATAGCCTGCAAAGCTTGGAAAAGAACCAGCCCAGCTACAAAGGCCTGATGGCAGTTCTCTCCACAGGACAAGGACAGTGAGTACCTCTACACCCCCAGGGCCTGTGAGGGACAGGTCTGCTGGATGGAAGTTCCTGGAAAGTCTTCGGGGGACAGTTTATTGCCTACCTGTCAAGGTCCTACCTTTCCTCAGAGCTTGTGCTGCTCCATGTGCTGGCATACATCTTAGGTTTCTGCAAAGCATTGTGGGATTCTTTATGCTTTCAAGCCTCTGCGGCTCCTCCTCCAGGAGGTGGCAGCTTATCACATTTAAGCCTGCTGTCTGCAGCTGCTCATTGCATTCGTGTCCTGTCTGTTGAATTGCAACAAGCTCCTGTTAGTGTCTCAGTGCTCTCCTGGATATCGACTCGGTTTTGGCAAGACTCCTTCCTGCTTCTGACCCCGGCTCTGGCGACCATCCTTCCTGGCTTCTGACCTGGCTCTGGCGACCATCCTTCCTGGCTTCCGACTCCGGCTCTAGCGACCATCCTTCCTGGCTTCCGACTCCGGCTCTGGCGACCATCCTTCCTGGCTTCTGACCCCGGCTCTGGCGACCATCCTTCCTGGCTTCCGGCTCTGGCGACCATCCTTCCTGGCTTCCGGCTCTGGCGACCATCCTTCCTGGCTTCTGACTCCGGCTCTGGCGACCATCCTTCCTGGCTACTGTCCTACCCAGTCATCCGCTGTTGCTGTTGGACTTGCATAGACTCTGTCTTGTTTTTGTACAATAAACCTACCTTTTATTGCACCTCCTTGTGTGTCTGGCTCCTCGCTCCCTGACACTACCCTACCCCTTGTTCTGGGATCAGATACCTTAGCCAGGTATTTTGTTCACAAAGGTAACCAAGAGCTACTACAAGTTATCACTTTGCTAAAAATCCACTCAGGGGACACCCCTGACGACATCATTGACAACGAAATGCGTAGAAAGGAGTTGGAGCGCATGACATCATCGCGCTCCAGAACATGGATGCCATCTTGTTGGTTAGAAACTAACCACCAGTGATATGGTGACATGCTGTTTTTTACTATTCATGATGTACATTTTTTACTGTGGTTGATGCATTAAAATTTATTTTAATTACTACACTATGAGGAATCGTTTAATCTCTGAATTGGATTGTCCTCTATGAGGATAACATTCATTATAGGTTGATTCCAGAGTCACTTTAGTTTGAAGATCCGGATCTAAAAGAGTTCACAAGCTTACAGCTTGCCCTTGGGGATCACACCGTGCAATTTGACCTTTCCGTAATTGGGGGTCATGATCATTCAGTAAGAGGCAGTGTGATCGGTGTTGGTGAAGGATTTCTGCCTCCTATTCTCTTGGTGGCTTCTGGGATGTCTATATGACTGCTGTGGTTTCGTGGCACAGGACCTTTTTTCTTACATGTTTCAAGCCTTTTGGATTGGACTTTATGTTTTATTATATTTCTGATTTTTGTTCTTAGCACCGTACCTCTTTATATACCTACACATTATACTGTTGACTGAGACACATTGCCACGTACCAAAAAAGTTCCAGACTTCTGCACTCATCACCAGTGCCACAGGGCCACATATTTAGTGATGATGCTTAATGTGCAGCCATACAGTCACTGGATTACTTTTACAGGCGGGGGAAGGGGGTCCGCTGCTGCCTTTACTGGGATCTCCCTTTCCATTGCAGTTCCGGCACCTCCAGCACTGAATGTATGTAATGGCAAGGCAAGGGGTGATGGAGTGTGCTGAAGGGTCTATTGATGCTGGCTGATGGGGGATCTATTGTCTCTGGAGGGGATCTATCTTTGAATAGGGTCTATTGTTGCTGAAGAGGTCTATTTTTGCTGGTGGGGAATCTATAGTTGCTGGGTGTTCAAGTTGTTGCTGGGAAGGATATACTGTTGAGGGAGAGGTCTATTGATGATGCTGCTGGGATCTGTGGTTGCTGGGGTGAATCTACTATTGCTGGGGTGGCATTGTTGGGGGTCCATTGTTGCTGGGGGTCTGTTGTTGTAGATGGGATCTATTTTTTGCTGGAGGGGGTCTATTATTGTGTGGGATCTTTTGTTGTTGGATGGGGTTTATTGTTGCTGGCTGCAGATCTGTTTTTACTACTTTTCTTGTTTTCAATAACAAATTCCATACAAATTACTTAGCACCACAAAATGATACTTTGGTTCTGTATTCTCTAAAAGGGGCAGTACTGGGAGGTGGGTGGGGGGTGAAACCCAGGGATGGAGACAAGGGGTGATTCAGAAAGGGGGAGTTTCTGCACCTATTCTCTGAGAAACCCTGGATAGCAATAAAGCTGATAAACAAAAATTAAAGGTACGTTGTTAAAAAATTAAAATAAAATAATTAAAAAAAAAATGTAAGTGCCCCTGAACCTCCCCTGCTCACATGCAAAGGTGAGCCCGTGCATCAGCACTGACAACTCATGGGGCCCCCGGGCAAAAGGGGATCATGGGGCCCCTGTGTCCTCGCCCACAATCAAACCACACCCAAAAAAGCCTATGAAAAGGTACCAGGGGCATCTCATGGGGCCCCCTACTGACCCAGGGCTCTCGTGCGGTGCCCGAGTTTCCAAATGGTCAGTCCACCCATTTGTTCAGTATCTATATAAAATCATCTTTTATGTCTTACCAAAAAAATTGGGTATTAAATATCATGCAACATAAAAAATTTCAATAACAACCATTTTACTCTTCAGGGTCTCTGCTGAAAAAAAAATACACTGCTATAAAAAAATGAAAGGAACACTTTGAAAACACATCAGATCTCAATGGGGAAACATCTCCTGCTGGATATCTATCCTGATATGAACGGGGTAATGTGTTAGGAATGTAAGGATGACCCATCTTTTGATGGAAATGAAAATGATCGACCAACAGAGGACTGAATTCAAAGACACCCCAAAAATCAAAGTGAACAAAATGATGCAGCAGGCGAGTCCAAATGTCATTGCAGCAACTCAGAATGGTCCTCAGTAGTTTGTATGGCCCCCACGTGCTTGTATGTATGCCTGACAACGTTGAGGTATGTTTCTAATAAGACCACGGATGGTGTCCTGAGGTATTTCCTCCCAGATCTGGACCAGGGCATCACTGAGCTCCTGGACAGTCTGAGGTGCAACCTGGCAGCGTCGGATGGCCCGAAACATGACATCCCAGAGGTGTTCTATTGGATTTAGGTCAGGCGAGAGTGGGGGCTATTCATTGGTATCCATTCCTTCATCCTCCAGGAACTGCCTGCATACTCTCACTGCATGAGACCGGGCATTGTCGTGCACCAGGAGCAACCCAGGACCCACTGCACCAGCGTAGGGTCTGACAATGGGTCCAAGGATTTCATCCCAATACCTAATGGCAGTCAAGGTGCCATTGTCTATCCTGTAGAGGTCTATGTGTCCCTCCATGGATATGCCTCCCCAGACCATCACTGACCCACCACCAAAACGGTCATGCTGAATGATGTTACAGGTAGCAGAACGTTCTCCACGGCTTCTCCAGACCCTTTCACGTCTGTCACATGTGCTGAGGGTGAACCTGCTCTCATCTGTGAAAAACACAGGGTGCCAATTGTGGTGTTCAATGGCAAATGCCAATCGAGCTCTATGGTGCCGGGCAGTGAGCACAGGGCCCACTAGAGGACGTCGGGCCCTCAGGCTAGGTTTTTGTGTATGAGAGAAATGTCAGACTTAGCCCAGACAGGAACTAGTTAAAAAAATATATTCTACTCAAATGTGTGTTCCTAACTCAAAAAGTCCCTTCTATTGCTCTCAGCTTTCTCCAAATCTCTAAATCCCTTTTTGTTTGCTGCTGTGATCTGACTTCCTGTTGGAGGGTGTCTAGGTTCGTTCTCCATGGTCCCACTGTATGTAGGAACGTAGCAAACCTTTCTTGCTCGCTCCAGAGATGCACCATGGACTAGGGACTATGGGATTTGTAGTGTGCACAGAGCAGCATAAACAACCACAATTAATGTGCACCGCTCATTCCAGGCAAACGTAAGTGAGGGGGAAAGGGGGAGGTTCTGGAGCTTACAAAGTACATTACAAGGAAGTAGAAAAACACAGTAAGAAACGATGTTATGAAAAATGGAATACAAGACCATTAAGTAGTGGATGTGTATGATTTATTTTTTGAGAATAAGGATATCATTTAGTCAGGGGTGTACCTACAGGGGTCACAATTGCAACCTGGCCCCATGCTGCAGGGGGCTGTGTGCTCCCCCCCCCCCGTACGCCTGGATGGGAGGAGCGGCAGGGGCCAGGGGTGGCTGCATATAGAGATATCAATCTCTACATTTTCCTCCTGCAGCTGCTGAATGCGTGCTTCTCCTCTTCTCCCTCCTGCAGGTATTCAGCAGCTGCATGCATTCAGTGGAGAGGTCTATATGTAAACAATACAGATCTCTCCCCTGTCAGCTCCAGCATGCTGCTTTGTTTTGCTCTGCTTACACAGTAAAACACAACACAGCACACAGTTAACCCTTTGATCGCCCCAGATGTTAACCCCTTCCTGCTCAATGTCATTAGTACAGTGTCTACTTTTTATTAGCACTGATCACTGTATTGGTGTCACTGGGGATGTCAGTGGCAATTAGTCAGTGTGACTTGTCAGATATAGTGGGACTGTGGGAATGCTCACCGCAGTCCCACAGTCCCACTATAAGTCACTGATCAACGCCATTACTAGTATAATTTTTTTTTTAAATCTCAGAATATATATCGCCATTTGTAGATGCTATAACTTTCACATAAACCAATTAAATTACAGGTATTGGGATTTTTTAACAAAGACATGGAGCCAGGGGCGGACTGACAACTCATGGGGCCCTGGACAATAGGGGATCATGGGGCCCCTGTGTCCTTTCCCAAACTCAAAAAAGCCTATGAAAAAGGTACCAGGGGCATCTCATGGGGCCCCCTACTGACCCCCCGGGCCATAGGGGATCATGGGACCCCTGTGTCCTTGCCCAAACTCAAAAAACCCTATGAAAAAGGTACAAGGGGCATCTCATGGGGCCCCCTACTGACCCCGGGCCCTCAGGCAGTGCCCGAGTTTCCAAATGGTCAGTCCACCCCTGCATGGAGCAGAATACATTTTGGCCTAAATTTATGATGAAATTTGATTTTTAAAACTTTTTTTATTGGACATGTTTAATAGCAAAAAGTCAAAAATATTTTTTTTTCAAAATTGTCGGTCTTTTTCTTTGTATAATGCAAGACATAAAAAACACAGAGGCGAACAAATACCACTGAAAGAAAGCTCCATTTATAGGAAAAAGGACATTAATTTGTGTGCAGCATTGCATGACCGCGCTACTGTCAGTTAAAGTAACTCAGCGCCGTAACACAAAAAATGGCCTGGTCAGGAAGGGGGGGGGGGGATCCTGAGGAGGGCAAGTAGTTAAATACAATCAGTGTAAATACCTGAATCTAACCTGATATCAGCCTATTGCAGTCTCTGTGGAGTAGATCTGGAATGTAAGAGGAAGAAGCAGTACGAGGAGCCAATCAAAATTCTTGTGTTGACAAGAATCATGCTGATAAGGGGGAAAACCGCAGATAAATGAGCCCATCATTGTGCTGCTTCTCCTTTCACTGTTTGGAAAAAGCCTGGGACAGGATGACCTGGGCTCAGAGGAAGTTTGTTGATTGATGCTGGTCATCAGACTGAGGACATCTAGCAGCAGAAAAGGTATTGCAGGGCAAATATCTGATTGAAGCTGAATAGTACAACAAAAACTGGTTTTGTTGTTGTATCTTTTAATGGGCCGTTTGCTTTCATCTTGCTAGTCTTGTTTCAGTGTAAACAGGGGTCCAATAATGGATATATGTTTGGCATTCATTTGATCTCCTTATATTTAATCCTGATTTTAACCCTGGGTCCACACTATAGTGGTTCCATGAGCCACGTTTTGCGCAAGCAGGGCAGCCCTGATAACACAGGGAAAATGTCCCTGCATAATTTTTAAAATCGCAGCCCACACGGGAACTGCAAGTGCAGTATGGTTCCCAGAATGGGAAGCAGCTGCTGCAATTTCCTAAGTGGCAGCCCATTTTCCTGTGTGGGTGGCGGCAGCTGCGGGAACAGGTACAATCCCTCAGTGACAATCACTCACACAGGTGTAAACCTAGTCTATACCCTGGTGTCATGCGATTTGACAGCTCCCAATTGCCTGACAAGTGTATCCTATTCATTCAGATCAGTGTGACTCTGACTTTGCAGTGCTGCACCAATTTGGAAAAAAGGTTCCTGCACTATTTTTGTGATTTCATGTACGACCTGCATAGACATCTGTGGATGAAGTCGCAGAGATTCCAGGCAAGTCACACATGAAATCACTCTGACCTGCGACTTTGAGATTGTGCTACTGCAAGTGAAGTAGCACAATTTGAAAGTTGCATTCAGTGCGAATCAGGGCTAATAGTATGATCCTTCTAATAAAGAGATTTGTACCTTACATTTAGTGGGATTTTTAAGGCAACCTTAGAGTATATAAACCAAACAATTTAAAAAAAAAAAAGATTTAACATTTTATTTGACATATCAATACATATTTCCCAAGTAGAGTTGGACAATTCTGGGGCAGAATGACCTGGGCTCAGAGGAAGTTTGTTGAATGATGCTGGCCATCAGACTGAGGACATCTAGCGGCAGAAAAGATATTGCAGGGCAAATATCTGACTGAAGCTGAATAGCACATCAAAAACTGGTTTTGTTGTTGTATCTTTTAATGGGCTGTTTGCTTTCATCTTGCTAGTCTTGTTTCAGTGTAAAGAGGGGTCCAATAATGGATATATGTTAGGCATGGATTTGATCTTACTGTATATATGATCCTGTTTTTAACGCTGGGTTCACAGTATAGAGGCTCCATGAGCCGCGTTTTGCGTAGGCAGTTACAGCCTCAACAGGATCTTCACCAATGATGACAGCCACCTACAGTTGCAAGAAAAAGTATGTGAACCCCTTGGGATTACGTGGAGTTTTGCATGAATTGGGCATAAAATGTGCTCTGAACGTCATCTAAGTCACAACAATAGAAGAACACAGTCTGCTGAACATAATACTACACAAACATTAGATGTTGCCATGGTTTAATTGCACATAACATGTAAACATTCACAGTGCAGGGAGGAAAAAGTATGTGAACCCTTAAACTTAATAACTGGTTGACCCTCCTTTGGCAGCAATAAGGGAGGGAGCATCATGGTTTGGGGCTGCTTTGCTGCCTCAGGGCCTGGACGGATTGTTGTCATTGATAGGAGAATGAATTCCAGAGTTTATCAAGACATTTTGCAGGAAAACGTACGACCATCTGTCCGCCAACTGAAGCTCCGCAGAGGATGGGTGATGCAACAGGACAATGACCCAAAGCATACAAGTCATTCAACAAAACAATGGCTGCAACAGCACAGAATACGCCTTCTGGAGTGGCCCAGTCTGAGTCCTGACCTCAGCCCGATTGAAATGCTGTCCAGTTATTAAGTCCAAAGGTTCACATACTTTTTCCTCCCTGCACTGTGAATGTTTACGTTATGTGCAATTAAACCATGGCAACATCTAATGTTTGTGTAGTATTATGTTCAGCAGACTGTGTTCTTCTATTGTTGTGACTTAGATGACGTTCAGAGCACATTTTATGCCCAAGTCATGCAAAACTCCACGTAATCCCAAGGGGTTCACATACTTTTTCTTGCAACTGTATAACGCTAGGCTCACACTTGTGCAACCTACGTTCTGCAGGTAGGGCAGCCAAAAACATGGGTAAAGAATTCCCAGCCTTTTTCTTTTTTTTTTAAACTGTGCCAGACAGAATTGAGTGGTGTTGTGGCACCATGCAGATTAGTGCTCGTGGACACATTTTGCTGGTGCATGGAGTACCATCAAGAAAAAACGGTGGCACCCCCATGTGTCTGCCCATGCAACACTGTTCCCAAACAAGGTTTGTATCCTCTTTTTTTCGCACAGATAGAGATTTCATTGGCGGTATTCAATCACCACTGAGTTTTTATTTTTTTTATATATTAATAAAAAAGACCAAACATTTTAACATATTTTTTACTTTCTTCTATAAATCATATCCAATAAATATCCAATAAAAAAAAATTTAAACAAATTTCTTCATACAATTTGGACAAAATGTATTCTTCTACATGTCTTTGGTAAACAAAAATGTGAGTAAGGCCCCTTTTACATGGGCGTTCCGTATGTCCGTTTTTCATCTGTCCGTTTTCAGATGAATTAACGGACACCCATGTATTTCTATGGACCTGAGGATGTAAACGGATGAACATCTTTTTACATCCGTTAATGTCCGCATCCGGTAACATCCGTTTTTTTGAATGGAAGAAAACCCTCCAAAAACCATCCAAAAACGGATCTAAATGGAAGAAAAATGGATGCAAACCAATGTAAATAGATGAAAAATTGGATGTAAACTCGTCCGTTTTTTCTTTGAAAAAATGTGACTGAACTGAGGAATAAAAACAGAATGTCCGTGTGAAAGGACCCTAAGTGTATATTGGTTGGTTTCTGAGAGAGAGTTATCCACTTGAAGATTTACCCCCCTTCATGACCAGGTAAATTTTTGCTTTTTGGCACTGCAATACTGTAACTAACAATTGCGCAGTCATGTAACAGTGCACACAAACGATATATATATATGTTTTCCACCCACAATGTAACTTTCTTTTTTGAACTATAAACAAGAAAATAACGACAATTTTTTTTCTTTTTGCTATAAAACATATTCAATAAAGAATTTTAAAAAATCTAATTTCTTCATAAATTTAGTCCAATATGTATTCTGCTACATTTCTTTGCTAAAAAAAATCCCAATAAGCGTATGTTGATTGGATTGCACAAAAGGTATAGCATCTACAAACTATGGGATACAGTCAGGTCCATAAATATTGGGACATTGACACAATTCTAACATTTTTGGCTCTATACACCACCACAATGGATTTGTAATGAAACAAACAAGATGTGCTTTAACTGCAGACTGTCAGCTTTAATTTGAGGGTATTTACATCCAAATCAGGTGAACGGTGTAGGAATTACAACAGTTTGCATATGTGCCTCCCACTTGTTAAGGGACCAAAAGTAATGGGACAGAATAATAATCATAAATCAAACTTTCACTTTTTAATACTTGGTTGCAAATCCTTTGCAGTCAATTACAGCCTGAAGTCTGGAACGCATAGACATCACCAGACGCTGGGTTTCATCCCTGGTGATGCTCTGCCAGGCCTCAACTGCAACTGTCTTCAGTTCCTGCTTGTTCTTGGGGCATTTTCCCTTCAGTTTTGTCTTCAGCAAGTGAAATGCATGCTCAATCGGATTCAGGTCAGGTGATTGACTTGGCCATTGCATAACATTCCACTTCTTTCCCTTAAAAAACTCTTTGGTTGCTTTTGCAGTATGCTTTGGGTCATTGTCCATCTGCACTGTGAAGCGTCCAATGAGTTGTGAAGCATTTGGCTGAATATGAGCAGATAATATTCCCGAAACACTTCAGAATTCATCCGGCTGCTTTTGTCTGCAGTCACATCATTAATAAATACAAGAGAACCAGTTCCATTGGCAGCCATACATGCCCACGCCATGACACTACCACCACCATGCTTCACTGATGAGGTGGTATGCTTAGGATCATGAGCAGTTCTTTTCCTTCTCCATACTCTTCTCTTCCCATCACTCTGGTACAAGTTGATCTTGGTCTCATCTGTCCATAGGATGTTGTTCCAGAACTGTGAAGGCTTTTTTAGATGTCGTTTGGCAAATTCTAATCTGGCCTTCCTGTTTTTGAGGCTCACCAATGGTTTCCATCTTGTGGTGAACCCTCTGTATTCACTCTGGTGAAGTCTTCTCTTGATTGGTGACTTTGACACACATACACCTACCTCCTGGAGAGTGTTCTTGATCTGGCCAACTGTTGTGAAGGGTGTTTTCTTCACCAGGGAAAGAATTCTTCGGTCATCCACTACAGTTGTTTTCCGTGGTCTTCCGGGTCTTTGGTGTTGCTGAGCTCACCGGTGCGTTCCTTCTTTTTAAGAATGTTCCAAACAGTTGTTTTGGCCACGCCTAATGTTTTTGCTATCTCTCTGATGGGTTTGTTTTGTTTTTTCAGCCTAATGATGGCTTGCTTCACTGATAGTGACAGCTCTTTGGATCTCATCTTGAGAGTTGACAGCAACAGATTCCAAATGCAAATAGCATGAACTCTGGACCTTTTATCTGCTCATTGTAATTGGGATAATGAGGAATAACACACACCTGGCCATGGAACAGCTGAGAAGCCAATTGTCCCATTACTTTTGGTCCCTTAACAAGTGGGAGGCACATATGCAAACTGTTGTAATTCCTACACCGTTCACCTGATTTGGATGTAAATACCCTCAAATTAAAGCTGACAGTCTGCAGTTAAAGCACATCTTGTTTGTTTAATTTCAAATCCATTGTGGTGGTGTATAGAGCCAAAAATGTTAGAATTGTGTCGATGTCCCAATATTTATGGACCTGACTGTATATACTGGAATTTTTATTTATTTGTTTAGGAAGGAGGTTAAACATCTAGGGTGATCACAGGGTTAAATGTGTGCCTAGCCAGTGTTTATGTGTACTGTGTGAGGTACTTTCGCTAATGGATGTGACTGATTTTCTTTCCCTGCTTTGCAGGGAAAGAAAATCCATCACATCCTTGCTGACAGGACAGGGCTTCATTGTTTACATAGGCAGAGCTCCACCCTGTCTTTCTCCTTGACAATTGCAGGGCACCGGTGGACAACAGATCGGCTACTGCTGTTACAAATCACAGCAAAAGTAGCATGTCGGCAGTGCACACGCTGGCAATGCAGAAGTACAAAATCAAGTACAGTATATATACGTGATTTTGCACACAGCGACCGCCCTGTAGCAGCAGAATTGTTATGTGCCGGTCAGCGAGTGGTTATAGTGTCTAAAAACTATGCTATATATATTGGAATTTTTATTCTTTTTTTTATACTACTAATGGCGGTGATCATCAACTTTTAATGCAGCACTGCAGCAGTGTGGTGGGCAATCTGACACTAACTTACACTGAGTGGGAACTGACTAACTGCCACTGTTATCACCAGTGACACTAACATAGTCATCAGTGCTAATACTTAACACTGTCATACTAATGACACTGGCTGGGAAGGGTTACCATCGATGGTAATCAGGGGGTTAAATGTGTGCCTAACAATGTGTCATGTGTGTAGTATGTGCTGCTTTTTAGTAAAGATCTCTATGTTTCTAATACCTGCATAGCAGGGATGAGAAACAGGAAGATTGTTCCCTCTTTACAGAACCATGTGTCGATTGTCAACACAGGGCTCTGGGCTGTGATTGAACACATTTGATCAGCAGGTCCTGGCCATGAATCACAGGACCTGCTGTGTACTGTCGCAGTGGGTGTCGCCGGGGGGGGGGGTGTCGCAGCCCTAAACCTGGAAAAAGACAGTGGTGTACCAGTATGTTGCTGTCCCTGCAGGGCAGTCCGTCAGCCGTACATTGCAGGCAGGAGGTTCACATGTGATTCATTTTCTGACTAAGGTTCCACTTTATGTTTGCCTTTGCTGATCATTCAAACACTGACCATGCCAGCGTCTGCTGGAAATATAACTGGAGCGGCTTGAGGGCTAGATGCAGCCCTTTGCTAGCTTTTACCCAGCCCTTGGGGCACTATACCTCCCAATTATATAAGGCACTATTATTTCCACTGTGGGGCACTATTCCTCCAACTGATACCAATGATGGTGCACTATTCCTCCAACTGATACCAATGATGGTGCACTATTCCTCCTACTGATACCAATGATGGGGCACTATTCCTCCCACTGACACCAATGATGGGACACTATTCCTCCAAGTGACACCTACAATGGGGCACTATTCCTCCAACTGATACCAATGATGGGGCACTATTCCTCCTACTAATACCAATGATGGGGCACTATTCCTCCTACTAATACCAATGATGGTGCACTATTCCTCCTACTAATACCAATGATGGTGCACTATTCCTCCTACTAATACCAATGATGGGGCACTATTCCTCCAAGTGACACCTACAATAGGGCACTATTCCTCCAACTGATACCAATGATGGGGCACTATTCCTCCCACTGACACCAATGATGGGGCACTATTCCTCCAACTGATACCAATGATGGGGCACTATTCTTCCTACTGATACTAATGATGGGGCACTATTCCTCCAACTGATACCAATGATGGGGCACTATTCCTCCTACTGATACCAATGATGGGACACTATTCCTCCTACTGATACCAATGATGGGACACTATTCCTCCTACTAATACCAATGATGGGGCACTATTCCTCCTAATAATACCAATGATGGGACACTATTCCTCCAAGTGACACCTACAATAGGGCACTATTCCTCCAACTGATACCAATGATGGGACACTATTCCTCCAACTGATACCAATGATGGGGCACTATTCCTCTTACTGATACCAATGATGGGGCACTATTCTTCCTACTAATACCAATGATGGGGCACTATTCCTCCTACGGATACCAATGATGGGGCACTATTCTTCCTACTGATACCGATGATGGGACACTATTCCTCCTACTAATACCAATGATGGGGCACTATTCCTCCTACTAATACCAATGATGGGGCACTATTCCTCCTACTGATACCAATGATGGGGCACTATTCCTCCTAATAATACCAATGATGGGGCACTATTCCTCCAACTGATACCAATGATGGGACACTATTCCTCCAACTGATACCAATGATGGGACACTATTCCTCCTACTGATACCAATGATGGGGCACTATTCATCCAACTGATACCAATGATGGGACACTATTCCTCCTACTAATACCAATGATGGGACACTATTCCTCCTACTAATACCAATCATGGGACACTATTCCACCAACTGGCACCTACAATGGGGCACTATTCCTCCCACTGACATGAATGATGGGACATTACTCTTCCTCTTACTGACCACCAACCCTGAGGCAATGTTTATTCTCACTAATGCCAGGCCAGGGCAGTTTTCTACCCCCACTGACCACAATCCAGCCCCCCTAAAGACTGAAGGACAATAAACTGGCCCTTTCTTTGAAAAGTTTGGAGACCGCTGGTATAAGTTATATGGAGGTTTTTTTATTTGTTTTTTTTAATTGGTTGAACTAGATGGACTTGTGTCTTTTTTTAACTTGAATACCAATGCAACTATGTGTATATAAAAGTGTAAAGAAGTATCAGTCAGTCTGTATGGATTTGTTACACTGAAGCTGCAAGTTTCTAGTCGGCAAGGAAAGAGTTACATTTTTCAGCTACATATAATAATACTCTATATTCCAGCAACACACAGAGACAAAGATCACTGCCAGGGACGGGCGCAGACGTTACACAGGAAAGTCCCTGATCTACCATCAAAGTTCAGCTTCACATAAAGTCACCAATGACAATGTATTGTAATAATTGCGTCATCTGTAGCTGGGTAGACGGTCTCTTCAAAGGTTGGAGAAAGCTGTAATACACAGAAAACCTAGATAACCCTCATTAATAGACAGGATCCTGTATGCCTTTGAGCCCGGGTTCACACTGATGCGGTGCGGAATTCGCAGCGCTTTCTGTGCAAATTCCGCACTGCATCACAATCGCACCCCATTCATGCGAACCGATGCGGTGAATATGTTAAGTTAACAACACTTTGAAATCAGTCCGCAAAACACGGTGCGATGTGTAGAATCGGATCACATGGGTGTAAATACCCATTCGAGCTGATTCTAGTGTAGACCAAAAAAAGGGCCCTGCACCTTTTTGGTGCTGATGCAATGCGATTAGAGCCATACATAATGTATGGATCCAATCGCACCACACACAAATCGCATGTGATTTGTGCAGGAATGCGGTGCGGTTCTTGAGGAAATGACATGCGATATAACGCACCGCATATATGTGAACCCAGCCTTAGGGCTGCTTCATATCAGATGATTATTCTGCATCAAACAGGCATCGATGGTGTTTAAGTCCCCAGTCACAATGAATGCAAGTTGGCATGTGATTTGCAAATTGTATGCCAAGTTGCACCCTATTGCCCACAATTACAGTGGTCACATCTGTGCCGTCCCGACTTGGTCAGAGGAACACCAATCTCTAAAGTAGTACATGCACTACTTTTGGAGTGATTTGCATAGACATCTGTGTCAGGTATCTTGCAAATCACACCTGAAATCGCTATGTCATCCGACTTTGAAATCATGCGACTTCACTGTAAGTCGCACGATTTCAAAGTCAGGTTTGATGTGACCGGGGGGGTAACATGGATTTCTATGCCCTAACACCAGTGCAGTGTGTTTCAGTGCCATCAAAAAAAGTTGAATGTGCTGCATTTTTTTCCTGTATCCAACGCAGCAAAAGTGCACCAGAATGTACATGTTCTCAATTGTCCTCAAGAGGTGAAAAAATGCACTGAAATGCTTAAAAACACACCAGAACACATGGAAAATGCATAAAAAATGCACACATGAAAACACACCAGAACACGAACATTGGTACTTTGTGTACCATTTTAATATGTCCCCTCTACTCCTCCTTTTCATATTAATTTCTTGCGTTCCCAAAATCTCATTTCTTTACCCCTCTGCTCCACCCCAAAACTTGTACATCTCACCCTCACTTCTACCATCTCCCTACTACTGCTCTCATCACCTCCTGCTGATACTTCACTCTCCTGCTGACCCAAACACCAGGACTGGAAGGCATGTGTGCTCATGTACATCCCGCTCCCATGTTACTTTCCTCACACTTCTTCTTCTCCTAACCTCTGGGGACATCTCCCCAAACCCTGGTCCTTCACCACCTCACTCACCCACTAGGCTCCCCCCTACCCCCACGAACCGCCGCAACCCCCTCAACCTTATACCTGTCCCCCTCCTCCCCGCATCCATCCCTCCACTCTCAGTTGCACTCCTGAACGCCCGATCGGTTTGCAACAAGCTCACAGCCATCCAAGACCTCTTTATCTCCCTCAACCTCCTAGCGGTCACCGAAACCTGGATCCAAGCCACTGACTCCACCTCCCCTGCAGCACTCTCCTATGGAGGTCTCGTCTGGTCCCATTCAACCAGACCGAGCGGTTGTAGAGGTGGTGGGGTCGGCGTGCTCTTGTCACCGCTGACCACCTTCCAGGTCCTCCCAAACCCCCCCTCTCTATCCTTCTTCTCCTTCAAGGCCCACTGCATCCGACTCTTCTCCCCCACCCCTCTGAGGATTGCAGTAATCTATCGGCCTCCTGGACCCGTATCCCGCTTCCTTGACGACTTTTCCGCCTGGCTACCCTTCTTCCTCTCCTCTGAGCTCCCCACCATCATCCTTGGAGACTTCAATATCCCTATCAATGTCAACAATCCGTCTACATCCCAACTCCTCCGCTTAACCTCTTCTTTTGCACTCTCACAGTGTACACTGTCCTCCACCCACACCGATGGGAACACCCTGGACCTCGTTTTCTCTTATCTCTGCACCCTCCTCAATCTCACAAACACCCCTTTCCCTCTCTCTAACCACAACCTCATTACGTTCTCCATCTCCCCGTCCTCAAACACGTCCCCCCCAAATGGCAAACCATCACCAGCCGTAACCTCCGCAACCTGAACCTGGCCCCTCTCCACTCTGCAGCTGACCATCTGTACAACAGTATCCTTCCACTGCCATGCCCTGACCTGGACACTACTGCATATAACGACTCGCTGTCAGCTGCCTTAGACTCCTTAGCACCCCCAACCACACGTAGCATTAGACCCCGACTTCTTCAACCCTGCTTCAACCCTGGCAGAACAACCACACTAAAAATCTTAAATGACGCAGTCGTGCGCTGGAGCGATTATGGCGTAAGACCAAGTCCCCTCATGCGTTCTCCCTCTACAAATCCGCCTTCCTTACCTACTCCTCCTCCCTCCACTTGGCCAATCAAGCCTACTTCGTAACCCTCATCAACACCCTCTCCACTTGTCCTCGCCGGCTCTTCTCCACTTTCAACTCCCTACTCTCTCCCCAACTACCCCCACCCAGTACCTCACTTACCGCCCACAAAATTGCCAATCACTTCCAAAATAAGATCGACGCAATCCGTAAGGGCATCACCAATGCTCAACCTACCTCCCCACCTAGCCTCCCTCCCACTATAACCCCATCAACTCTCCCCTCCTCTGACCTCGCAACCACCCTACCCCCCCACCACACCTAATATCCTGCACACTATAACCTCCCCAACACTCCTCTCCTTCAGCCTTGCTACCACTGAGGAGGTCACTAAGGTCTTCTCAGAAGCCCACCTCACCACTTGCCCCCTTGACCCTGTCCCCACACAACTCCTCCGGTCACCCCTCTCCTCCATCCTACGCTCCTTCACCCACATCTTCAATCTCTCCCTCTCTACTGGCGCATTCCCCTCCCCCCTAAAGCACGCGCACATCACCCCCATACTCAAAAAACCCTCCCTGGACCCCACCGACCTGAACAACCTTAGACTCCTCTCCCTGCTGCCATTTACTTCCAAGCTCCTTGAGCGCTTAGTCTACAATCGCCTAAGCTCTCACCTCACTGACAACAACCTCTTCGATCCACTACAATCTGGCTTCCGTCCCCTACACTCCACCGAAACCGCCCTAGTCAAAATCACTAATGACCTGCTAACCACCAAAGCTAATGGCCACTACTCAGTCCTCTTACTCCTCGACCTTTCCGCGGCCTTCGACACAGTTGACCACCCCCTCCTCCTTAATAAACTACACTCCCTCTGCATCAGAGACTGCTCTCTCTCCTGGCTCTCCTCCTATCTATAACGCTACCACCTCCCCCTCTCTGTTGGGGTCCCCCAAGGCTCTGTCCTCAGGCCCCTTCTCTTCTCCATCTACACCTCCTCCCTTGGCAAACTGATACACTCCCACGGCTTCAACTATCACCTCTACGCCGATGACACGCAAATTTACCTCTCCACCCCTCACCTCACCCCTTCAGTCTCCGCCTGTATCACCCACCTACTGAACGACATATCAGACTGGATGTCACTTCATTTCCTCAAATTGAACCTTTGCAAAACTGAGCTCCTGATTTTCCCACAGCCCACACCCCCCCACCCTCTCCATCATAACCAACAACGCCACCATCAGTCCCATCCCGCAAGCCAAAGTCCTAGGTGTCACTTTAGACTCAAACCTGTCCTTCCAACCCCATGTCCAATCGTTGGCAAACTCATGCAGGCTCCACTTCTGCAACATCTTCAAAATACACTCGTTCCTAACCCCAGACACTACTAAACAACTCGTTCACTCCCTTATTATCTCAGGTCTGGACTACTTCAACTCCCTTCTCACCGGCCTACCCCAACACAGACTATCCCCGCTTCAGTCTATCCTGAACTCAGTGGCCAGACTCATCAACCTTACCAACCGCTCCGCTTCTGCCACCCCCATCTGTCATTCCCTCCACTGGCTCCCGATTGCCGAACGCATTAAATTCAAACTACTAACACAGATATACAAAGCCATTCATAATGCTGCCCCAAACTACCTCACCGACCTGATACCCAAATACCACCCTACCCGTATTCTTCGCTCCTCACAAGACCTCCAACTTTCTAGTTCCCTGGTCTCCACCTCCCACGCCTGACTGCAGGACTTCTCCAGGACTTCCCCCTTCCTCTGGAACGCACTACCCCAATCCATCACACTGTCACCTACCCTCCTCACCTTTAGGCACACCCTGAAAACCCATCCCTTCAGGGAAGCCTACCCTGCCCTCACCTAACAGCCGATCTCCTCCACTCCTCCTACCACTCCATCCCCCACAGCCACTTCCTCCTGTACCACTATCCCCTCCCTCCTAGATTGTAAGCTCGAAAGAGCAGGGCCCTCGAACCCCTCGTGTTTTGTTTTGTTACTGTATTGTCTCATGTTCTGTCACCCACTATAATGTACAGCGCTGAGCAAACCTTTTAGCGCTATATAAATACTGTATAATAATAATAATTGTGTGAACTAGCCCTCAGGCACTCTAGATGTTATAAAAACACCAGTAATATTAGCTGTAGAATGCTGCAATAAAAACATGATTTTTTTGTGTTTTTTGCTGTTTTGCATTAGCTTTTTTCAGCATTTTTTTAGTGTTTTTCAGCGTTTGTGTTTTTTAGGAAAGTTATACTCACATAAAATCGTCAGGCTCAGAAATGCTCATAAATGCCAGATAGCCACTTTTTTTTAGTTTTTTTCAGCTTTTATCAGCGTTAGAGCATTTTTACAGCAAAAGAACTCACGAAACCCACTCATTCTGAGTTTCTTTCCAGCTATGAAACACCCCTGCCACAAAAAATTGCTGATTACAACCTATGTGTGCATGAACACATAGCATAACATGCTGGGAAGTTTACTGGCTGTAGAAAAAAATGCCAGAAGCCAAAAACAGTTAAATATTTGCTTGCTCGGTGTTCATGAAATAGGCATAAGTTGTTATTTTTATTGTTATTAATAATACTTGTAACTATTTGTAACCACTCTCTCCATATCTATCATATAATATATATATATACACATAAAAACTAAAAGGTTTGGAGTGGGGAAGGGTTAAAGCAGTATTAAACCCAAAAGCAAGCATTTATTAATTGCAGCCAGGTCCAAATTTAGAGCATTTAGAGGATTTTGGTGGGCCTTTATATGGAAACATATAAAATGAAAATGCAAAAATGTTTGTGTTAAAACAAATTAAATATTATTTATTATCATTCCCAACGTATGTGCCAGAAAACCCTGTGTGAATGAGCCCTTACATTTTTTTTTAATTATTCTTTACATTTTATAGTAGTTTTTTTAAATTTTTTATTTACTTTTTTTTTATTTTTTCACAATGCAGTAAATGGGGTCAGTAGAGCACTGGACGGTGTCAGTAGTTTTTTTATTTTAAATATTTTCTATTTGTTTTACAATTATTATTTTTTTACATTATGGTTTACAATTTAATTTTTTTCTTTTTTTTTTTTTAGTTCTTTGGGGGGGTCAGTTGATAGTGTCACTAGAGCAGGGGACAGTGTCATTAGTTTTTATTTTTTATTTTATATTTTTGCACAAGTTTTTTTTTTTTGGTCAATTTAATTTTTTTTGTGGTGGTGGTAGGGGGAGGAGGGCAGTGAATGGTGTCAGTAGTTTGTTTTTTTTTTTAAATAATTTTAGTATTTTATACAAGATAATTATTTATCACAATTTTTTTAACAGCTCTGTTGGGTGCAGGGGCGGACTGACCATTTGGAAACTCGGGCACTGCACGAGGGCCCGGGGTCAGTAGCGGGCCCCACGAGATGCCCCTGGTACCATTTTCATAAGCTTTTTTGAGTTTGGGCAAGGACACAGGGGCCCCATGATCTCCTATTGCCCGGGGGCCCCGTGAGTTGTCAGTCCGCCCCTGGTTGGGTGGGAACTTTGGTGTGCTATCAGGGATCTATACAGGTGGATTATTGTTTGTCAGTTAAAGTAACGCAGCGCCGTATGGCGACAAATAACCTGGTCAGGAAGGAGGGGAAATCTTCTGGAGGGAAAGTGGTTAACTGGTTTAACTAGATGTCTTTTTTTTTTTAACTTGAATACCAATGCAACTATATGTATAGAAAAGTGTAAAGAAGTATCAGTCGGTCTGTATGGATTTGTTACACTGAAGCTGCAAGTTTCCAGTCGGCAAGGAAAGAGTTAAATTTTTCAGCTACATATAATAATCTATTTTCCAGCAACACACAGAGACAAAGATCACTGCCAGGGACGGGCGCAGACGTTACACAGGAAAGTCCCTGATCTACCGTCAAAGTTCAGTTTCACATAAAGTCACCAATGACAATGTATTGTAATAATTGCGTCATCTGTAGCTGGGTAGACGGTCTCTTCAAAGGTTGGAGAAAGCTGTAATACACAGAAAACCTAGATATCCCTCATTCATAGACAGGATCCTGTATCCCTCTTAGGGCTGCTTCATACCAGATGATGTTCTTCTGCATCAAACAGGCATGGATGGTGTTTAAGTCCCTGTTCACACTGGATGCCAGTTGTCATGCGATTTGTATGCCATTCGTCTTGCAAATCACATGCCAAGTCGCACCCAATTGTCCGCAATTACCACCGTCATATTGGTGCAGTTCAGGCTTAGTAAGAGCCACACCGATTTCTATTGTAGTACTTGTGCTACTTTTGGTGCGATTTGAATAGACACCTGGGTCAGATGTCTTGTAATCGCACCTGAAATCGGCAGGTCACCCGAGTTTCAAATCGTGCGACTTCACTGTATGTCGCACGATTTCAAAGTTGAGTCTGATGTGACTGGGGGGTAATATGGATTCCTATGGCCCTAACTAACACCAGTGCAGTGCGTTTCAGTGCCATAAAAAAAAGCTGAATTTTTTTTCCTGTATCGAATGCATCTGGAATGGAGCAAAGGTGCACCAGAATGTACATGTCCTCAATTGAGAAGAAGAAAAGGGGAGGTGAAAAAATGCACTGAAACGCCTCAAAAAAAAAACACCAGAACACATGAAAAATGCATAAAAAAATGCACACGTGGAAAAACACCCAGAACAAACATTGTGTGAACTGGCCCTTATAATGATACATAGTTACATAGTTAGTCTGGCTGAAAAAATACAAAAGTCCATCCAGTTCAACCATAAAAAAAAAAAAAGTTAGAATCCTATATCCACAGTGTAGATACAGTTAAACATTTGCTCGGTGTTTATGGAATACACATATATTGCTATTTTTATTGTTATTAATACTTGTAACTATTTGTAACCACTCTCTCCATATCTATTATATAATATATATACGTGATATTGCCAAAAGTATTGGTCGACCTGCCTTTCCACGCACATGAACTGTAATGGCCCCCCAGTCTTATGCAGGCCATAGATGGGTCGAAAATCGGCCGATTTTTCGGCCGAAAATAAAATCGGCCAATTTTCGGATCGTTAGTGGGCTATTTGTTCGGCCGTTTTTCGGTATTTTGGCCGGTTTTTTTTTTTGGTAAAGTTGGAAAAAAATCGGCCGATTTTGCCGATCGGCCGATTTTTGCGGCAATTAGTGGGCAAATCGGCCAATTTTTTACCGATAAAAAATCTGCGCATGAGCAGTGACCTGCAAGAGGAAGAGGAAGAGGATGAAGAAGAGGATGAAGAAGAAGAAGAGGAAGAAGAAGAGGATGAAGAAGAAGAGGATGAGGATGAAGAAGAAGAAGAGGATGCGGATGATGAAGAAGAAGAAGAGGATGAGGATGAAGAAGAGGATGAGGATGAAGAAGAAGAAGAGGATGAGGATGAAGAAGAAGATGAGGATGAAGAAGAAGAAGAAGAAGAAGAAGAAGAAGAGGATGAGGATGAAGAGGAAGAAGAGGATGAGGATGAAGAAGAAGAAGAAGAAGAAGAGGATGAGGATGAAGAAGAAGAGGATGAGGAAGAAGAAGATGAGGATGAAGAAGAAAATGAGGATGAGGATGAAGAAGAAGAAGGAGAAGAAGAAGAGGATGAGGATGAAGAAGAAGAAGAAGAAGAAGAGGATGAGGATGAAGAAGAAGGAGAAGAGGATGATGAAGAAGAAGAAGAGGATGAGGATGAAGAAGAAGATGAGGAAGAAGAAGAAGAAAAAGAAGAAGAAGAGGATGAAGAAGAAGAAGAAGAGGATGAAGAAGAAAAAGAAGAGGATGAGGATGAAGAAGTAGAAGAAGAAGAAGAGGATGAAGAAGAGGATGAGGATGAAGAAGAAGAGGATGATGATGAAGAAGAAGAGGATGAGGATGAAGAATAAGAAGAATAAGAAGAAGAGGATGAGGATGAAGAAGAAGAGGATGAGGAAGAAGAAGAAGATGAGGATGAAGAAGAAGATGAGGATGATGAAGAAGAAGAAGAAGAAGAAGAAGAAGAGGATGAGGATGAAGAAGAAGATGAGGAAGAAGAAGAAGAAAAAGAAGAAGATGATGAAGAAGAAGAAGAGGATGAGGATGAAGAAGAAGAAGAGGATGTGGATGAAGAAGAAGAAGACGAGGATGAGGATGATGAAGAAGAAGAGGATGAGGATGAAGAAGAAGAGGATGAGGATGATGATGATGAAGAAGAAGAGGACGAGGATGAAGAAGAAGAAGAGGATGAGGATGAAGAAGAAGAAGAAGAAGAAGAAGAAGTAGGATGAAAATAAGAGGAATTCCAGTCCAGCAAAAATTGTCCCTGCAGAGAGCTCCGCTATTTCTTTGACAGTTCTCTGACAGTTCCTTGACATTTACAGCGGTTGCAACATTGTATCTATTTGTTTCCGAATAAAAACATCTGTATCCTAAATGGAAACAAATAGATACATTGTTGCAACCTCTATAAATGTCAAGGAACTGTCAGAGAACTGTCAAAGAAATAGCGGAGCTCTCTGCAGGGACACTTTTTGCCAGCTGTAGACGGGATGAAAATCGGCCGATTTTTTTTTACCATTGATGGTAACGTCGGCCGCTTGAACGACCGATTTTTTGTTTTTTAAAAGAAAAATCTGCCGTTTTTCGACCCATCTATTGCCTGCATTAGTCCGTAGGGTTCAATATTGAGTTGGCCCCGCCCTTTGCAGCTATTACAGCTTCAACTCTTCTGGGAAGGCCGTCCACAAGGTTTAGGAGGGTGTCTATGGGAAGGTTGGACCATTCTTCCAGAAGAACATTTGTGAGGTCAGGCACTGATGTCGGGGGAGGAGGCCTGGATCACAGTCTCTGCTCTAATTCATCCCAAAGGTGTTCTATCAGGTTGAGGTCAGGCCAGTCAGGTTCCTCCACCCCAAACTCGCTCCTCCATGTCTTTATGGACTTTGCTTTGTGCACTGGTGAGCAATCATGTTGGAACAGGAAGGGTCCATCCCCAAACTCTTCCCACAAAGTTGGGAGCATGAAATTGCCCAAAATGTCTTGGTGTGCTGATGCCTTAACAGTTCCCTTCACTGGAACTAGGGGGCCAAGCCCAACCCCATAATAACAACCCCACACCATAATCCCCCCTCCACCAAACTGTACACTTGGCACAATGCAGTCAGGCAAGTACCGTTCACCTGGCATCCATCAAACCCAGACACATTCATCAGATTGCAAGACAGAGAAGCGTGATTGGTCACTCCAGAGAACATGCCTCCACTGCTCTAGAGTCCAGTGGCGGCGTGCTTTACACCACGGCATCCAACACTTTGCATTGCACTTGGTGATGTAAGGCTTGGATGCAGCTGCTCGGCCATGGAAACCCATTCCATGGAGCTCCCTACACACTGTTGTTGTGCTAATCTGAAGGCCACACTAAGTTTGGAGGTCTTTAGCTATTGACTCTGAAGACAGTTGGCGATTTCTGTGCACTTCACCATGCGCCAACCCCACTCTGTCATGTGATGTGGCCTACCACTTGGTGGCTGAGTTGCTGTTGCTTCCACTTTGTTATAATCCCACTAACAGCTAACTGTGGAATATTTAGTAGCCAGGAAATGTCACGGATGGACTTATTGCACAGGGGGCAACCTATCACGGGACCACGCTTGGAGTCACTGAGCTCCTGAGAGCGACCTATTCTTTCACAAATGTTTGTAGAAGCAGTCTGCATGCCTAGGTGATGATTTTATACACCTGTGGTCATAGAGGGGATTGGAACATCTGAATCCAGTGATTGGGAGGGAGGGCCCAATACTTTTGGTAATATAGTGTGTGTATATATATATATAAAAGGTTTTGGCTAGAGTGGGGAAGGGTTAAAGCAGTATTAAACCCAAAAGCAAGCATTTATTAATTGCAGCCAGGGACAAATTTAGAGCATCATGGGCCTGGTGCTGAGCATTTTGGTGGGCCTTTCTATGGAAATATATAAAATAAAAAAAATGTTTTGGTTAAATCAAATTAAATATTATTTATTATCATTCACACTGTTTGTGCAAGAAAACCTGTGTGAATGAGCCCTTGATTTTTTTATTATGTTTTACATTTTATAGTTATTGTTTTACATTGTTTTATTTACATTTTTTTTTCACAATGCAGTGAATGGTGTCAGTAGGGCAGTGGGCAGTGTCAGTAGAGCAGTGGATGGTGTCAGTAGTTTTTTTAATTTCAAATATTTTCTTACAGTTCTATTTATTAAAATAATTTTTTGTTTCACCGTTCCATTGCAGGGGGGGGGGGGGGGGGCGGGGTGTAGCAGTTGATGGTGCCAGTAGGGCAGTGGTTGGTGTCACTAGAGCAGTAGACAGTGTCATTAGCTTTTATTTGTATTCTTTTGGATTGGACTGGATTGGACTACATTCCACAGTTCTTTTCTATTTCTAGTCAATATTAGACTGTTCAAAAAAATCGCAGTGTTTGTATTCTTCTTTACAAACTCAAACATTCACTATATAAACTGAAAAATGTTTGAAGATTTTGCTTTCCTTTGAATGACTTCATGAATATTTGGTTGTAGTCGCACTGTTTCTGAGAACTGCTGTACATCTGTGTTGCATGGAGTCACCCAACTTCTGGCACCTGTGAACAGGTATTCCAGCCCAGGATGATTGGACTACATTCCACAGTTCTTCTCTATTTCTTGGTTTTGCCTCAGAAACGGCATTTTTGATGTCACCCCACAAGTTTTCTATTGGATTAAGATCCGGGGATTGGGCTGGCCACTCCATAACGTCAATCTTGTTGGTCTGGAACCAAGATGTTGCACGTTTACTGGTGTGTTTGGGGTCGTTGTCTTGTTGGAACACCCATTTCAAGGGCATTTCCTCTTCAGCATAAGGCAGCATGACCTCTTCAAGTATTCTGATGTATTCAAACTGATCCATGATCCCTGGTATGCGATAAATAGGCCCAACACCGTAGTATGAGAAACATCCCCATATCATGATGCTTGCACCACCATGCTTCACTGTCTTCACCGTGTACTGTGGCTTGAATTCAGTGTTTGGGGGTCGTCTGACAAACTGTCTCCGCCCACTAGACCCAAAAAGAACAATCTTACTTTCATCAGTCCACAAAATGTTGCGCCATTTCTCTTTAGGCCAGTCAATGTGCTCTTTGGCAAATTGTAACCTCTTCAGCACGTCTTTTTTTCACCAGTGGGACTTTGCGGGGGCTTCTTGCAGATAGCTTGGCTTCATATAGGGGTCTTCTAATTGTAACAGTCCTCACAGGGAAGGTCACACCTTCTTTCATCTTCCTGGAGCTGATTGTTGGCTGAGTCCTTGCCATTTTGGCTATTCCTCTATCCATTCGAATGGTAGTTTTTCGCAAAAATGCAAAACGCAATGCAGAAATGCATCAAACGCAGCCTGCATAGGTGTGAACCTAAACTTACTGGACATATTTAATAGCAAAAAGTCAAAAATATAGTTTTTTTATTTTTTGTGGGTCTTTTTTGGTTTATAGCCCAAAAAATAAAAAATACAGAGGTGATCAAATACTATCAAAAGAAAGCTCTATTTGTGGGAAAAAAGGACACAAATTTCCTTTGGGTACAGCGTTGCATGACCGTGCAATTGTCAGTTAGAATAATGCAACACCATATCGCAAAAAATGGCCTGGTCAGGAAGGGGGGTAAATCCTCTGGAGGGAAAGGGGTTAATAGATGTCTTTACTCTGATTTGAATGTAACTTATTTGTTATTTTATTTGTTTATTTATGTTATTTGAATTATTAATGCACATTGGTGTTTGGATTATATTAATGCACATGTGAATTATTTACACCTTATAGGGTAGGCGCAGCCAAGATAATTATTTATCATTTTTTTGGTCACTTTCCCTCGGTTCCCAGTGCAGTTGCAATTTCCAGTGTGGGCGGTGTGCCAGTAAAATTAATGGCGCCCGCCCACGGGTCCGCATTCCTCTGTGTGGGTGGGGCGGCTGCATGGATTTTTGTGCGGATCCCCACATATGTGAATCTAGCCTTAGGCTAGGTTCACACCTACGCAGTTTGCATTTGATCTGTTTGTGCAGTGCGTTTTACATTTTTTGCACATGCATTTTTGATGTGTTTTGCTTCTTTTTTTTTTTCAACTTGTTGCTGGGCAGATTAAAACGCAAATCTCATCCAAAATGCATACACGCTTTTCTGCAGCGTCTCCATTGAAGTCTATAGAACCAAAAATGCAACATTTTATATTTATATTGAATATGTATGGGGGTGGCATTACAATTATTAATCAGCTGCTGCACCTGTAGGGCTCTGATGAGGAAAGTGGCAGGGTCTGCATCCCTTTAGTCTAGGTTCACACCTGTGCCGTTTGCATTTGATGCATTTCTGCAGTGCTTTTTGCGGTGCGTTTTGCGTTTTTGCACATGCGTTTTTGATGCACTTTGTGTTTTTTTTCCAACATGTTGCTAGGCAGATTAAACTGCAAAACGTGTCAAAAACACATCAAAAATGCAGTACACGCTTTTCTGCAGCATCTCCATTGAAGTCTACAAATCCAAAAATGCAACGTTTTGCATTTGAAAAGGACCCTTTCTATAAAATGCACTGGGTGAAAATGCGTAGATGTGAATCTGTCCCATAGGAAATCATGTTAAATGGACTGTACTGCATTTCTGTAAAATTCAAAACACAACAGAAAACACACAGGTATGAACTTAGACTTATGCAGGCCATAGATGGGTCGAAAACCGGACTTTTTTTTTTTTTTAAATGAAAAATCGGCTGTTTAATCGGCCGATGTTACCACCATTGGTAAAAAAAAATTGCCTAATTTTTGTCCCGTCTACAGTCAGCAAATATAATACTGAAGTGTCCCTACAGAGAGCTCCGCTATTATATTTATTATTATTATATTAAAAGTATAGCAAAGTTGCAACATTGTATCTATTTGTATCCATTTCGGATACAGATGTTTCTATTCTGATACAAATAGATACTATGTTGCAACCGCTATACTTTTAAATGTCAAATATAAGAGCAGACTAAAATTCTTCTTCTTCTTCTTCTTCTTCTTCTTCTTCTTCTTTTTATCCGTAAAAAGATCATCCGATTTGCCCATCATTGCCGTGAAAATTGGCCGATCGACAAAATCGGCCGTTTTTTTTCCAACATAACGGATAAAAAAAAAAGTGCCAAAATCATGAAAAACGGTCGACCAATTCACCCACTAATGATCCGAAAATTGGCCAATTATTCTTTCGGCCGATTTTCGACCCATCTATGGCCTGCTTTAGGGAGTTTGTATGTATAGTGGTTAGCCTGGGATATCACACTAATATATTTACCCCTGGTTCACATATCCGCGTTCCTGCAGTCTGCATTTTGCATGGGCACGAGAGCCCCTGCACTTCTGAAAATGCAGCCCGCACCAGAACCTCAGTTCCCAGTACGGTTGTGACTTCCAGTGCGGGCGGCGTGCCATTAGAATTAATGGCACCTGCTCGCGGGTCCATATTCCTCTGTGCGGGTGGTGTGGTTGCACAGATTTTTGTGCACCACCCGCACATATGTGAACCTAACCTTAATAACCTAACCCTAACAGCAGCCCAGGACCACCCCCGGATACCTGCATGGCAGCACCACCAGAACGGGTAAGCTGCCACCACCGATCCCCACAGACCTGCCAGCCTTCGCAGGGCCCTCCCCACTAGCCCTGTGTCCATCCCTGACCACCAGGAATCAGCTCAGGCCCACTGATCGCTGCTCCGCTGCCCAACCCATACGTCGGTTCTGGGCCCACCCCTGGTCACCCTGCACCCAGCTACCGGGCACCCAGCTACCGCCCCTGGACACCCACCACCCAGCTACCGGGCACCCAGCTACCACCCAGCTACCAGGCACCCAGCTACCACCCCTGGACACCCAGCTACCGGGCACCCAGCTACCACCCCTGGACACCCAGCACCCAGCTACCGGGCACCCAGCTACCACCCCTGGACACCCAGCACCCAGCTACCGGGCACCCAGCTATCACCTCTGGACACCCAACACCCGGACCACCCAGCGAATCAAGACGTCGCCCAGCGAATCTCCCGGACCACCCAGCGAATCTCCAGCCACCGAGCCGCCAACATCACCAGACGCTGTGCCTACCAACACCCCCAGACATCGCACCCTACGACCCCTCCACTCGCCGATCCACTGGACCCACTGAAGACCCCTCGGACGCCAGCATACTGCACTCACAGATTGCAGCTACAGAAGGACTCTAATGGACTTCACGGTGATACAGACTCTCCACATCACCTCGCCCTGACCCGTATCCCTTCACCTCCCCCGACCCGAACAGCACTGCACTCACCCCACTTCTGCCCTCTCCCCACTACGGCACTCACCACCTCCTCCTGGTACTCCACTCCCCGGTCGACCCACGTGCCACCACTACCAGACCCACACGCTCCTACACCTCCCATTCCCATGCCACCCTCCTCACCCTTCTCCTTCTCCTATCCGCTGGGGACATCTCCCCGAACCCTGGCCCCTCACCACCTCTCCCCCCCTCCAGGGACCCCCCTGCCCCCGCCAGCCGCCGCAACCCCCCCAACCTCATACCTGTGCACCTCCTCCCCGCATCCATCCCCCCTCTCTCGTTTGCACTTCTGAACGCCCGTTCGGTTTGCAACAAACTAACTGCCATCCATGACCTCTTTATCTCCCGCTCCCTCAACCTCCTAGCCATCACCGAAACCTGGATACAGGCCACTGACACTACCTCCCCTGCGGCACTCTCCTATGGAGGTCTCATCTGGTCCCATTCACCAAGACTGAGCGGTCACAAAGGTGGTGGTGTCGGCCTGCTCTTATCACCGCTGAGCACCTTCCAGGTCCTCCCTAACCCCCCCTCCCTAACCTTCTCCTCCTTCGAAGCTCACTGCATCCGGCTCTTCTCACCCACCCCCCTAAGGATCGCAGTGATCTACAGGCCCCCTGGATCCATAGCCCGCTTCCTGGATGACTTCGCCGCCTGGCTTCCCTTCTTCCTCTCCTCTGAGCTACCGACCATCATCCTCGGGGACTTCAACATCCCCATCAATGACAACACCCCAGCTACCTCCCAACTCCTCCACCTAACCTCCTCCTTCGCGCTCACACAACACACCCAATCCTCCACCCACATCAATGGGAACACCCTGGACCTCGTCTTCTCCCACCTCTGTACCCTCAACCAGTTCTCTAACACACCCTTCCCTCTCTCCGACCACCACCTCCTCACGTTCTCCACCTCCCCTTCCCCCAACTCCCCCCCCCAGTGCGCCAAACCATCACCAGCCGCAACCTCCGCAACCTGCACCCGGCCCCCCTCCACTCGGCTGCCGACCGCCTACACGACAGCATCCTTCCACTGTCATGTCCTGACCTAGCCACCTCCACGTACAACGACTCACTATCAGCTACACTAGACTCTCTGGCACCCCTAACCACACGCAACATCAAACCCAGACCACTCCAACCCTGGCAGAACGACCACACTAAATGCCTCAAACGCCGCAGTCGTGCGCTGGAGAGACTATGGCGCAAAACCAGGTCCCCTCATACATTCTCCCTCTACAAATCTGCCTTCCTCACCTACACCTCCTCCCTCCACGCCGCCAAGCAGGCCTACTTTGTTAACCTGATTAACACCCTCTCCACCTGCCCTCGCCGACTCTTCTCCATCTTCAACTCCCTGCTCTCTCCCCCCCTTCCTCCACTCAGTACCTCACTTACCGCCCACGAGATTGCCACTCACCTCCACAGCAAGATTGACGCTATCCGCAAGGACATAGTCAACTTGCAATCTACCTCCCCATCTAGCCTCCCCCCTTCTATCACCCCCTCATCTCTCCCCTCCTCTGACCTCGCAACGGCACTGCCCCCCACCACACCCAAGGCCCTGCCTACCGTAACCCCCCCATCACTGCACTCCTTCAGCCCTACTACCACTGAGGAAGTCAGCAGAGTCTTCTCAGAAGCCCGTCTCACTACCTGCCCCCTGGACCCTATCCCCTCTCAACTCCTCCGGTCACCCCCCTCTTCCCTCATCCGCTCCCTTACCCACATCTTTAATCTCTCCCTCTCTACTGGCGTATTCCCCTCCCCCCTAAAACATGCGCACATCACCCCCATACTCAAAAAGCCCTCTCTGGACCCCACTGACCTCAACAACCTCAGACCAATTTCCCTGCTGCCACTCACTTCCAAGCTCCTTGAGCGCTTGGTCTTCGATCGCCTAAGCGCCCACCTAGATGACAACAACCTCCTTGACCCACTACAGTCCGGCTTCCGTCCCCTACACTCCACCGAAACTGCCCTCCTCAAAATCACCAACGATCTACTAACCACCAAAGCCAAAGGCGACTACTCTGTCCTCCTCCTCCTAGACCTCTCTGCGGCCTTTGACACAGTCGACCACCCCCTCCTCCTTAATAAACTACTCTCCCTTGGCATCAGAGACACCGCTCTCTCCTGGTTCTCGTCCTATCTATCCCAACGCTCCTTCAGTGTCACCTACAATGGTGCCACCTCCCCTTCTCTCCCCCTCTCTGTTGGGGTCCCCCAGGGCTCTGTCCTTGGACCCCTTCTCTTCTCCATCTACACCTCCTCCCTTGGCAAACTCATACACTCCCACGGCTTCAATTACCACCTCTATGCTGATGATACTCAAATCTACCTATCCACCCCTGACCTTACCCCCACATTCTCCGCCCGCATCACTCACCTCCTAAACGACATCTCTGACTGGATGTCGCTCAATTTCCTCAAACTCAACCTCTCCAAAACCGAGCTTCTCATCTTCCCCCCAGCCCGCGCCCCCCCCCCATCCTTTCCATCACTACCAACAACACCACCATCAATCCCGCCCAGCAAGCCAAGGTCCTTGGCGTCATTCTGGACTCAAACCTTTCCTTTCAACCTCATATCAAATCTCTCACAAACACATGCAGGCTCCACCTCCGGAACATCGCCAGGATACGTTCCTTCCTTACCCCAGACACCACTAAACTACTAGTACACTCCCTGATTATCTCACGCCTGGACTACTGCAACTCCCTCCTCACCGGCTTACCCCAGTGCAGGCTCTCCCCGCTTCAGACCATCCTGAACTCAGCGGCCAGACTCATCCACCTCACCAGCCGCTCCACCTCTGCCACCCCCCTCTGCCTCTCCCTCCACTGGCTCCCCATTGCCCAACGCATTAAATTCAAATTGCTCACCCTGACCTATAAGGCCATTCACAACACTGCCCCTAACTACCTCACCGATCTGATCCCCAGGTACCACCCTACCCGTACCCTTCGCTCTTCACAGGACCTTCTTCTATCTTGCTCCCTGGTCTCCTCCTCCCACGCACGACTGCAAGACTTCTCCAGGTCCTCCCCCATCCTCTGGAACTCACTACCCCAATCCATCAGACTGTCACCGTCCCTCCTCACCTTCAGGCGCTCCCTGAAAACCCACCTCTTCAGGGAAGCCTACCCCACCCTCACCTAACAGCCGCTGCCCTTCCCTCCTCCTACCACTCCATCCCCCACAGCCGCTTCCTCCTGTGCCTCTACCCCCTCCCTCCTAGATTGTAAGCTCGAAAGAGTAGGGCCCTCTAACCCCTTGTGTACTGTTTGATGTTACTGTTCTGTTTCATGTATTGTCCCCCCCTATTGTACAGCGCTGAGCAAACCCTTTGGCGCTATATAAACTCGATAAATAAATAAATAAATATACCGTATATCAGTTCTAATTTCTCGCCCCACTGATGACCCGACAAACAAGGTGAATTGTGCAGACGTGACTGCTGGGTAAATGTATCTGCTTCTTATTCTTTTCTATTCTCACATTACTGCAACTGGCAGCAGCAGACTAGGGGAGGGGAGGGGTGGATAGATGAACATTGCTACTTTCAGTTTCTGTATGAGTGAAGACGACGGTGGAGGACTGAACGCAGAAAAATATACTAAATATAAAAAAGAAGAGTGAAGGTAAAGTAAAAAAAAAGAGGGAGAGAGAGAGTGTGTGTGATAGAGAGAGCAAGAGAGGGAGAAAAAAAGAGAGAGAGGGAGAGAGAACAAGAGAGAGAGAGATCACAGTGTTAGTAGAGGAAGTGAACACTAGGCCAGCACAGAACTAGTAGATTTCACATTCACCTTCAGGCCGATACACGTTTATACATTTAAAAAAGTAACAATTTTATTCACAGGGAAAATACAACTAAATCAGCGACTCCAAGATGGCGCTTCTAAGTTTATGTGGACCCCCACAATCCCAGGACTGGAAGATGCCCATCAGCGGCGGTAAAATTACTCCTACCCTTCCCCTCAGTCTGTACAACACTGAGATGTCGGTTCCTCCCGGATTTCAGGTATGAAATGTTTTATTTTTAATAATATATTTTGAAAAATATGTTTTTTGTTTGTTTTTTTTTAACATATCGAAATGATAACTTTGGGGTACTGAATGACAAATAAATAGCAAAATGGGATTTAAATACATTTAATTGATATTAAACCCCCAAAACAAAGATGTAATATATTGTAGCTTACTAACGTTTAGATGTGATGGCTACATTAGTTTTCATTTTTAGTTTTTTTTTACCTGGTGATCTGTCCAGTATGGATGGTTCACACTTGTGTGGGTGGTTGCAGGTGCGGGACAGCATGTAAATCACACCTGTTCCTACACCCCCAACCAAACCTTTGCATATGCTCAAAGCTGCCATTTATTCTTAATGACGCCCCCCCCCCCCCCCACACACACATCTGAAAGTGCAGAGCGTTTCTGTGTGATGGTAATCGCATGGTCCCAATGGATCATGCGATTTCCCTCTAGCTGCAGTTTAGAAAAGGTGCAGGAACCTGTTTCCTATATGATACGCAGGCACAGCAGCCCTTTGAAATGGAATGGACTTCGATTGTATGCCCCTTGAGGGTTAGGGACTGATGTGAATGTACAATATTTATGTAAAACGCTGTGTAAATTGACAGCACTATATAAGTACCTGAAATAAATCAACCAAATAAATAAATGGGCTGCCGTGCACATGCAAAATCAACTCACAGAGCTGCTTAGGTGTGAACTTTGCCTTAGCCTCTTCATTTTCAATTTCCTATACCAGATCAAGCTATCCAACAAAAATGTCAGTTAGGCTCATTCGCATGAGGCTGCACTTTTACCACCCCCCAGCCGCTACCCCTTTTAGCTGCAGAGGCAGCAACAATGGGTGTACACATGCTTTGCTTTGCGGTCATGGCAGAGAATTTACCCCCTATCGCTCTGCAAGCGACCCTCATCCACGTGCAATGCTGTGGTTGTGGTGCGCTAATACAAGGTCCAATGGGTTAATGCAGGTAGTGAGGAGGTGAAACAATATCTCCTCACTGCCTGTCAAACACCTCCGAAAAGCGATCCAGATGTGGATCGCTTTTCAGAGGAGCGGCAGTACCTGTGGCACATGTGAACAAGCCCTTAAGGTTCATTCCTTAAGTAAACTTACAGCCCTCTAAAAAGCAATCTGCACTGGATTGCTTTCCAGAGGTCAGTATGTCAGCGGCTGACAGGTGTTCAGGGGCAGGGGTGGACTGACAACTCATGGGGCCCCCGGGCAATAGGGGATCATGGGGCCCCTGTGTCCTTGCCCACACTCAAAAAAGCCTATAAAAAGGTACTAGGGGCATTTCATGGGGCCCCCTACTGAACTCGGGCCCTCGGGCAGTGCTCGAGTGCTCAAATGGTCAGGCCGTCCCTGTTCAGGGGGCACTACTGTCTTTTCCTGAAACCTGTTGTGTTTTTTTAACTACTGAATGTTACATTGAGGCACTGCATTGCAACTGCAAGACAAGTATTTGGTTTGCAGTTGCGGTACGGCCCCATTGGTCTCAAGGGGCGGGTTTGATAAGTGGTACCTCCTGTCAAACTCTGAAGCCTAAGTCAAAGCAAAGCACCGTGGCCATGGTATTTGTATAGCCCTATTTGTCTGCAATAGTAACATTTGGGTGAACGGCTGGGGGGCGGTAAATCTGCAGCTCAGACACCTGTTTTTAACCACTCCCCCAGTCTCCTATGTCCAAGAGCCCTTAGAGGGTTGAGACAAACCATTTGCCACTGACAGGGGTGCTTACAATGATCAGTTTTTATTCATTTATGTAAAATCTTTATCCCAAAAGGAAAAAAAATGCATTGTGTGTCAAGCCCCTGTGTGTCAAACCCCGGCGGTTTTAAGTGCCCGGGAGGCACAGGTGCAGCATCCAGCCCCATTGCCAGCAGCCAGTAAAAATCTATGATAGGCTGAAATATGCTCCAGGTGGGCATTATTCTTAATGGAACATATGTTTGAGGCTCTATGTATTCAGAGACAAATGCCTGACAGAAGGGCCCCCCTCTATACAAAAAAAAAAATAAAAACAATATAAAAAAAAGTAAAAAATAATATAAAATGTATAAAAAAATAAAATACAAAAAAATTATAATAAAAAATATAAAATATATAATAATACAAATGGCTCTTTTATTAGGTGTATCTTGGGAATTAATATTTTGCCAGCCATCATCTGGAAATGTTTTTACTCTGGACTGATATATCCTATCATTTTTAAAAATGAATCTTGGCAGCTCCAGCAAACCACACATGAATGTATGAACTCAGAATTGGGTTGTATCATGCATTTTAAAAATGTGTGACTGTGATTGAGAATGTAAACCAACTCTGTGTGTGTGGGGCCCCCAAACCTGAAGTGCTCCGAACCCCCCAAGGTCTAAATCTGGCCCAACATACAGCCAGAAACACTGCTCAAAAAAATGAAAGGAACACTTTGAAAACCCATCAGATCTCAATGGGGAAAAATCTCCTGCTGGATCTCTATACTGATATGGACGGGGTAATGTGTTAGGAATGTAAGGATGCCCCATCGTTTGATGGAAATGAAATTGATCGACCTACAGAGGACTGAATTTAAAGACACCCCGAAAATCAAAGGGAAAGAATGATTCAGCAGGCGAGTCCATTTTGCTGAAATTTCGTTGCAGCAACTCGGAATGGTCCTCAGTAGTTTGTATGGCCCCCACGTGCTTGTATACATGCCTGACAACACCGGGGGAGGGTCCCAATGAGACGACGGATGTTGTCCTGGGATATTTCCTCCCAGATCTGGACCAGGGCATCACTGAGCTCCTGGACAGTCTGAGGTGCAACCTGGCGGCGGTGGATGGACCGAAACATGACATCCCAGAGGTGTTCTATTGGATTTAGGTCAGGAGAGCGCGGGGGCTATTCATTGGTTTCCATTCCTTCATCATCCAGGAACTGCCTGCATACTCTCGCCACATGAGGCCGAGCATTGTCGTGCACCAGGAGGAACCCAGGACCCACTGCACCAGGAGGAACCCAGGACCCACTGCACCAGGAGGAACCCAGGACCCACTGCACCAGTGTAGGGTCTGACAATGGGTCCAAGGATTTCATCCCCATACCTAATGGCAGTCAGGGTGCCATTGTCTAACCTGTAGAGGTCTGTGCGTCCCTCCATGGGTATGCCTCCCCAGACCATCACTGACCCACCACTAAAACGGTCATGCTGAACTATGTTACTGGCAGCATAACATTCTCCACGGCTCCTCCAGACATTTGTCATGGTGCAGTATATTAAAACAAAGATAACTTTTTATTGTAGCCTTAAACATGCACTCACAAAAAAGGTGTCCAACCGACATCAGCAATATCAGTCTCAAAAAGCTAAGCAGGGACGAGCCTCGCTCACTGTGATCGCGGTGAGCGAGGCTCGTCCCTGCTTTAGCTTTTTGAGACTGATATTGCTGATATTGCTGATGTCGGTTGGACACCTTTTTTGTGAGTGCATGTTTAAGGCTACAATAAAAAGTTATCTTTGTTTTAATATACTGCACCATGATACTCTTCTTTGATTCCCCGAGCATTTCCAAAGTTATGAAGGCATGATGACCACTTGCAGTTAAGGCTGTTCCATGTGTGCTGATTTGGCTGATTGCAGTCTATTGCTCCTGGATACTCCACAGATCATCGTTCCCAGAGCAATCGCTATTTTTGCTGATTTATAATTTGATCATCAATTAGCTCTGGTGAGTTTACCCATTTCATTTGGTGGTGGATTTTGCTACACGGTGTTTTTTCAATCACTTATATTGGTGTTTGGACTTATATATGAATTACGGACATTTATAGATATATTTTTTATTTTTTGTATTTATTTGCATTTTCATGTGATTTGGTATTTAGCGCATTCCTTTATATATTTTTGGTCACTTACCTTTTCTTTGGTTAGGTTTGCAGCTTTATATATAATTTATTGGCGCTGTGTTTACATCTATATTCACACCAGTGACCTGCTGGAGGTCATTTTGTAGGGCTCTGGCTGGGCTCATCCTGTTCTTCCTTGCACAAAGGAGCAGATACCGGTCCTGCTGATGGGTTAAGGACCTTCTACGGCCCTGTCCAGCTCTCCTAGAGTAACTGCCTGTCTCCTGGAATCTCCTCCATGCTCTTGAGACTGACGTGGGAGACACAGCAAACCTTCTGGCTATGGCAGGTATTGATGTGATCTCCTGGAGGAGTTGGGCTGCCTGTGCAACCTCTGTAGGGTCCAGGTATGGCCTCATGCTACCAGTAGTGACACTGACTCTAGCCAAATGCAAAACTAGTGAAAAACAGAAAAGATGAGTAGGGAAAAAAATGTTAATGGCCTCCACTTGTAAAACCATTCTTGTTTTTGGGGTTGTTTCTTTGTTGCCCATCTAGTGCACCTGTTAATTTCATTAATACCAAAGCAGCTGAAACTAATTAACCCCCTCTGCTACTCAACTGACCAGATCAATATCCCAGGAGTTTCATTGATTAGATGCTATACTCTGATTAAAAAGTGTTCCTTTCATTTTTTTGAGCAGTGTATATAGTTCATAATGAAATTGTGCCATCAAAGTGCTCAAAAATATAAAAGTGCTGAAGTGCATAATGTGCTTCCCAAACAATAGGGCCTTTTAGTATACAGGAATGATCCTGAGATCTTGAATTACAGAGATCACATATGCTTTATCTCCCTATGGATGGCCGACACTCTCACCATCAGACCTCTGGATAACTCTGCTCTGTGACCCCATCTGTTAGATACAGCAGTGGTATCTCCACAACAGGAAAGCAATTTAAAAGGAATAAAGCAAGTAGTGCACCAGATCAAAAGCACAACCATGGGACCATCCAAGGTGCCTGTACGTGATGATGTCACACGCTTGCTCCTACTGACGCGTTTCTTCATATTAGGCTTCCTCTGGGATTGGAGGCTGGTATCCTTGCTAGTCTGATGATATCACAGGTCCTTCCTCTCCCTATCTGGTAGCCGCAGCCCTTGCCTATGCATTGAATGGCAAAGTGAGGTGGACTTTCCAGGTTTCCTGCAGCTGCAATATTTCCTGAGAAGCAATAACAGTTGACTGATACGGAATATCTGCTTCTTCTAATACATGATATGCACTGTATTGTTTCTACACAGACAGCACAATTTCTCCGACGTATGGAGGCCGGAGACAACGGTGTGAAGATTGAGCCCTGGCACGGGACCACAACTCTGTCTTTCAAGTTTCAGCACGGGGTGATAGTGGCGGTAGATTCAAGAGCATCAGCTGGAAATTATATTGGTATGTGATTCTGTTTCATTGAAGCACAATAGTGGAACTCCTGTTGAAACATACTGTGTGATAGGGCTAAATATCAGTGAATGATGGCTAAAGAGCTTACACTCTACCAGGAGAAATCTATGAAAGTGACTTGTATTAATATAGAAGCTGATGGAAGCTTGGGTTATGGTTTAATATAGGGGACTGCTGAAGTCATTAAAGTTGTTCCCTTAGTAGCTTACTCCCCCCCCCCCATCCTGCTTACGCCTCTTAATATTGACTCAGCAGTTCAGCTTCCACCTTTCTGCAATGATTTGAAGCTCAGCACCTCCTGCTCCCCCTCCCAGCAGCGAATGACCAGCTCGATTTTCTCTGCCCCCTTCCTGCTAGGACTTAGGCTGGTCATGCATGGAGCGAATTTCTTTCCTATAACCACAGTGTTGACAGGGGAATCCCTTCCGCCAAGCCATTGTATTCTCCCAGGAGGCGGCTGCTAGTGTAAAATATGAAAGTCTGGTCATACCCAAGTTGATTACCTTGGTATATGCAGCCTGCCTATACGTGGTTCAAATCTCAGCCAGTTCAGCAGGTTCCTACGGAACCAGCCGAGATTTGAGCTGTTTATGGCCAGCCTTAGCTTAACCTGTTCCCCCACTGCAAGCAGTTATTCAGCAGCTCAGCTCCCCCTGTGCCCCCCTCCATTCCCCTCCAGCAGTGGCTCAGCTGCTCAGCTCCCTTTCCTCCTCACCAGCTATGACTCAGCAGATCAGCTCCCTCCATTCCCCCCCCAGCAATTACTCAGCAGCTCAGCTCCCTCCATCCCCCCCCCCCCCCGCCAGCAATCACTCAGCAGCTCAGCTCCCTCCATCCCCCCCCCCAGCAATGACTCAGCAGCTCAGCTCCCTCCACCCCCCCCCCCAGAAATGACTCAGCAGCTCAGCTCCCTCCATATCCCCCCCATCAATGATTCAGCAGCTCAACTCCCTCCATTTCCCCCCAGCAATGACTCAGCAGCTCAGCTCCCTCCATTTCCCCCCAGCAATGACTCAGCAGCTGAGCTCTCTCCATTCCCCTGCAGCAGTGACTCAGCAGCTCAGCTCTCTCCAATTCCCCCCAGCAGTGACTCAGCAGCTCAGCTCCCTCCATTTCCCCCCAGCAGTGACTCAGCAGCTCAGCTCTCTCCATTCCCCTGCAGCAGTGACTCAGCAGCTCAGCTCCCTCCATTCCCCTCCAGCAGTGACTCAGCAGCTCAGCACCCTCCATTTCCCCCCAGCAATGACTCAGCAGCTTAGCTCCCTCCCCCCGGCAGTGACTGAACAGCTCAGTTTTCTCTGTCCATTTTCCAACCAAGACTCAATACCCCTACTCACACAGTAGTTCAGCCTCCCCTGCTCCCCCTTCCTGACAGTAACTAAGAAGCTCATGTCTCCCCTATTCAGCATGGAAGTTGATTTTTTTCCTTAGTTTCGATCTGCTCATTGGTGACAGGTGACAGCGGCATGGGACACCATAAAAGCTATTTTTTCCATAGAAAGGGGTGATGTTTTTTCATATTGGGTTAGAACACAAGAAATATTAACATAATTTACATTTACAAAATTTCTGGATCCGATCGTTCCATCCATGCTTGGGGACTTGAATGAAACCTCCTCTGAATATTGATGTATTTTATTATTAGTAATTCAGACCTTCTTATCTGAACAGTGAGGATTAAAAGTTAATATTACTCCCAAGTTCCCATATACATTGGCATCCCTAGGCAGGTGCAGGGCGTGCGCGCCGCATCGGGTGACACCGGACCAGCTCCATGAAAAGGTAAGTTGTAAAGCATAGCCGACAATCCCACAATCTGCAGATCTGATCCATCTTGCGGGGATCGTCGGCTTGCTTTAAAACTTACCTTTTCATTGTGCTCGTGAAGAGATCAGTTAACCCCGTATAGGTTGCAAACCGACGATCCCCGCAGGATGGATCAGATCTGCGGATTGGGGAGCATTATGCTCAATCCGCTGATCTGATCCATCCTGCGGGGATCGTTGGAGGGGTTACACCAAGTGTTACCACACTGGGTGACACTAACCCAAGGGACACCCCTGCCCATATAATACTGTATATTAACCTCTATTACCGTATATTTTATCACCATAATGTTGTTGCTTTTCTGTCCCATGGTAATATGTCTGCTCTTTGTATTTTATAGCCACTCTGAAGGTTAATAAAGTGGTTGAGATTAACCCTTACTTGCTTGGCACCATGGCTGGCTGTGCAGCAGACTGCCAGTACTGGCAAAGATGTCTTGCAAAAGAGTGCAGGTAAGTGATATCCACCTAGACATAGTGCACTACGTAATCAGCTCTCAGTAACAGACCTGATCGGACACACCCATTCATTTTTTTTGTGTGAGTACACTTACATTGAGGAGTGTGGCTGATACTCAACCATACCAGCACAGAGCACATGAGAGTGAGTGTGGGAAGATGAATATTAAAAGGAAGAAAGATATTTTAAGGCATTTTCAGCCACAAGTCATGACATGCAGGGATACAAGATTATAAAGAGATAAAAAGGTGTAACATTTTAATTGTGTTTAATATAAATTATTGCAATTAGTATGCTACTGTTATTTTATAACAGTTGGGCTGCTGTTGGTAGTCAGTGTTATTACAGTGATAGCGGCAAGGTCCTGTGTTGTGTGGGTTCCTTCCTTCACTGGGGGTCAGTCACTTGGCTCAGCTGCCATTTATAGAACACCTTTTTTCCCCACTTTGCATCCAATATACATAATATAAATATCCTGATGGGAAGTGGTTAATACCAGGATCTTGGTACCGATTTTTTTCAGCCGGTGGTCATGTGAAAGTGACCACTTTTACAGCGCACCAAGGGTACCCTCCCCCTCTTGCTGCTGCCCTCGGTGGTTCCCGGGCTTCCCATAGAGGAGATGGAGGAACATCCATAACTTTATCTTCTCTGGGATGAATGATTCTGGAAGTGATGAGGATTTAGTCAATTCCCATTTCAAAACCATCATTTCCTGGCTGGTACAATCTCTTCTTGGTTAGTTGCTTGGGAGGACAGGGGAGACACCAGGGGGTTTATTTACTAAAGCTGGAGAGTCCAAAATCAGACTCCCTTCTGCATAGAAACCAATCAGCTTCTAACCTCAGCTTGTTCAATGAAGCTTTGGCAATGAAACCTGGAAGCTGATTGGTTTCTATGCAGAAGGGAGTCTGATTTTGGACTCTCCAGCTTTAGTAAATAAACCCCCAGGGGTCTAATAGACCCCTGATATCTCCATGAAGAGTACCAGTCATGTGCCCAAAGCTATCATAAGCGTTCATGTTAGCCCCCTTGTAATAGAAAAAAAAATTAAATGGAAAAAAAAGTGTAAAACATTAAATAAAATAAATAAAAATAATGTAAAAAATGTAAAATCCCCCATCCTTCCATGCATGCACAAAAATGCAAAAACGCACGTAGGTCCAGCACACATATGTAAGTGGTAATTGCACTTTTCTGCCAACGTTGAAGTGAGAGCAATCATTTTAGGGTCATAATTCCCAATGAACTCTAAACTGATCACCTACAAAAGCTTTTAAAGTGTCACTTATGGACAATTTTAGGTACTGTACTTTGTTGCCATTTCTTAGAAGTGACACAACATCATCTTTTCTATTCTATCAATATAACGGGTATTATATTGGGGTTGTGTGCACTAAAATTCATTTAAATCTATATTTTTAAGTGTTTTTTTTTCCTGACAAATGGCTGTGCAAATATCATATGACATAAAAAATTGCAACAGCCCCCATTTTATTCTCCAGAGCCTCTGCTTTTAGAAGATAGATCATATTTGGGGGTTCTAAGTAACTTTCTAGCAAAAAATGCAGATTTACAATGTGTGCAAAAATTAAAAAAAATGCCCCTGTAGGCAAGCGTTTAACACATACAAGGCATTCCCTGATTGGATGAGGTAAAGATCATGATGTCACTGCTCCTCCTTTCCACCTCGTCCAATCAGAGAATGCCTTGTATTAATTGAAAAAAAAATACAAGGCACTCTATGAATGATGGCGGTGCCAAGCGAGTGACCCCCCCCCCCCTGTGGGATGTGTGTAGACCAGAAGCCACTAACGCAGGACCAGGAATATTACAGATGTCGATTGCTACAGTGATTTCCAGCTTCCCCTGTGGCTCATCAGGTATGAGATATGCATACTTGAATCGTGCCAAGCTGGCCCAGTAACTATGCAATGCAGTACTAAAAATGTAATATATTGTAGCTTACCAATCATTAGATGCGGCTTTGGCTTTTTCTGTTTTCACCTGGTGATCTGCCTATACCCATGCTTCCTATATTAGTGAGACACAACTCTGCAGGAAGGAGCCCAGGGGTCATAGCAGACAGCAAGCATTGTTCGTCTGGGGAGGAGTTGTGTGTTAGATGTACTAGCAGGTTTAGATACACTAACAAATTGAAGCCAAGCTCCAGCTAACAGCTACAGCAAACTGTTTTTTTTTCTTTGGGATAAAGATTTTGCATGGATAAATAAAATCTGATCTGGTTCGTCTGATCCACGTAAACTGATACATTCTACTGTAGAGCTTGTGCTTTTGAAAAACAACAGACTTGCTGGGTGGATTAGCAGATGAAAATAGAAGAAAATCCACCTCCACCAAAAAAAAATAATGCAGCCATCACATCTAAGAATTGGTAAGCTGCAATATAAGAACTGTTTGCTTTTGGGATTAATACTGCTTTAAAGTGACTTTAAATAATGATTAAAGAAATACAACAAAAATAAAAATCAGGTTTAGGCCTCATGAACACTGCTGCATTCAGCGCTTGGGCATTTATTCATTTCAGTGGCAAGTATTCTGGCCAATGAAATGGATAAATGTCCAAGCTCTAAATGCGCGTGGACGAGGCTATACGCAGTACCGCATTTACACATTTTTTAGCTTCCAGGAGAACTTGGTGCCCAAGGGAGCGCAGTGTATATGTATACTTACCTGCTCTGTGTAATGGTTTTGCACAGAGCAGCCCCGATCCACCTCTTCTTGGGTCCCCTCCTGGTGCTCCTGGCTGCTCCCCTTCTCAGTGATACCCCATAGGTTAAAGGCTTCCTATGGGGGGCCCACCTGCGTGCTCGCTCCCGAGTCCGGCTGTCTACATCATTAGGACTCAACCCCGCCCCCTGCTCTCTTGTATCTGGCTTTGATTGACATCAGTGGGAGCCAATGAGAAGGGAGAGAGACAGAAGCTCTGCTGCTCTTGCGCACAGTGCAGGATTGAGATTGGGCTCAGGTGAGTATGCAAAGAAAGCCTTTAAAATTTACAACCACTTTCAGTACACTACCTTTCAATCCATTTTTGGATTATTTTAGGCTCCGTTCACACCAATGCGTTTTTTAGTGCTTTTTGCGGAAATTCACTACAGTCCATTTAACATGGTTTCCTATGGAACATTTATTTATTATTATTTAAAACAGGTACTTCTGTAGTGCCATCAATTTACGCAGCGCTTTACATATATATATTGTACATTCACATCAGTCCCTAACCCTCAAGGAGCGTACAATCTATAGTCCCTAACTCACATTCATACATACACATACTAGGGCCAGTTTGGACAGGATCCAATTAACCTCCCAGCATGTCTTTGGAGCAGGGGCGGACTGACCATTTGGATACTCGGGCACTGCCCGAGGGCCTGGGGTTAGTAGGGGGCCCCATGAGATGCCCCTGGTACCTTTTTCATAGGCTTTTTTTGAGTTTGAGCAAGGACACAGGGGCCCCATGATCCCCTATTGCCCAGGGGCCCCATGATTTGTCAGTTCGCCCCTGCCTTGGAGTGTGACCAGAGTACCTGGAGAAAACCCACACAGGCAGAACATGCCAACTCCAGGCAGGTGGTGCCATGGTTGGGATTTGAACCAGCGACCCTAGTACTGCCAGGCAGAAACACTAACCATTTAGACACTGTGCTGCCCTACATGTTCACATCTATGCTTTTCTGAGCTGCTGCATTTTTGGAAAGGGTCAGAGTCTTTTTTAAAAGCAAAAATCAGCATATTTGCTACAATAGAGTTCAATGGAAAATCTGCTGAAATGCATGGTAGTGCGTTTTTGCCACGTTTTGCATTATTTTTCTGCCTAGCAAAAACAAATTCCACTTTAAAAAAAAAAAAAAAAAGAGCTGAACAGAACGCAAAATGTGGTAAAACGCGTGTAGAAAAATGCAAAACAAACTGCGAAAAGCACTGCAAAATGGACAAAAAGCAAACTGCATGTAGATGTGAACAGAGCCTTAAGATGTGGCTGCAAAGAATACATGTTTATACTGAAGACATTTGTAACAGACCGAAAACATTTCACCCCTTGTGTGTTGTGCTGCACTGCAACTTGGGACAATATGCAGGCACTTCTTTTGGTGCGTTTTTGGCCCCCAAGACTTCAATGGGAGCACATGAAAGAATTATGAAAATGCAGACACCTGTGTAGTTTAATTTCATAGATTGTTGCCCATTTTCCTGATATCTGTCTGTGTTTCAGGTTATACCAGTTACGAAACAACCTAAGGATATCAGTCTCTGCTGCCTCCAAACTCCTGTGTAACATGTTGCTGCAGCACCGAGGGTCAGGCCTGAGTATGGGCAGCATGATCTGTGGCTGGGACAAGAAGGTAACCCATCCCCCTTCCCCCGACAATTTTTTCTGACGTTGGTAGGACTTTTTCAATGATGGGACACTATTCCTCCCACTGATACCAATGATGGGGCACTATTCCTCCTACTGATACCAATGATGGGGCACTATTCCTCCTACTAATACCAATGATGGGGCACTATTCCTCCTACTAATACCAATGATGGGGCACTATTCCTCCTACTAATACCAATGATGGGACACTATTCCTCCCACTGATACCAATGATGGGACACTATTCCTCCCACTGATACCAATGATGGGACACTATTCCTCCTACTAATACCAATGATGGGACACTATTCCTCCCACTAATACCAATGATGGGGCACTATTCCTTCTACTAATACCAATGATGGGGCACTATTCCTCCTACTGATACCAATGATGGGGCACTATTCCTCCTACTGATACCAATGATGGGGCACTATTCCTCCCACTGATACCAATGATGGGGCACTATTCCTCCCACTGATACCAATGATGGGGCACTATTCCTCCTACTAATACCAATGATGGGACACTATTCCTCCCACTAATACCAATGATGGGGCACTATTCCTCCCACTGATACCAATGATGGGGCACTATTCCTCCTACTAATACCAATGATGGGACACTATTCCTCCCACTAATACCAATGATGGGGCACTATTCCTTCTACTAATACCAATGATGGGGCACTATTCCTCCTACTAATACCAATAATGGGACACTATTCCTCCCACTGACACCAATGATGGGGCACTATTCCTCCTACTGATACCAATGATGGGGCACTATTCCTCCCACTAACACCAATGATGGGGCACTATTCCTCCCACTGACACCAATGATGGGGCACTATTCCTCCTACTAATACCAATGATGGGGCACTATTCCTCCTACTAATACCAATGATGGGACACTATTCCTTCTACTAATACCAATGATGGGACACTATTCCTCCTACTGATACCAATGATGGGGCACTATTTCTCCTACTAATACCAATGATGGGGCACTATTCCTCCCACTAATACCAATGATGGGGCACTATTCCTTCTACTAATACCAATGATGGGACACTATTCCTCCTACTGATACCAATGATGGGGCACTATTTCTCCTACTAATACCAATGATGGGGCACTATTCCTCCTACTAATACCAATGATGGGACACTATTCCTCCTACTAATACCAATGATGGGGCACTATTCCTCCCACTGACACCAATGATGGGACACTATTCCTCCCACTAATACCAATGATGGGACACTATTCCTCCTACTAATACCAATGATGGGACACTATTCCTCCCACTAATACCAATGATGGGGCACTATTCCTCCCACTGATACCAATGATGGGGCACTATTCCTCCAACTGATACCAATGATGGGACACTATTCCTCCTACTAATACCAATGATGGGGCACTATTCCTCCCACTAATACCAATGATGGGGCACTATTCCTCCTACTAATACCAATGATGGGGCACTATTCCTCCCACTGACACCAATGATGGGGCACTATTTCTCCTACTAATACCAATGATGGGACACTATTCCTCCTACTAATACCAATGATGGGGCACTATTCCTCCTACTAATACCAATGATGGGGCACTATTCCTCCCACTGACACCAATGATGGGACACTATTCCTCCCACTAATACCAATGATGGGACACTATTCCTCCCACTGACACCAATGATGGGACACTATTCCTCCCACTAATACCAATGATGGGACACTATTCCTCCTACTAATACCAATGATGGGACACTATTCCTCCCACTAATACCAATGATGGGGCACTATTCCTCCCACTGATACCAATGATGGGGCACTATTTCTCCAACTGATACCAATGATGGGACACTATTCCTCCTACTAATACCAATGATGGGGCACTATTCCTCCCACTAGTACCAATGATGGGGCACTAGTTCTCCTACTGATACCTGACTACAAGAACTATGTAACTTTTTTTACTCCTACTGACACTGGGACATTTCCTATTCCCACTGGGGCCCTCTGGACCTCCTAAAGTCTGAAGGACAGTAGACCGGCCCTTTGTTTAGAAAGTTTGGAGACCCCTGATTTAAGGTAGTCAGACTTTGTCCTCATATGGCCCCTTAACCAAGGCTTGGAGGCATTCTTAAACATTTGTGAGGCCAACATTAATAAGGAAACGTCAATTTGCAATTTCCCAATCACACGGACGCGTGCAGTTGTAAGGTCTGAAATGTTGGTTCTCTGTTTACTCGGCACAACCTCATCTTTTATATTTTACAGAAAAATTGGTTCATTTATTGCGTTTGTTTGCTCTAAAATTAACTTTAGTGCATTTTTGCTGACATTTTAACCTTCATAAAATTATGTGTGACATAAAAAATTGTAACTACCCCCATTTTATTCTCCAGGGTGTTTTTTAGCAAAAAATGTTTCATGTTTGGGGGGTTTACGTAATTTTCAGTTGATTTTTTTAATCATGTATACAAAAAAATTGCAAGAACATATCTGGAAGTTAAATGATTAAAGTGGTTGTAAACCCCTTAAATATATCCAGGGAAGTGAGTGGTCTCAGGTGATACACAGAGATGAAACAAATCCTCCTACATAAGTTGTACCTGTTTATCTATAGCTGTCAGTCCCCTACATCTGTTCAGGGTGCAGAATTTACCCTAGACTCACACCTAAGCGTTTTCTGCGGCGTTTTGCAGAAACGCAGTACTGTCCATTTAATATGATTTCCTATGGGACAGGTTCACATCTCTGCATTTTCACCCGGTGCGTTTTTTGGAAAGGGTCAGGGACTTTTTTGAATGCAAAACGTTCTGTTTTTGATTCTATGGACTTCAATGGGAATGCTGCAGAAAAGAAAGTATTGTGTTTTAGCTGCATTTTTTGTGTGTTTTTGCAACGTTTTTGATACTTTTTTTATTTGTTTTGCATTTATCTGCCTAGCAACAAGAATAATAAAAAAAAAATTAGGAAAAAACAGCAAAATGCATAAAAAAATACGACAAAAGCACAATGCAATGCAGAAATGCACAAACGCAACCTGTATAGATGTGAACCTAGAGTTACACAGGATCTCTCAGCTTGGAAGAGCAGGGGGTGGGGATCTGAAGTTACACTCAGTGAGGAGAGCTCTGAGAGCTGATTGGAGGGAAGGGACATACCCCCCCTTCACACAGCAGGTAAGAACAGCACTGAAGCTGTCAATCACAGGCTGTGCCTTTCCCTGTCACCATTTTTCTCTTGGTGTCAGGAAAACTTGTCAGAAGTGACTCGTGCTGATAGCAGCGGAACGAAGAAGCAGACAGAAATGACACTTAGTGCTCTGGATTGAGACAAATGCACACTATAGAGGGATATTCTTTGTTAATATGTCATGTCTGAGGTTTACAACCACTTTAAGTTGAACTATCTATGAAGAGCTTGTTGGAGTTTGTTGTCACATGAATATGATTTATGGTTCCTGAGATAAGGATGTGTAATAAGGTACACACTGTCCACCAATTGCAGGGTCCTGGACTGTTCTATGTGGATGAAAATGGCTTGCGGTTATCTGGCGATAGGTTCTCTGTGGGATCAGGAGCCTCGCATGCCTACGGTGTGATGGACAGCGGATACCGTTATGATCTGACCAATGAAGAGGCTTATGACCTTGCCTGCAGAGCAATTGGCTACGCCACGCATCGTGACGGGGCTTCTGGAGGAGTAGTCAACTGTGAGTAACTGATCCAAAAAAGTTGTGTTGCCCCAAGTTCACACCTAGGCATTTTCTGCAGCATTTTGCAGTACAGTCCATTTCCCCTTCCTTTAGATTGTAAGCTCCACGAGTCGGGCCCTCCTATTCCTTCTGTACTGAAATGTATTGTAATTGTACTGCCTCCCTTATATTGTAAAGTGCTGCGCAAACTATTGGCGCTATATAAATCCTGTATAATAATAATTTAATATGATTTCCTATGGGACATGTTCACACCTGTGCGTTTTCACCCGATACGTTTTTTGAAAAGGGTCAGGGACTTTTTTGAACGCAAAACATTGCATTTTTGGTGCTATAGACTTCAATGGGAATGCTGCAGAAAAGCATGTATTGCGTTATTGTCGCGTTTTTGATGCGTTTTGTGTTTTAAATCTGCCAAGCAACAAGAAAAAAAAAAAAAACCCTTGCAAAACACATAAAAAACATGGCAAAAACGCCAGTGCAAAAACGCAAAACGCAATGCAGAAACACCTCAAACTCAACCTGCATAGGTGTGAACCTAGACTTAGACATGATCAGCCTTCTTCATCCAGATACAAGATAACCAGAACTGGGAGAGACTTGCTTGCTGCAACATCGGGAATTGCTGAGTCCTTTATGGAGTGCACAGAGGACAAGCAAGCCATGAAGACATGTTTGTCAAAGTGTATCTAAAATCAAAACCAAAAATGTAACACAGTCATGAGCAAAAGTATTGGCACCCCTGCATTTCTGTCTGATAATACACCCCTTCGCTCATGTTTATTTCTTTTGTTTGTATTGGTATGACACAAAAAAGTGGAGACACAAAAAGCCAAATCTGACACATTCCACACAACCCAAAAAATGGACTGGACAAAATTATTGGCACCTTTTAAAAAATGTAAAAAATAATTGCATTCCAGGTTTGTGCACTTCCCCACACAGGAATCCATGCTGCATTTTATCAACTTGTCCTGCAGAGGATTTTTCCCCCTTCCTGAGCAGGCCATTTTTTGCTTTACGGCGCTGCGTTATTTTAACTGACAACTGCGCAGTCATGCAGCGCTGCACCCAAATTAACTTTAAATCCTTTTTTCCGGACAAATAGAGCTTTCTTTTAGTGGTATTTGATCGCTTGTGTAGTTTTTATTTTTGCACTATTAAAAAAAATAAAAAATACCGACAATTTTGAGAAAAAAACAATATTTGTGAATTTGTGACATTTTGCTATTAAACATATCCAGTAAAAAAAAAAATAATAAATAAAATTTCATCATAAATTTAGGCTGAAATGTCTTTGCTAAAAAAAAATCCCAATACATGTAAATTAATTGGTTTACGTGAAACTTCTAGTGTCTACAAATGGCGATATAGATATTGGGATTTTTTTTCCCTTATACTAGTAATGGCGGTGATCAGTGACTTATAGCGGGACTAATGTGGACATTCTGACACTGGGGAGAACTGACTTGGTGTCACTGACATCCCCAGTGACACCAATACAGTGATCAATGCTAATAAAAAGTTCCCCGAAGTAGATCCAACGTCAATCACAATTCGCACAATTTCAAATTCGAAAGTCTATGAAAAAAAGGCTCTGCTCTTGACACTGGCTCCTGCTGTCTGACAGTTGTACTGGCCTGACAATCCTTAAATATCTAGGGGGTGGGGCTACCCATGATGTCAACCACATGACCCCGCCCCTTGTGACATCATCATGTGCTGTTATTGGCCAAAGCATTGCACCTGGCCTGTGGTCAGGTGCATTGCTGTGGCCTGTGATCAGGCGCATTGCTGTGGCCTGTGGTCAGTTGCATTGCTGTGGCCTGTGATCAGAAGCGTTGCTGTAGCCTGTGATCAGGTGCATTGCTGTGGTCAGGTGCATTGCTATGGTCTGTGATCAGGTGCATTGCTGTGGCCTGTGATCAGGTGCATTGCTGTGGCCTGTGATCAGGTGCATTGCTGTGGCCTGTGATCAGGTGCATTGCTGTGGTCAGGTGCATTGCTGTGGCCTGTGATCAGGTGCACTGCTGTGGCCTGTGGTCAGGTGCATTGCTGTGGCCTGTGATCAGGTGCACTGCTGTGGCCTGTGGTCAGGTGCACTGCTGTGGCCTGTGTTCAGGTGCATTGCTGTGGCCTGTGGTCAGGTGCATTGCTGTGGCCTGTGGTCAGTTGCATTGCTGTGGCCTGTGGTCAGGTGCATTGCTGTGGCCTGTGGTCATTTGCATTGGTGTGGCCTGTGGTCAGGTGCATTGCTTTGGCCAATCACAATGCACTGTCAGAGCACAGTGCATTGCGGGGCACGGCGGGCGAACAGCCTGCCGAACGCCCTTACCGTTCGTGTGTTCACTGAACAAACGTATGTTCGACTCGAACATCAAGCCCAACACTATTGGAGAGGAAGGGTTGGAACTTCTTGATGTCTTCTATTGCTGTCTGTGCCTTTTTGTCCTGGTGACAACACCTCCCATTTCTTCCATGTATCTCATAGACAGTAATAGAGGTAAAATCTGCCCAATGAGGTCACAGACCAATACAAAAGAAGTGTTAGCTCCCCCCTACTCTATCCAAAACTAAATAAATATTTACTATAGAAATTCTCTGAGTAAGGCTTTATGTACAAAATATCCTCCTCCAAGTGTTAGATGGAGCTACCAGTGATGGTGTTCCACCTCAAAGACGTCCAGACAAAGAACCCAAATTGTATGACCAACATGTGAACTTCTTTCTTCTTCTCGGCAGTGTACCACATGAAGGAAGACGGCTGGGTGAAGATTGGCCAATACGATGTCAGCGACTTGCTGTATAAATACCTCAATGAGAAGAGCCAATAACATGGAAGTCCTCATCAAATGTCCTGTGACCTTGGAGAGGTTCTCCTCCTGACCTGGGAACGTGTCTACCCATCCTTCACTTTCTGATAAATATTCGGCCCAAGTGATGCAGAATGCAGCTGTTTGCGCCCCTAATACCAAAACTTCATTTCTTTGCATACTTACTTAGCATACATTCTTATGAACATCAGATTCCTTCAAGAAGAGCGCGAGGATGGGCTGTATAGTGAATGCATTCGCATATTTTCGCATATACACACGTAAAAATTCTTCTAGCTTTTTTCGAGCTGTCATACATGCGTATGTGCATATTCGCACATACTTATGTAAAATACCATCAGGACATTTTTTTTTTTTTTTTTACTGATCTATAAACAGTGTACGTTTACTTGTCTGTGTGTACAGGCCCATTAAAAACAATGGGCTACATTTAGATTGGTAAAAAAAAATGCCTGAATGCCTAAAAACATATTATTTTTAGGCATCTGTGTGCAAGAGCACTTACAGTGAATACATACGGCCTCTTTCATACGGGCGGACCGATGGGGACCGCCTGTCTGTTTTTCAGTTGGACCTGATCGGTCCATCCATAGACTTCTATGGATTGGCTAGAATCAGCGGACAATAGTCCGATCCGATCCTGTACGGCAAAAACAGACAAATGGGGATCCATTCCCCATTCGTCCAGCGGATCGGATGGGATGGAAGTTGGATGGAAACGGACAGGTTGTCCGTTTCCACCCGACCGCCCCATAGAAGACAGCGGGCAGGTGTCTGTGTCCAGTGTCTGCAGCAGCGGACCTGTCATCTGCCTGCTCAACAAGGGGATCAGCAGAGAGATCCACCGCCGAGCAGACAGACCACGCTGACGGATCCGCCCCATCTGAAGGGGGCTTATGTTTCACTTAGTGTCTGACAGCTCTAAAAAAATACAAAAAAAACACCTAAACAATCATAATGTCATGTCTTACACAGCAGAAGAGACACCCACCTTTGGAGCCATGCTGCGGGAAAAGTGTGTGTTTGGGGGGGGGGGGTAAACGTTTGGGGTGGGAGCAGGGGCGGACTGACCATTTGGAAACTCAGGCACTGCCCGAGGGCCCGGGGTCAGTAGGGGGCCCCATGAGATGCCCCTGGTACCTTTTTTCATAGGCTTTTATGAGTTTGGGCAAGGACACAGGGGCCCCATGATCCCCTATTGCCCGGGGGCCCCATGAGTTGTCAGTCCACCCCTGGGCGGGAGACTCTACAGCCTCTGCATTGCCCAGACTCGTCCTGCAGAATACACAGGCACAGCTCTCCCTTGGGCCTCATGCACATGTCTGTCCTAGAGACCTTTCCTCCTGGAAGCAGCGTTTTGACGAAAAAAAAATCGCATGACGCTTGTAAACTCATTTAGATTCGTCAAGTGCTTAACCATTCATTTAATTGGCACCAATAATAATTTATTCTGCCAACTGAAATGAATTAACGCTTGAGTGCTAAACATGGCTGGAGCTTAGGTGCGTCTAAATGTGTTTATAGGCGTTTAGGTGCGTCAAGCATTTTTTTTCTGACAAAACTCTGCTGCTCCTGGATTGGCTGTGGGTTTTTTTTTTTCTGCCTCTAAACTCTTCTAAACGCCTATGTGTACAGGGAGGGGGGTTTAGACTCGGGAAGAAAAACGCCAAACACCCGTAAGTGTAGCCAATAACAAGGTCCAGTGTGAATGGGGCTGGTGACAGCTGACTACTTTGTAAACTGACGCACACAGAATCAGCTCTGCATAGTAACCAATCAGCTTCTAGCTTCAGCTCGTTCACTTAAGCGTTGACAATAAAAGCTGGAAGCTGATTGGTTACTCTGCAGAGCTGCACCAGATTCTGTGTGCGTCAGGTTTAGTTAGTCTTCAGTCACATCGAGTCCGACTTTGAAATTGTGCAACTTCGCTGGAATTCGCATGATTTCAAAGTTGGTTGTCTATGCAAATCGCACCTGAACTTGCACAAAGTACTGCATGACGTACATTTGAAATCAATGCGACTGCGGCGGAATCTTAATCGCATCGGTATGACCGCTTCCATTGTGGGCAATAGGGTGCGACTTGTCATGTGATTTGAACCTATCAAAGCTCATGGCAAGTCGCACCGGTGTGACCGGGGACTTGGGACCAGTTCACACCACAAAAACGCACTCTGGATGCATTCCGGACACGGTTTTGGTTACAGTTCACACTACCAGGTGCGGACTGACCATTTGGAAACTTGGGCACTGCCCGAGGGCCCGGGGTCAGTAGGGGGCCCCCTGAGATGCCCCTGGTACCTTTTTCATAGGCTTTTTTGAGTTTGGGCAAGGACACAGGGGCCCCATGATCCCCTATTGCCTGGGGGCCCCATGAGTTGTCAGTCCGCCCCTGCACACTACACTCCATTCCGGTGCAGTTTGCTATGTTCCAGTATGGTTCTGTGCAGAAAAAATGCAGCACGTTCTACTTTTTTTTCTGAGGCTGGAACTGACTGCACTGGTCTGAACTACGGCCATTGGAATACATGGAAAACACTGTGCATGCATTTTTGATGCAGAAAAAAAACACAGTGGACTGAATCTGGTGTGAACTAGCCCAAAAAACTTCTACTGAGAGTAACAAAACGTCTGATATAGGACTATATGAATATATACTGAACTGCATCTAATGGGAACTAGCCCGGGCCGGTGCACACTATAGAAACGTGGCCCAGATGTGTTCCGGATGCATTTCTTCATGTGTGCTTTTGACATGTTCTGGTGTGTTTTTGAAGCGTTTTTACATTTTTAACTCCTTCCCTCCCTTTTTTCTTTTTAAAAGGATAAGTTCACCTTTGGGAACATGTTACATGTTACACCCTTTTTTGGGTGGAGCATGTAACATGTTCCGGATCCTGCAGCTGCCACCGCCACTGCCCGCTACTCCCCCCCCCACCGTGACAGAAGTACAGGGAGAAGCCCCCCTGTAGTATTCATACGAAGCTTTATTTCGTGGTCACATACCATCAACAGTTGCTGCAGTTCCTGCTGTTGATAGTATGTGAGCAGTAAATGAAGCTTGGGACCCTTGAGGGTTGCTTGGTGTGCTGGTGACACTTGTCTTGCTGGATTGTCTGCGGGTCCCAGCCCGTGGTCACTACAACACCCAAACCCTCTATACAGCCACGTGTGCGATGGGGAAGCTGCATTTGGATCCAAGACTTCATAGGATCACTATGGCCGCTCCCAGGAATGATTCCATTTCCATATCTCCTCATTCATTTCCAGCATTTGATAAACCGTTATTAACGTTTTGTTTGTGCTTATTGTTAGCATGCAATAAAATTTCTATTGGCAGGAGATTTGTGACCCGTGATTGTATTTATTACAGGTACTTCTATAACACGTTACATATATATTGTACATTCACATCAGTCCCTAACCCTCAAGGGGTGTACAATGTAAGGTCCCTAACTCACATTCATACATACACATACTAGGGACATATTCAAAATAAGGGGGGGAGGTGCAGCGCTATACAAAATAACAGACACTAAAAATAAAAATACAAATGATAAATAGTGACTGTGTGCAAATAAAGTAAAGCCACTAGGTGGTGGCTATAAAGTGACAAAAAGGTGTAAAATAATAAAAAGAGTCCAAAGAAGGGGTGCTCTTAAGATCCAGGATGATCCTCAAATGTCCAATGAATGGAACAGCCAGGTGATAAAAATGTAAGGATTGCGCATTCACCAGATACGCAATCTTTGTGCGCATTTGTATATCAAATCACTGGACCTCTGGTGTCATCACATTAGGTCTGGTCAGATCTGGTCATGTGGCTCTTGCTGCCTGGCACTCGGATAAATGCGGCTACTCTGTGGATCTGGCTGGTTATCACCAGAGCTCTGATTGTCATCATGGATGTCCACAGTGTACAGGGAAATGCGCAATCCTTACATTTTTATCACCTGGCTGTTCCATTCATTGGACGTTTGAGGATCATCCTAAATCTTAAGAGCACCCCTTCTTTGGACTCTTTTTATTATTTTACACCTTTTTGTCACTTTATAGCCACCACCTAGTGGCTTTACTTTATTTGCACACAGTCACTATTTATCATTTGTATTTTTATTTTTAGTGTCTGTTATTTTGTATAGCGCTGCACCTCCCCCCCTTATTTTGAATATTTTCAGAAGGTTATATATGGTGCCTTTTTTGGTGTACAGCTGCTGTGTTCTTTGTCCAAGCGCTCACTATATTTTACTTTACTGATGACATACTAGGGACAATTTAGACAGGAGACAATTCACCTACCAGCATGTCTTTGGAGTGTGGGAGGAAACCGGAGTACCCGGAGGAAACCCACACAGGAACAACATGCAAACTCCAGGCAGGTGGCACCATGGTTGGAATTCAAACCAACAACCCCAGTACTGCCAGGCGGAAGTGCTAACCATTCAGCCGCTGTGCTGCCTACAATGGTAACGAATTTAGTCGGATCCAAAATAATGAAACAAAATTCATCCAAAATTTGAATCAAATTGAATTTTCTGCCCACATTCACCTTTAAAATAAAACTGTAGACAACCTTGGTGACTGATAACAAATACTGTGCTGGTAAGTGACCTGAGTTTCAGGGAGCTGCTTTCACTAGACGTTCGGTTCGTCTCTCTCCAGAACGCAATTCAGACAAATTTTTCATCATTTGGAGATTTGGATGTATCCGAATTTTTATTTATTTCAGGTACTTATATAGCGCCATCAATTTACACAGCACTTTACATATATATTGTACATTCACATCAGTCCCTAACCCTCAAGGGGTGTACAATCTAAGGTCCCTAACTCACATTCATACATACACATACGAGGGAAAACATAGACAGGAGCCAATTAACCTACCAGCATGTCTTTGGAGTGTGGGAGGAAACCGGAGTACCTGGAGGAAACCCACGCAGGCACAGGGAGGACATGCAAACTCCAGGCAGGTGGTGCTGTGGTTGGGTTTCAAACCAACAACCCTAGTACTGCCAGGCAGAAGTGCTAACCATTCAGCCGCTGTGCTGCCCACATTCATCTAAAAAATTAAATTGTAGACAACCTTGGTGACTGATAACAAATACTGTGCTGGTAAGTGACCTGAGTTTCAGGGAGCTGCTTTCACTAGACGTGCGTTTTGTCTCTCTCCAGAACGCAATTCAGAAAATTTTTCATCATTTGGAGATACAGATGTATCCGAATTTCTGGATTACAATTATAACGAATTTAATCGGATCCAAAATAGTGAAACAAAATTCATCCGAAATTTGAATCAAATCAAATTTGAATCAAAAACGTGAACGAATTAGAAAACAAGGATATAATAAAATAGAATAGAACATAAAGGAGCAGAATGGAAAAGAATAGAATAGAGTAAACCAGAACACAATAGAATATAAAATAAAGGAACAGAATATAACATAAAAGAATGGAACAGTAAAAATTGAATAAAATAGAATGAAAAATAAAGGAATAAAATAGAAAAGAATGGAATAGAATAGAAAAGAAAAAGAAGAGAAAATAATAGAATAGAAAATAAAATAATAAAATATAAAAGGATAGAGTAAAACAATATAGAATAGATTGGAATATAAAAACTAAGAGAATAGAATAGTAAAGAATATAATAGACTATAGCTGCCTTCCAAAATGCACATTTCAAAAAGAATAAAACGGGCGGACTGACAACTCATGGGGCCCCCGGGCAATAGCAGTTCATGGGGCCCCTGTGTCCTCGCCCACACTCAAACCACACCCAAAAAAGCCTATGAAAGGTACCAGGGACATCTCATGGGGCCCCCTACTGACCCCGGGCCCTCGGGCAGTGTCGGAGTGCTCAAATGGTCAGTCCGCCCCTGGAATATAATAAAATAGAATAGAACAGAGTACAAAAAAATAGTTTTTGTGGAGAATAATTTAGTGTCACTTGAACCCCTAATAAACACAGCCATCTGGACACTCTATCCCACACATACACTCACCGGACACTTTATTAGGTACTCCGGTCCAATTGATTACTAACAAAAATTGCTAATCAGCCAATCACATGGAAGCAACTCAATGCATTTAGGTATTTAGACATGGTGAAGACGACTTGCTGATGTTCAAACCAGGCATCAGAATGGGGAAGAAAGGGGATTTAAGTGACTTTGAACGTGGCATGGTTGTTGGTGCCAGACGGGCTGGTCTGAGTATTTCACAAACTGCTGATCTGCTGGGATTATCACGCACAACCATCTCCAGGGTTTACAGAGAATGGTCCGTAAAAGAGAAAATATCCAGTGAGCTGCAGTTGTGTGGAGGAAAATGCCTTGTTGATGTCAGAGATCAGAGGAGAATGGGCAGACTGGTTCCAGATGATAGAAAGAATAACCACTCGTTACAACCAAGGTATGCAGAATACCATCTCTGAACGCACAACACATCGAACCTTGAAGCAGATGGGCTACAGCAGCAGGTACCGGGTAGCAAGGTGTACATAATGAAGTGGCCGGCGGGTTGACACTTTTAACACCTTAATGAAGGTTCATGGCCACCGATGATACTGTGTGAAGCCCATAGCAAAAAACAGGCAGCACACCCGGAGTTGCAGACCTTACGGGTCGGCTCACACTATAGAAACGCAGTCCAGATGCATTCCGGATGTGTTTTTGCAGGCGCGTTTTTTGTGCGTTCCAATGCGGTTTTGACACGTTGCAGTGCGGTTTTGGTACGGTTTTGACACATTTCCAGTGCGGTTTTGATGTGGTTTTGACACGTTCCAGTGCGGTTTTGATGCGGTTTTGACACGTTCCAGTGCGGTTTTGATGCGGTTTTGACACGTTCCAGTGCGGTTTTGATGCGGTTTTGACACGTTCCAGTGCGGTTTTGATGCATTCAAGTTATTTTTCCCCCTCTCTTATTCTTCAATTTAAATATGGAGATATATATATATATAAATAGGGATATGTGTGTTCCACGTTTTTGATGCGTTTTTTATTGCGTTCCAGTACAGATCTGTGCAGAAAAAATGCAGTCTGTTCTACCTTTTGTTCTGCATCGGGAATGTGCTGGAACTGCAAGCACTGATGTGAACTATGACATTGACAACCATTTCACCTACTTTCTGTGCATTTTGGATGCAGAATAAAAGCAACTGAAACGCATTTCGTGTGAACTGACCCTTAGGGCCGGTTCACACTATAGAAACGCAGTTGCAGTGCGTTTTTTATGCATTTTTTATTTTTTCTCCTCTCGTTTTCTTCAATTTAAATAGGGACATGTGCATTCCGGTGCGTTTTTGATGCGTTTTACTGCGTTCCAGTACAGTTCTGTGCAAAAAAAATGCAGCATGTTCTTTTTTTTTTTCTCTGCAACTGGAGCGCACTGGAACTGCAAGCACTGATATGAACTATGACATTGACAACCATATAACCTACTTTCTGTGCGTTTTGGATGCAGAATAAAAGCAACTGAAACGCATGGAGAGTGAACTGGCCGTTAAAGATCTTTACTGAGATCCTAGTTGCAGCAATAGCTTCACACAGACAAAAGGGAAAACCCACCAAATACAAAGGTCTCCCTTCACCGGGCGACTCTGTCTGCTGTTCTGTCATTGGCTATTAACAAGAAAAACCCGGCAGAGGATCTCATATTTCCCATAAATAAAACATTTAAATCCTTGTTGATTATTGGTCCATGCAATACCATAAGGCTCCATTCACACTTGTGTGACTTCAAAATTGTGCAACTTTACAAGGCGACTTTACTGTGCGACTTGATGTGTCTTTGATGCGACTTTGAGCGAGTGCGACTTTGTTGTGACTTTGGCTTTGACCAAGGATGGTTGTTTATTGCTGTACAAAGTCGCACAAGTGGCATGTACATCATTCAGGTGCAACTTTCATGTGACTTTGGAGGGTTAACATTGAAGTCTATGGCCTTCAAGTCGCATGAAAGTCAGACCAAAGTAGTGAAGGAACTACTTGGAAGTCGCTGCGACTTAAAGTCACACATATATGAACGGTGGTACTCATTAAGAAACATGGGGTGCGACTTGTCATGCAACTTTAAGGCTTCATTCACACTTGTGCGACTTCAAAATTGTGCAACTTTCATTGCGCGTTTACAGTGTGACTTGATGCGACTTTGGGCGAGTGCGACTTTGTTGTGACTTTGGCTTTGACCAAGGTTGATTGTTTGTGCTGTACAAATTCGCACACAAGTCGCATGTACATCATTCAGGTACACCTTTTGGAGGGTTTACATTGAAGTCCATGGCTCTCAAGTCGCATGAAAGTCAGACCAAAGTAGTGCAGGAACTGCTTGCAAGTCGCTGCGACTTGAAGTCGCACATAAATGAATGGCGGTACTCATTAAGAAACATGAGATGCGACTTGTCATGCACCTTTGGACCCCAGAGTCGGATGACAAGTCACACAAGTGAGAATGGGCTCTAATTGCAGTTAAGGGAGCTGTCAAAAAGGGGTTAAGGCTCCATTCACACTTGTGCGACTTCAAAATCGTGCAAATTTTATTGCGAGTTTACAGTGCGACTTGATGTGACTTTGACGCGACTTTGGGCGAGTTTGACTTTGGCTTTGACCAAGGATGATTGTTTGTGCTGTACAAAGTCGCACACAAGTCGCATGTACATCATTCAGATGCGCCTGTGGAGGGTTAACACTGAAGTCTATGGACCTCAAGTCACATAAAACTTTGGACCAAAGAAGTGCAGGAAACCGCTGCGACTTGAAGTTGCACATATATGACTGGTATTCATTGGGAAACATGGGGTGCGACTTGTCATGCAATTTTAGTCCCCAAAGTTGCATAACAAGTTGTGCGAGTGAGAATGGGCTCTAATTGCAATTAAGGGAGCTGTCAAAAAGGGGTTAAGGCTCCATTCACACTTGTGCGACTTCAAAATCGTGCAACTTTCATTGGGACTTTACAGTGCTACTTGATGCTTTGGGTGAGTGCTACTTTGGCTTTGACCACGGATGATTGTGCTGTACAAAGTCGCACACAAGTTGCATGTACATCATTCAGGTGTGACTTTCATGCGACTTTGGAGGGTTTACATTGAAGTCTATGGCCCTCAAGTTACATATAAAGTTGGACCAAAGTAGTGCAGGAACTACTTACAAGTCGCTGTGACTTGAAGTCGCACATATATGACTGGTACGCATTGGGAAACATGAGGTGCAACTTGTCATGCGACTTTGGACCATAAAGTCGCATGACAAATCACACAACTGTGAGTGGGTTCTAATTGCAGTTAAGGGAGCTGTCAAAAAGGGGTTAAGGCTCCATTCACACTTGTGCGACTTCAAAATCGTGCGACTTTCATTGCGACTTTACAGTGCGACTTTGGGTGAGTGCAACTTTGGCTTTGACCACGGATGATTGTGCTGTACAAAGTCGCACACAAGTTGCATGTACATCATTCAGGTGTGACTTTCATGCGACTTTGGAGGGTTTACATTGAAGTCTATGGCCCTCAAGTTACATATAAAGTTGGACCAAAGTAGTGCAGGAACTACTTACAAGTCGCTGTGACTTGAAGTCGCACATATATGACTGGTACGCATTGGGAAACATGAGGTGCAACTTGTCATGCGACTTTGGACCATAAAGTCGCATGACAAATCACACAACTGTGAGTGGGTTCTAATTGCAGTTAAGGGAGCTGTCAAAAAGGGGTTAAGGCTCCATTCACACTTGTGCGACTTCAAAATCGTGCGACTTTCATTGCGACTTTACAGTGCGACTTTGGGTGAGTGCAACTTTGGCTTTGACCATGGATTATTGTTTATGCTGTACAAAGTCGAACAAAAGTTGCATGTACCTCATTCAGGTGTGACTTTCATGCGACTTTGGAGGGTTTACATTGAAGTCTATGGCCCTCAAGTTGAATAAAAGTCAGACCAAAGTAGTGCAGGTCGCTGTTTCTTGAAGTCGCACATATATGACTGGTATTCATTGGGAAACATGGGGTGCAACTTGTCATGTGACTTTGGACCCCAAAGTCGCATGAGAAGTTGCACAAGTGTGAGTGGGTTCTAATTGAAGTTAAGGGAGCTACCAAAAAAGGGTTAAGGCTCCATTCACACTTGTGCAACTTCAAAATCGTGTGACTTTCATTGCGACTTTACAGTGCGACTTTGAGTGAGTGCAACTTTGGCTTTGACCATGGATTATTGTTTATGCTGTACAAAGTCAAACACAAGTTGCATGTACCTCATTCAGGTGTGACTTTCATGCGACTTTGGAGGGTTTACACTGAAGTCTATGGCCCTCAAGTTGCATAAAAAGTCAGACCAAAGTAGTGCAGAAACTACTTACAAGTCGCTGCGACTGGTATGCATTGGGAAACATGGGGTGCGACTTGTCATGCGACTTTGGACCCCAAAGTCGCATGACAGGTCCTACTAGTGTGAGTGGGTTCTAATTGCAGTTAAGTGAGCTGTAAAAAAGGGGTTAAGGCTCCATTCACACTTATGTGACTTGTCATGCGACTTCGGGGTCCATAATCACATGACAAGTCGCTCCCCCTCATGTTTCCCAAAGGGTGCCATTCATATCTGTGCGACTTCAAGGTAGTTCCTGCACTACATTCATGAGACTTGAGGGCCATAGACTTCATGTAAACCCAGTGGCGTCCCTAGGCAGGTACGGGGGGTGTGTGCCGCACCGGATGACACCTACTGCACGGGGTGACACCGGACCCACTCCACCAAAAGGTAAGTTGTAAAGAAAACCGACGATCCCCGCAGGATGGATCAGATCTGCGGCTTGAGCTCCCCAGTGCACAGCTCCGATCCATCCTGCGGGAATCGTCGGTTTTCTTTACAACTTACCTTTTGGTGGAGCGGGTCCGGTGCAGGGGCGGACTGACCATTTGGAAACTCAGGCACTGCCCGAGGGCCCGGGGTCAGTAGGGGGCCCCATGAGATGCCCCTGGTACCTTTTTTGATAGGCTTTTTTGAGTTTGGGCAAGGACACAGGGGCCCCATGATCCCCTATTGCCCGGGGGCCCCATGAGTTGTCAGTCCGCCCCTGGTCCGGTGTCACCCCGTATAGGTTACATGCCGACGATCCCCGCAGGATAGGGAGGATAATGGATCGAACTCTGACCCATTATGCTCAATCCGCAGATCCCATCCATCCTGCGGGGATCGTCGGCATGCAGCCTATACAGGGTGACACCGGACCCGCTCCACGAAAAGGTAAGTCGTAAAGAAAGCCGACGATCCCCGCAGGATGGATGGGATCTGCGGATTGAGCATCATGGATCGGAGTCCTATCCATTATCCTCAATCTGCAGATCTGATCCATTCTGTGGGGATCATCAGAGGGGGTGTCACCAAGTGTTACCGCAGCGGGTGACACCAACCCTAGGGACGCCTCTCTATAAACCCTCCAAAGTCGCATGGAAGTCACACCTGAATGATGTGCGTGTGACTTGTGTGCGACTCTGTACAGCAGAAACAATTATCCTTGCTTAAAGCCAAAGTCACACCAAAGATGCACATTAAAGTCGCAGTGCAAATCGCATGATTTTGAAGTCGCACAAATATAAATGGAGCCTAAACATCTTAATTAAAATCTTTCCCATGACTGCGCACTATGGTGACCTACATCTCCATCGCCTTCCTTGTATCCTCCTCTGTATCTGAGTACTCAGCATAGCAGTACACATTATCGCTTTTATCCCGGAGGGGGTTTCCAGACGGCCATCATCCTGTGAAAGGTGCGGTTGGTATCAGCCTGTCTAGAGGTGATCACGTGATTTTCTTGAAACGGTCTCTGCAAGAACAGAGCTGATTTCCCGGAACTCCATAGTTGCCAGTTGCAGCTGCTTTATTATTGTTCTCCGGAAAACCCCGGAGCTGGTGAACCAGGCGAAGCCCTGATTGCGACACAAGGATGGCGGGCGGGTGTGGGCTGACAGATGTCAAGGTCACGGGAAATCTCCCCACATGGAGCGCTGAGATCATCGGACAATGCGGGGATCATGTCTCCTCAACAAAGTCACAAACAAATGAAAAAATTGTTATTGAATTTTCAGAGATACAAAAATATTCCAAATATGAATCTTCTTCAGACCGAAACATGAGCTGGATGTAATACTACAGATCAACCTATCGGAGGCGTGACTGCAACCTCCAGGGACCCCTCGTCCCAAACACAGATATATAATAACCCCTCGCCCTCCGGAGGATTTCCCCCCCTTCCTGACCAGGACATTATTTGCGATACTTTAACTGACAATTGCGCGGTCATGCAATGCTGCACCCAAATGAAATTTACATCCTTTTTCCCCCACAAATAGAGCTTTCTCTCAGTGGTATTTGATTACCTCTGCGGTTTTTATGTCTTGCACTATAAACAAAAAAACCCCCAACAATTTTGAGAAAAAAAAACAATATTTGTGACCTTTTGCTATTAACCATTTCAATACCGGGCAATTTTCCCCCTTCCTGCCCAGGCCATTTTTCACGTTTCAGCGCTCTCACACTTTGAATGACAATTGCGCGGTCATACAACACTGTACCCATACTAAAATTTTATCATTTTCTTCACACAACTAGAGCTTTCTTTTGGTGGTATTTAATCACCGCTGGGGTTTTTATTTTTTGCTAAATTAACAAAAAAAGACCAAAAATTTTGAAAAAAACCACATTTTTCTTTGTTTCTGTTACAAAGGTTTACAAATAAATAATTGTTCTTCATAAATTTAGGCCGAGATGTATTCTGCTACATGTCTTTGGTGAAAATAACCCAAATTAGGATGTATTTTTTAGTTTGTAGGAAATTTATAGAGTTCACAAACTATGGTATAGATCTGAATATTGATCAATCCTGAAGTACTGACAGCCAATCTAATTTCTTGAGGTCCAAGAATGTCAGAACAGTACAGATATCCCCCAAATGACCCCTTTTTGCAGCGTAGACAGTCCAACGTACTTCATAAGAGGCATGGCGAGTTTTTTGAAGTTGTATTTTTTTGTCATAATTTTTCGGAAAATAAAAAAAATTTAAAAAATTATTTTCGCTATTTTTTTTTTTACATACTGTCACCAGTGCAGTACAGCGTCATCATATAACTGGCATGGTGGTGAACAGGGACACTGACTGGTGACAGTATGAACAAAAAAAAAAAAATATATATATATATATATATATATTTTTTATTATTTTTAATTTTTTATTACATTTTTTAAATTTTTTTTTAAGATTTATTTTCCATATTGTACTATGACCAAAGTAGTACAATGTTACCATAGTAACATTGTACTACTTTGGGGAAGTGATCAGTATTTTTTTTTTTTGTGCTTAGCTGTGATTTGGTCACAGCTAATCACATGACATGTGCATGTGATTAGCTGTGACCATTCACAGCTAGGCAGTAGTATACAATGGATGGCATGAATGAAGCCATCCATTGTATACAACTGTCATGTGACCTGCTGTGATTGGTCACAGCAGGTCACATGGTACCAGCAACGGGGGTCGGTACTCAGATCTGTCATCGGCCGTGTCCGAGGTACGCGGCCGGTGACAGATCGCGCCGCTGCAAGGCTCTGCATTACCGCAAACTGCGCATGTGCGGGTGCCGCAGCACTTCTGAAGCCGCCAAACGGCCATTGGCTGGGAGGCTAATGGTTAAACATGTCCAGTAAAAAAATTTAAAAAATCAAATTTCGTCATAAATTTCAACCAAAATGTATTCTGCGACATGTCTTTGCTAATAAACATTCCCAATATGTGTCAATTAATTGGTTTACGTGAAAGTTATAGCATTTACAAATGGCGGAATATATAGTGGAATACATTTTTTTTATACTAGTAATGGCGGCGATCAGCAACTTATAGCGGGACTGCAGCGGGCATTCTGATACTGGGGGGGGGGGAACTGACTAACTGACTAACTGCCACTGCCATCCCTAGTGACACCAATACAGTGATCATTGCTAATAAAAAGCACTGACACTGTACTAATGGCACTGGGCAGGAAGATTATTATTATTATTATTACTACGAGTTTATATAGCGCCAAAGGGTTTGCTCAGCGCTGTACAATAGGGGGGACAATACATGGCACAGTACAACAACAACAATGTACGAGGGGTAAGAGGGCCCTACTCTTACGAGCTTACAATCTAGGAGGGAGGGGGTAAAGGTACAGTAGGAAGTGGCTGAGGGGGATGAAGTGGTGGGAGGAATGAGGGAGGATGGCCGTTAGGTGAGGGTGGGGTAGGCTTCCCTGAAGAGATGGGTTTTGAGGGAGCGCCTGAATGTGAATAGGGAAGGCGACAGTCTGATGGATTGGGGCAGTGAGTTCCAGAGGATGGGGGAGGACCTGGAGAAGTCCTGCAGTCGTGCATGGGAGGAGGAGACCAGGGAGCAGGATAGAAGGAGGTCCTGTGAGGAGCGAAGGGTACGGGTAGGGTGGTACTTGGTGATCAGGTTGGTGAGGTAGTCAGGGGCAGTGTTGTGAGCGGCTTTGTAGGTCAGGGTTAGGAGTTTAAATTTGATGCGTTGGGCAATTGGGAGCCAGTGGAGGGAGAGGCAGAGGGGGGTGGCAGAGGTGGAGCGGGTGGTGAGGTGGATGAGTCTGGCCGCTGAGTTCAGGATGGTCTGGAGCGGGGAGAGCCTGCACTTGGGTAGGCCAGTGAGGAGGGAGTTGCAGTAGTCAAGGCGGGAGATGATGAGGGAGTGTACTAGAAGTTTGGTGGTGTCTGGGGTGAGAAAGGAGCGTATCTTGGCAATGTTGCGAAGATGGAGCCTGCATGTGTTTGTGAGTGATTTGACATGCGGTTTGAGGGAGAGGTTCGCGTCAAGAATGACGCCAAGGACTTTGGCTTGCGGGGCGGAAGTGATAGTGGAGTTGTTGGTGATGATGGATAGGATGGGGGGGGGGGGGGTGTGGGCAGGGGGAAAGACGAGAAGCTCGGTTTTGGAGAGGTTGAGTTTGAGGAAATGTAGCGACATCCAGTCTGAGATGTCATTTAGGAGGTGAGTGATGCGGGCGGAGATAGTGGGGGTGAGGTGAGGGGTGGAGAGGTAGATTTGGGTGTCGTCAGCATAGAGGTGATAGTTGAAGCCGTGAGATTGTATGAGTTTGCCCAGGGAGGAGGTGTAGATGGAGAAGAGAAGGGGTCCAAGGACAGAGCCTTGGGGGACCCCAACAGAGAGGGGGAGGGAGGGGGAGGTGGCACCATTGTAGGTGACACTGAAGGAGCGTCGGGATAGGTAGGATGAGAACCAAGAGAGAGCAGTATCTCCGATGCCAAGGGAGAGTAGTTTATTAAGGAGCAGGGGGTGGTCAACTGTGTCGAAGGCCGCAGAGAGGTCCAGGAGAAGGAGGACAGAGTAGTCGCCCTTGGCTTTGGCGTTGAGTAGGTCGTTAGTGATTTTGAGGAGGGCAGTTTCAGTGGAGAGTAGGGGACGGAAGCCGGACTGTAGAGGGTCAAGGAGGTTATTGTCTGTAAGGTGGGAGCTTAGGCGATCGTAGACTAAGCGTTCAAGGAGCTTGGAGGTGAGTGGCAGCAGGGAGATGGGTCTGAGGTTGTTGGGGTCCGCGGGATCCAGGGAGGGCTTTTTGAGGATGGGGGTGATGTGCACGTGCTTTAGGGGGGAGGGGAATACGCCAGTAGAGAGGGAGAGATTGAAGATGTGGGTGAGGGAGCAGATGAGGGAAGAGGGGGGTGACCGGAGGAGTTGAGAGGGGATTGGGTCCAGGGGGCAGGTAGTGAGGCGGGCTTTTGAGAGGACTTTGGCGACTTCCTCAGTAGTGACAAGGCTGAGGGAGTGCAGTGCGGGGGGGGTTATGGTGGGCGGGGCATTGGGAGAGGAGGGGGGCAGTGCGGTTGTGAGGGCAGAGGAGGGGGGAGATGAAGGGGTGACGGGGGCGAGGAGGCTAGGTGGGGAGGTAGATTGCAAGTTGACGATGTCCTTACGGATAGCGTCAATCTTGTTGTGGAAATGGGTGGCAATCTCGTGGGCGGTGAGAGAGGTACTGAGTGGAGGAGGGGGGGGGGAGAGCAGGGAGTTGAAGGTGGAGAAGAGTCGGCGGGGGCAGGAGGAGAGGGTGTTTATTAGGTTAACAAAGTAGGCCTGCTTGGCGGCGTGGAGGGAGGAGGTGTAGATAAGAAATGCAGATTTGTAGAGGGAGAAAGTATGAGGGGACCTGGTTTTGCGCCACAGTCTCTCCAGTGCGCGACTGCGACGTTTGAGGCGTTTAGTGCTGTCGGTCTGCCACGGTTGAAGCGGTCTGGGTTTGATGATGCGTGTGGTTAGGGGTGCCAGAGAGTCTAGGGCAGCTGACAGTGAGTCATTGTACAAGGTGGTGGCTATGTCAGGACATGACAGTGAGAGGATGCTGTCGTGTAGGCAGTCGGCGGCAGAGTGGAGGGGGGCCGGGTTCAGGTTGCGGAGGTTGCGGCTGGTGATGGTTTGGCGTTTTTGAGGGGGGGAGTTGGGGGAAGGGGAGATGGAGAAGGTGATGAGGTGGTGGTCGGAGAGAGGGAAGGGGGTGTTCGAGAACTGGTTGAGGGTACAGAGGTGGGAAAAGACAAGGTCCAGGGTGTTCCCTCCGAGGTGGGTGGGAGATTGAGTGTGCTGTGTGAGCGCGAAAGAGGAGGTTAGGTGGAGGAGTTGGGAAGTAGCCGGGGTGTTGTCGTTGATGGGGATGTTGAAGTCCCCGAGGATGATGGTTGGTAGCTCAGAGGAGAGGAAGAAGGGGAGCCAGGCGGCGAAGTCATCCAGGAAGCGGGGTATGGATCCGGGAGGCCTGTAGATCACTGCGATCCTTAGGGGGGTGGGTGAGAAGAGTCGGATGCAGTGCGCCTCAAAGGAGGGGAAGGAAAGAGAGGGTGGGTTAGGGAGGACCTGGAAGGTGCTAAGCGGTGACAGGAGCAAGCCGACACCACCACCTCTGCGATCGCTCAGTCTTGGTGAGTGGGTCCAGATGAGACCTCCATGGGTGAGTGCCGCAGGGGAAGTGGAGTCAGTGGCCTGTACCCAGGTTTCGGTGACTGCTAGGAGGTTGAGGGAGCGGGAGATGAAGAGGTCATGGATGGCGGTAAGCTTATTGCAAACCGAACGGGCATTCAGGAGTGCAACCGAGAGAGGGGGGATAGATATGGGGAGGAGGGGTACATGTATGAGGTTGAGGGGGTCGCGTCGGCTGGCGTGAGCAGGGGGGGCTCTAGGGGGGGTGTGAGGTGGTGAGGGGCCAGGGTTCAGGGAGATGTCCCCAGCTGATATGAGAAGGAGGAGGGTGAGGAAGGAGGCGTGGGAACGGGAGGTGTAGGAGCGCTTGGGTCTGAAAGTGGTGGCAAGTGGGTCAGCGGGGAAGTGGAGTAGCAGGAGGAGGTGGTGGGTGCCGTAGTGGGGAGAGGGGAGAAGTGAGGGGGCGATATAGAGCTGCTTAGCGGGGGTGGGTGGGTAGAGGAAGGCGGTTTTAGGGATGGAGGAGAGGAGGACAAGGAGGAGGAGCGCGGGCGGCATGTTGGGGTGAGCGGGGTGCAGGAAGGGTCGGGGTGGGTGAGGGGGTGCTGGTCAGGGATGGCGAAGCAGTGTCCAAAACGCAGTGGGAGGTGGCTGGTAGTCCCAGGTGGGGTGGAGGGCAGGGGATCCCTGGTGGGATGGTGGCCGTGCTATCCCTGGTGGGTTAGTAGCGATCCCTGGAGGGATAGTGGTTAGGGGTCCCTGGTGGTTAGGGTTTCCGGTGGGTGGTGGGATCCCTGGTGGCTGGCGGTGGGATGGTGGTTGGGCTCCCTGATGGGTAGTGGGTGCCCCTGGTGGAGTACCTGAAGTCCTGGAGCGTCGGGGTGGAGGTGGATCCCTCCTATGTTAGGAGGACCGTTGGTGGTGGTGGTGGTAGCTTCCCCGGAGGAGCGGAGGCGTCCCACTGCGATTCCAGCCACGGCCGGCAGGAAACACCGCGGCTTCGGGTGCCGTGGTAGGCCTCAAGCCGCTTCGGACCGCCGGAGCTCCGCTGGAGGGACGGAGTGTCTGTGTCCCCTTCAGGGTGTTGGTGGGGACATCGGCAGCAGGCTCAGGGGCCCGGATGGCAGCGGCAATCAAAGGGTTAACTGTGTGCTATTTTAGGGATCTTTCATTCCATCATTCCAGCGCTGAGTGAACTATTGGCGCTTTATAAATACTGTATAATAATAATAAAATAATATAATAATATGTCTGTATACAGATAAAAAACAGACCCCTATGTATTTCTATGGACTAGCGGATGTAAACGGATGGTCATCTGTTTACATTCGTTAATGTCCATATCCGTTAACCACTTTCCCTCCAGACGATTTACCCCCCTTCCTGACCAGGACATTTTTTGGGTTACAGCGCTGCAATACTTTAACTGACAATTGTGCGGTCATGCAACACTGCACCCAAATGAAATGTATGTCCCTTTTTCCCCACAAACTGAGCTTTCTTTCAGTGGTATTTGATCGCCTGTGCGGTTTTTATTTTTTGCACTATAAACAAAAAAAAACCCAACAATTTTGAGAAAAAAAAACAATATTTGTGACCTTTTGCTATTAAACATGTCCAGTAAAAAAAATGTAAAATATCAAATTTCGTCATAAATTTCAACCAAAATGTATTCTGCAAAATGTCTTTGCTAAAAAAAATTCCCAATACGTGTAAATTAATTGGTTTACGTGAAAGTTATAGCGTTTACAAATGGTGGTATAGATACTGGGATTTTTTTCTATACTAGTAATGGCAGAGATCAGCGACTGCGGGACTGCGGCGGGTATTCTGACACTGGAGGGGAACTGACTAATTGCCACTGACATCCCCAGTGACACCAATACAGTGATCAGTGCTAATAAAAAGCACTGACACTGTATTAATGGCACTGGGCAGGAAGGGGCGATCAAAGGGTTAACTGTGTGCTGTTTTAGGACTCTTTCATTCCATCTGTTCATTTCTGGATAACAAAAACAAACCCCCATGTATTTCTATGGATGATCGGATGATCACCTGTTTACAACCGCTAATGTCCATATTCGTTAACCACTTGCCCTCCAGAGAATTCCCCCACCCTTCCTGACCAGGACATTGCAATATGGCGCTGCATTACTTTAACTGACAATTGCGCCGTCATGCAGTGCTGAACCCAAATTCAATTTATGTCTTTTTCTTCCCACGAATAGAGCTTTCTGTGGTATTTGATCGGTTTTATTTTTTGCACTAAAAAACAAAAACCTGACAATTTTGAGAAAAAAAAAGAATATTTTTGACTTTTTTCTATTAAACATGTTCATGGCAATTGCCCGTTGCTGGCCAGGAATCTCCGGCTGGGACACAGTGATTGACATCCCTAGCCACCAATGGCGGTGAGGGTAAGGCGTCATGGTGCATACCCCTTGCTTGGAAATGGAGATACTTTTGTAACCCTTTCCAGCTTCATGCAAGTCAACAATTCTTGATCGTAGGTCTTCTGAGAGCTCTTTTCTGCGAGGCATGGTTCACATCAGACAGTGCTTCTTGAAACCAGTAAACCCAAAACAGGTTTGTGTTTTTTAAGGGCAGGACAGCTGTCAGCAACACATCCAATATCATCACACTGATTGGAGTCAAGGTTGGCTCACTCCTGGCTCCAATTAGCTCTGGGAGAAGTCATTAAGCTAGGGCCTCACATACTTTTTCCTCCCTGCACTGTGAATGTTTACATGTTATGTGCAATTAAACCATGGCAACATCTAATGTTTGTGTAGTATTATGTTCAGCAGACTGTGTTCTTCTATTGTTGTGACTTAGATGACGTTCAGAGCACATTTTATGCCCAATTCATGCAAAACTCCACGTAATCCCAAGGGGTTCACATACTTTTTCTTGCAACTGTATTTTCAAGTAAAGAATTACAAAAATGAGAAAATGTGTGCATGTAAGTCTTAGCATGTAAAGTGGGTGTGATTGCTGCATGGCTGAAGGCAGTCGGACAACGGCAAGGTAAAACTCTTAATTTGCTAGACTAGAAATCAATGTGGAAACCTAAAACATGGAAGTGTTATTATTTTATTTATTTCAGGTACTTATATAGCGCTGTCAGTTTACACAGCACTTTACATATATATTGTACATTCACATCAGTCCCTAACCCTCAAGGGGTGTACAATCTAAGGTCCCTAACTCACATTCATACATACACATACTAGGGCCAATTTAGACAGGAGCCAATTCACCTACCAGCATGTCTTTGGAGTGTGGGAGGAAACCGGAGTACCCAGAGGAAACCCACGCAAGCACAGGGAGGACATGCAAACTCCAGGCAGGTGGTGCCGTGGTTGGGATTTAAACCGACGACCTGAGTACTGCCAGGTGGAAGTGCTAACCACTTAGCCACTGTGCTGCCCAATAAAGTGCAGCCAATACCAGAAGAGTGTAACTGGAAGTAATTACTGCAAACCTGATCGGCATTGGAGCTGGTAATGGTCGTTAAGGGAAGAGGTTTCCCTCCTACCTATGAGAGTAGGACCCCTCAAGGGAACACATGCTATGTCCCATGGGTCTGATGTGTATGGTTGGACCTGCTGACCCTTAGCCCGAAACCACATAGAGAATGCAGGGTCATGTGAAAGAGTGTGCTCCACCCTTGAAAAGGGGTTGCCAAGGATATGTATCGTGGGATAGCATGCTGGAGTTTTGAAATGTCAAAAAGTTGGTTCTGGCCAGCTCAGTGGA